>NW_024080776.1:645571-966589 GCF_003009895.1 Hyaena hyaena
CTGCCAGCTCAGAGCCTGGAGCTTGTTTCAGAGTCTGTGACTCCCTCTCTCTCTGACCCTTCCCTGCTCACGCTGTCTCTCTCTCTCTCTCTCCTAGAAATATATAAAACATTAAAAAAAATTTTTTTTTTTAAAAGCGTGGGTTTTTTTTTTTTTTAATTTTTTTTTTAACATTTATTTATTTTTAAGACAGAAAGAGACAGAGCACGAGCTGGGGAAGGGAAGAGAGAGAGGGGGACACAGAATCTGAAGCAGGCTCCAGGCTCTGTGCTGTCAGCATAGAGCCCAAGGCAGGGCTCGAACCTACGGACTGCGAGATCATGACCTGAGCCAAAGTTGGACACTTAACCGACTGAGCCACCCAGGTGCCCCTTTTTTTTAATTCTTTTTTTTTTTTTTTTGCATGGGTTTTTAAAAAGACCTCCAAGATATTTTTTAAAAGGCATTTATGGAGCACATTCTTTCTGCCAGCACATGGGAGATACAAAAATGAATAAAATACAGTCCCTGGCTTTGAATAATCATAGCTGATGCTTTTATAACTTGCACCAAATGTGAGGCTTTGAAATGTGCTCATGTATTCCTCAGAGCAATCCTATGAGAAGGGTACTCTCATCATCCCCATTTTATAGATGAGGAAACTGAGGCAAGGACGCATTAGGAAGTATGGGCGCCTGGATGGCTCAGTCGGTTAAGCATCCAACTTCGGCTCAGGTCATGATCTCACGGTTTGTGAGTTCGAGTTCCGCGTTGGGCCCTGTGCTGACAGCTCAGAGCCTGGAACCTGCTTCAGATTCTGTGTCTCCCTCTTTCTCTGACCCTCCCTTGTGCATGCTCTGTCTCTCACTGTCTCTCAAAAACAAATAAATGTTTAAAAAAATGTTTTTTAAAGAAGTTTGTTGGACATGTCACATCTGCTAAGAGGTAGAGCCAGACCTTGGGGCCAGGAAGACTGAGAGTAAAATCCATCCACCCCACTGAATGGCTGCTTGAGAGCTTCAGCTGGGAGGTAAGGTCAAGAGAGAAATGCACACACAATGGGACAATATGTGGAGAAGAGGGTCCCTAATGTGTTTTTTTAATGTTTTATTTATTTCTGAGAGAGAGAGAGAGACACAGCGTGAGCAGGGGAGGGTCAGAGACAGAGGGAGTCACAGACTGAAACAGGCTCCAGGCTCTGAGCTGGCAGTCAGCACAGAGAGAGAGACACAGCGTGAGCAGGGGAGGGTCAGAGAGAGAGGGAGTCACAGACTCTGAAACAGGCTCCAGGCTCCGAGCTGGCAGTCAGCACAGAGAGAGAGGCAGAGCGCGAGCCGGGGAGCCTCAGAGAGAGAGGGAGTCACAGACTCTGAAACAGGCTCCAGGCTCCGAGCTGGCAGTCAGCACAGAGAGAGAGACACAGCGTGAGCAGGGGAGGGTCAGAGAGAGAGGGAGTCACAGACTCTGAAACAGGCTCCAGGCTCCGAGCTGGCAGTCAGCACAGAGCCCGACGCGGGGCACGAACCCACGAACCGCGAGATCATGACCTAAGCGAAAGTCGGACGCTTAACCGACTAAGCCACCCAGGCGCCCCAGATTTGGGACCGTCTTAACGGGGACCACCCTCCTCTGAAAATAAGGAAAAGCTTGCCAAAAGGAGGCACATTTTAGCCGAGAGTCAGTTAGGCTGAGTGAGGAGGAGGGAAGTTCTAAGCCAAGGGAAAAGTGTAGGATAAGGTCATAGTGTTGGAGACCGTCTGGAGCACCCGAGCACCAGGGAGAAAGCTCGTATGACTCGTGTGTAGATGGAGAGGGGAGGCACATGCTTGGTGGAGCTGGAGAAGCATTCAGGGGCCAGACTTTCCTGGACCCTTTATCCTGAAGCAAAGAGGAAGCCACAGAAGCAGTGGAGCACTTTAATTAATTAGCCAAACTGCTATTACAAGTCAGCTCCAAAATGTATGGCAGAAATTTCTCTCTCATGTCACAGTCCAAGGCATAGATTCATTCCTGGTTGGTAGACTGCTGTATCAGCTACCTATTGTCGTAAGGCTGCATAACACACAACCACAAAACTTCAGTGCACACAGCAGTACATGTTTATTACACAGACATCTGGAGTCAGGTGGGGCTCAGCTAGATAGTTCTGCTCATCTCACCGGGCTCATTCACAGGTCAGGGATTGCTGGTTGAAGGCTGCGCGAGCCTGGCCTCAGCTGCACAACTGGGGGACTAGGCTTACTCCATGTGAGCCCAACTCTCATGTGGGCTGAGTTCAGTGGGGTGGGCGGGCGCTGCAGCCAGGCTGCCTGGGTCCAAGGCCTGGCTCTGCTCCTTACTGACTGTGCCATCTCCAACAGGCTTCCTAGGCTCACCTCTTCTCTAGCAGCCTAGTCTGGAATGTTCACGGTCAGATGGCAGAGATGAAAGCAAACACACAGAAGCATGCGGGATTTCATGAGACTTAAGCTTGGGACTTTTGCCTCATTTTACTGATTCCCCATTCG
Organism: Hyaena hyaena; assembly: GCF_003009895.1. Taxonomy (NCBI): domain Eukaryota; kingdom Metazoa; phylum Chordata; class Mammalia; order Carnivora; family Hyaenidae; genus Hyaena; species Hyaena hyaena. The sequence goes on from NW_024080776.1 coordinate 648,058, forward strand.
TCTGATTGGACCCGTATACTTCACCTTTATGAGGGGAACTATGAGTTCACATAACAGTAAGACATAGATGCACACAGGGACAAGGCGTGAACCATTCGCTCCACTCTATCTGCCATGGACCCTGTCCTGAAAGGGTCGATTTAAGGACCCTGGCTCCTTCCACCTTGTGATACTGTCATCTTATAGGGCCTTATCATCATCTAAAACTAAACAGTAAAAGAGGAAAGTAGGGATGGAGGAAGCATGTTGTCTCTCAAGAGCCTTGAACTTCAAATGGCCCACACCACTTCCCCACAGATTCCAGTGGTGAAAGCTAGTTATATGACCAAGCCTAGTGTCATGTCCCTGGCTAGACAGCTGCTTTCCAGCCATGACTATATAGTTCGGGAGAGGAGAGGGAACTTCAATGGACAGACAACTAGCCATCTCTGACATAGGGAGTAACTCATCACTGTGCTACCCTAAACTCCTGAGAGAATGAGAAGGAGGGTGATAACCTCTTGCATCATAGCACTGCCCCAGGTAGAGGTGATGGCAAACCCACATCACCCAACCAGATGGTTCAGAGAGACACAGGGAACAGTATATGTACTGGGCCATCACTGGGTGGGTAGGTCTTTGCAGACCCTAATGCAGCTGACAGAGAGATACAGAGGGACCAGACAGATCACATTGTCCCCAGGCTCCACCTACCCTCCAGAAGTTCACCCAAGCTCCCAGTGGGGCTTATGTGAGAGGATCCCCTCCCTCCATGCAGATGTCCTCTCCCACGAAGAAGATGCCATGCAAATACTTAGGAGACGCAGCCAACATCAAGTTCAACAGGCTCAACTTCAAGACAAGGAGGAATCCCGGCACCCCCTGCCTGCTCCCTTTCAGAATGATGCCCCGGGAGCACGTGTCTCTGGAAAGCAGTGGGTCGGCTTGGCAAGCCTCTCTCCAGAAAGCCGAGACATGATGTGAATGCCAATGATCCCCCACGCCCGAGAGGAGGGGGATGCAATTATAGCAAATTCTGCTTACAGTTCAGATTCAATATTTGGAAGGGATAATCCTGAAATAAGAGATTGCCTGATTTCTCTCCCAAGCCTGTGAATGGTTCATTAGCTCCTATTTGACATTTGATGGTTGAGTCTGATTGGCTTTATTGTGGAGTTGGACTTTAAGAAGTCCCCAAGACAGAGCAATCAAGTTTCACAATGATCCCCAACTGCAAATTTTAAAACATAAATGGCAGCTGTGCCTTGGACATCGATCCCATGAATGCTGCGGGGAATTTGTATTTCATCCCCACTTAATGAAACGCAATCCTGCTTGGCAAAGCTGGGCCCTGACTCAGCACTTAGGATTTCCTCAGCAGTGCAGCCCTGGGGGCTGCAAACAAAGAACCCCCAGACTCAAGCATCAGTAAAGATGAGTGTGTCCCAGTCTTGTGTAGGGCCACCTAGGCACGAGCGTCACTGAGGAACGTGAAATTGAGGTTGTACCCTGGAGGGGACACAGTCTAACTGTGGAGATGGGTCCCTTACACCCAAAACAGAAATATAAAGATAGCAGACACTCAGGTCCACCGTGGGAGCCCAAGGACTGCAGGGGTTCCTCTTCTGAGAATGGAACTCCTGGGAGAGAGAATGGGGGGCCATGGTCTGGGCTGGTGCCTGAGTAGGGTGGGAGAGGGCATTCCAGGTATGGGATGTGAGCAAAGGGCTAGCGGAGTCTGACAGCCCCCTCTTCCTCACTGGAGGAAGGTGGCGCCTTCTCGGGGTTCCTGTATCTCCTGAGCCTTCCCACTCCCTGCGTCTAACACAAGACATTGGCTTTGTCTGTCCTTATCGACCATGGGCCCTTTGCGGACAGGGACTGTCTTATCCATTTCCAGGCCCTGGTGCCCATTAAATGTTTGTTGGTCAAATGAAGTATGGCGCCTAACCACGTTCTACACTCTAAATATGCTGTTGTGATGTTGTCAGTGGTGTGGTGACGTGAACAAACAGCTGAGTCTACTCTTTAAGCGACCAGGCTTCTAGGAATCCAGGAACTTCTGTGGTGTAGTAGTGTTCACAGGGGACATGAAGAGGACTCATTCTCTCCCTCAGCTGATCCTTTTCAGCCCTAGAGAGACAGAGGGTGGAGGGGATGGGGGGACACCTATGGAGGGTCTATGATGTGTCCAGCACTGGGAGGGGTGCTTCATAGTCACTTATGGCTCATGGAGGCCCAATGTACAGTGCTTAGGACATCAGCCCAGGGGCTCTGCCACTTCAAATGTGTGTGTTCTCAGGCAGGTTAGCAAAGCTCTCCATGCCCCGGCGTTCTCTCTAAAAGGAGAGTTTTCTACTGCCTAGGGTTGTATGAGGAAGCCATGTGTTTGCACTGGCAAAGTCCTCAGATCAGAACCTGGCGCATCATCAGCTGCCAGCGAGCGCTAGCAGGCATGACTGCTCTCATTTGCCCTCGTCACCCCCACTTGGCAGCCAGGGTGTCATTCCCACCTCACAGCCGAGAGCTGACACTTAGAGAAGTGGGTGACTGGCCCAAGACCTGGCAGTAGTGGGACCTTGCTCTGCCTGACGTCAGAGCCATAACGTTCAGATGGCTGCTGGCGAGAGGGAGGAGTGGAAGAAGGGAGAACATTCCAATATGGCTGCCATGGGCTGGACACCTTCCCAGCTCCTCCATTAATTCCCCAGCTTCAAGTCAGCTGCTCTAAGGCCCACCTCCCCCTGGCTCCAGCCTCTATCTCTCCACACCGCGAGCCCTCCCCTCACCCTGGCACCACACCCCAGGGTCTCCCACATCAGACAGAACCCTTTCAGCCTCTCTCCACAGCCAAACACGCATGGCCTCGCTTCCAAAACCCAACACACACTCACACACCCTCACCTGCACACACTCACACAGACACAAAAATACACACATACACATGCTCCTATACACCACTCACACACATATCTGCTCACACCCATGCTCATGCAGATGCCTATACACACTTATACACACCCATATACATACTCTCACACCTACAGACACACAGGCACATAAACCGTACCCATATGTAAATGCACACTATTCTCACACATGCACACACATGTACACACAAACACTCACACATGCAGTCACAACACATCCTTCTCACCCATGCAGGCACAGACACACACAAACACACTCACGTGTATGCACACTCATGCATACGCATGCTCATTCACACGTGCATGTTCTCATACACATGCTTTCAAGCCCGTGGATGTTCACACACACACACACACACACACACACACACACACACACCTTGCCATGCTTGTCTTTGACCACAGGGGAAGGCAGGCAGAAACACCAGCAGAAGTCAGGGCCAGAGGCACACACCAGCCCCTTGCACTGGAACAGCCCAGCTCAAGCAACCCCAGTCTCTGGCAGCCCAATGTCTCTTCTCAGTTTCTCTTGCTGCCTCAGCTGCCCCTTGGCTGCCCCCCAAGACCCGATTTCAGTGCCAGGCCCCCCTCCCCACAGCCTGAACACTCTCCCCCTCTCCTCCCCATCTCAGCCTTTTTGTTCACCTCGGCATCTGCTCTCTGGACTCCACAGGACATGGGCGTCTGCCAGCAAACAGGACCTCTTCCATAACAGCCTCACACTCTTTCCCTTCTGGCACCTCCAAGGAGCATTACTAACGGTGACCATCATGATCATGCTGGGAGGGGCCCCCCTACCCAGGCATACACATGGGAACCAAGCCTTCCCAATGCCCCTCAAATCAGAGAGTGTAAATGTCTGCTCACCCATTAACTCTCAAGCAGCGCCTCAGAAAGACATGGATTCTTTGAGGATTAAGGGCAATTCATATTTCTCTGCCTGCAGTATCACCTGCCCATCACCAGGGGGCAGCCCTGATTCACTTATTTGTGTTTAAACACCTCTTACCCAACCCCCAGTCCATAAAAACAGTGAAGCTGGTGAGAATATAAACAAGCCAGAAAGGGGTGTGTGAGGGGTGTGTGAGGGGTGGGGGGGGGGTTTGGGGTGAGTGTGTATGTGAGTATATGTGGGTGTGTGGAGGGGTGTGTAGTATGGGTGGGAGTGAGGGTGAGTGGGTAAGGGTGAGTGCATGGGTGTGGGAGGGGTGTGGGTGTGTGGGTGTGTGTGGGGTGGGAGTGAGTGGGTAGGTGTGGGTGGGTGTGGATGCGGGTGGGAGTGAGGTTGAGTGTAGGAGTGAGGGTGAGGGTGAGTGTGTGGAGGGGTGTGGATGGTGGTGAGTGGGGGAAGGCAAGTGGGTGGGGGGTGAGTGGGTGGGGGAGGTGGGAGGTGGGGTGTGTGGAGAGCAAGATCACTACAATATGGATAGACTGAGAAAAGAGACAAAGGGGACTGAATGAGATTCAGTGTAGTTACTACTACTGGGGCACATATTTGATTCTGAGTTTCCTTTTCACCATAGAAAAAACAGAACCACTCCCTAGGTCACTCACTTCTCTAGGGACAGGCCAAAATTTCATTTGGGAGGCTGCTGGGAAATCTACCACACCTTGGCTGATACAGCTCGCTGTCAGGGTCTTCTAGATCAATCCTGCTCATGCATTGGGCCCAGTATGCTGATCCTTCTTTAAATTTGTCATCTTTCCATTTTAGCCTTGAATTTAAAGCGACAGCTAAGAGCTCTCACCCTAGAGCCACACCTGTACTCTCACTAGGTCCTGTCTCAGTCCCACTCCCCTCAGGTTTACATCCACGTCTTCCCCAAAATTGACCTTCTCAAGGTCACCAGACGCTTCATGTCACCGAACCCAGGGGCAGTTCTCGTCTTCATCTTTCCAGAGGTAACTATGGCATTTGACCCAGGCAGTCATGCGCCAATTCCTAAAACACTTCCTTCATTTGGCTCTGAGGATACAACTCATACTGGTGTCTCTCGATTGCTCCTTATCTTTCTGCTTTGCAGGTTCCTGCCTCTCTGCCTTACCTCCAAATGTCGCAGTGCCCTGCTACGCTTCCATCCCAGGACCTCTCCTTTTCCCCAGCCAGCCACTCCCTCCATCCAGTTTCAGAACTCGAAGGATCAGATACTTCCTGATGACTCAACATGTATGTCTGTGGTCCTCATCTCTACAGATGTCAAACAGTCATGTCAGAAAGAGCATGTCAGAATTCTTGGTACCCTCACCAGACCTACTCATTTCTGGTTCCCATCTCAACAGATGGCAGCACTGCTGGATTCGGGACAACCTTAGAGTTGTCCTTGACTCCCCCTTCATTCACCCTTGACACCGAAGGTAACAGAAAATAATCCTATGGCTCCAACTTCACTGAATCTCTAGACTCTGACACGTTCTTGCAGCTCAACTCAGACTGCCTGTCTAAGCCACCAGCACGGTTTGGTAGGCAGAGGCTTTGTCCATTTTGTTCATCGCTGTACCTCATGTGCCCAGAAGGGTGCTTGTCACATGGTGTGCCATCAGTCAATATTTGGTGACCAAGTTAAAGAATGCCTTAGAGTTCGTCAAGCACATAAGACACAAAGAGGATTCTGTTTCTTGATAAACAAATCATTTCACAACTCTGAAAATAATAATCACCAGCATTTTTTGAACACGCACCATGTGCCAGCCTCCTTGCCTGGGTCAGGAAGGTGCTAGATGAGATGGGTGGGGTTCAGAGAAGAAGGAAACTGGCCAAGGCCAAACATCTAGTGGTTCCTGGAGTAGATATTTCAAACATATTCATTTATTCAACTCATTGGTGTTAGTTGAGCACCAGCTATGTGCCAGAAGCCATTTGGGGAGAACAAAATAGACAAATTCCTTATTTTAATAGAGCTTATGATCCAGTAGGGAGAGAAATGTAAGAAATAAAATGTATATAGAGGTCCATGCTACCAGAAAGCAAGTTAAGAAAACAAGGATTGATGGGAGAAGTTCTCTGAGGTAGGATGGCTGGGCAAGATCTCTTTGGGAGAAGTGGCATTTAAGCAGAGACCCAGATGCAGTGACAGGTGAGCTATATGTACATGTGGGGGAAGAGCAAAGACCTGAAGTAAGAAACCTTTGGTGTGTTTGAGCGACAGCAAGGAATCTGGTGTGGGCAGAACCTAGACAGTGAAGGGCAGAATCTTTGGAGATAAGTTCAAAGCCTTGGGGGGGGGGGGGGGGGGGGGGGATGCAGAACCTTGTAGAGCAGTAGAAGCCTTTGGATTTACCCTGGCTGGACTCAGACTCAAGACTGCAATATCAACTCTTACTAAATTTCCAGCCTGCCAGTCTGCAGTCTTCTCTACAGACTTCAAACTTGCCAGTCCCACTATTAAATCAGCCAGTTTCTTAAAACACATCTAGATAGACAGACATAGATTAGACGATTGATAGGTAGATGATAGGCAGATAGTTAGCTAGTAGAAAGAAAGGAAGAATAAGATTTACATTTTTATATATAAATAGGATAGGATATATATTTGAATATATAAATAGATATATGAATATATATTCATAGTCTACATTCATTCTGTTTCTCTGCAGAATTCTGACTAATACAAGGCTGTTTGAATAATCCATGAGATCAATGACCAGGAATGATGGCTTGGACCTCCGGTAGCAGTGGACATGGTGAGATATGGTTAGAGTCTAGAAATATTTTAAAGGTAGAGTCAACTGGGTTTGCTAATGAATTGAATTTAGCAAATAAAAAAGAGGCATCAAGGATGACACCATCGACTCTATGGTAGATGCTGAGCTGGTAAATAAAGGAGTCTGGAAAAGAAGGGAGAGGTCAGGTTAGGGAGAGAATAGGGTACTGGTGGCATTAAAGTCCTGGAGACTGGATCAGATCACTGGTGACTATGGACACAGGAAAGCAGTCCAAGGACTGAGCCCTGGAGCCCCTGGGGCATTCTGAGGACACAGAAAAGATGAACCATCGAGACTGGCAGAAAATCTGGGGAACGCGTATCCCAGGTGGCAAATGGAGAAAATGCTTTATCCCAAGAAAGACAGGGTGGTCGTTTGTGACAAATGTTGCTGGGGAATTGGTCCATTTAGGGGCAGGGAGAGTCATAGGCTCTGGGGCAGCACGGCAGGGGGCTCTGAGTGGGGAATCCAGTGTCGAGATAGGAGCTCCCAGACACACACACAGGCGAGCTGTCACTCCGCCATGGCGTTTGAGGTTTCCACACAGAGACCAGAGTCCAGGATGGTGTGACAGTCACTTCCCAGGTCCCTAAAGAAGGAAGTTCCCTGAGAAGCGTCAGAGCACGCTGGCCAAACAGGGCGGCAGTCAGGGTTTGTGTCTGTGACTGATTTAGTTTTGACAGATGATGGGTCATTCATGAAGCGGTTAGGAGGAGCTGGGCGGAAATACGAATTTGAGTCACATTAGGCAGATAGGGAAGTCACACGACTTGTTCCCAGGAAAAGAGTAACACATGATGAACCCTGGCTGGAGGAGCTAGAAGGCAGAGAAGAGAACAAGGGTTGCTCCTCACCCTTTGGTGTGGGGCCAGGGGCACTGAGCTTGCTCTGGTTGGAAGAGCAAGATCAGAGCTGTTCCAGCTGTAGGTTCAGAGATGGGGCTTGTCAGGGAGAGCCCCCTGAGAGGCAGTGGACTGACTGCATGGCCACCGTGGACTAGACACTGGCTGGGGAGGCGGCCAGCTTGAGGACAGGGAGAGTCACCAGTTCCTCTGGGACAGCCACGATGAAGTTGTTCATTTTCCTCCCAACAGCCACGATGAAGTTGTTCATTATTTCCCAAACTTACTGATGAAGAAACAGAGAGGCTTGGAGAAGCTAAGTAAGGTACCCAAGGTCACACAGTTGAGAAGCACTGAGATCTTCTTGCCTCCAAGGCCCATGTTCTGTTTTCTAGAACACCGTCAGCTGAGCAGATGCAAGAATCCCAGAGACAAAGCCTGCTCTCCCCTTACTCACATGATGCTTGACCTTGCTGGGCCTCAGGTTACTCATCTGGAAAATAGAGACAGCCATTACACCTCTCCTAGAGGATTAGAAGGAATCATTTGCATAAACCAGCTCTGGGCCTAGCACCAGGTGCAAGTTCAAGAAGTGAGAGCTATTGTTGCCAATGATTATTTTCAGTTTGCAGATGAGAAAGCATGTAAGGACCCGTTAGTTCCTTCATACTCAAAACAGTAAAGGCTGAAGTCTGGATTCAAAGCAAGACATAGGAAATGCCAGAGTTCACTCAAGCTCTTCCCCAGTTCCTCCCGAGTGAAGAGACAGGGAGCTGGGCATTTTAGGAGGGCAGGACGCATCAGCAGAAGCACGTGCAGATAGGGTTTTGTCTTAGGGCATGGGATGACATCAAAGTTGGGCCACAGGCTGGAGAGTGAGCCTTAAATACCTAGCTGGGCCACCTGGGCTTCAGTTCGATGCCACGTGTGGGGTACCTATCACACGCCGGGCTCCCTGTCCAGCAGAAGTGAGCCCTGGCTCTCAAGCACTGTTTACAACTGCCCAGAGACAGTGGTGATAACACCCTTGTGGACTTTGCCCTCTTCTCCCTGACCCCACCTTCAGCCATGGATATAGTGGGTTACACATTGCCTAGAAGGAGATTAGGGGGCAAGTGTTACTCAGTGGACCCGGCCCCATCGCCCCCACAGAGACCCTATGCAGTGGATTTTGTCATTATGCCCATTTGATGGAAGAGGAAACAGGCTCAGTCCGAGTTCGTGTGACTTGTCCAAGCTGATACAGCTGCAGCAGGACCACGATTTGAGCCCAGGTCAATATGTCCCCAAGGTCGGTGTTATTACCTCCTCCTCCAACCCAATAGCATGCTGGGTTAGGCGATTGGCATTTGCAAGGCATGGACGGGCAAGATGGGTCAAATGTGGACTGAATGTACGGAGCACCATTTGCAGGTGGCAGATAGAGGCGGGTTGAGGGCTTGGAAAGGGACTGACGAGGAGGAGGAGCCTTAAACTGAACTTGGTGGAGGGGCAGGAAACAATCGGGTCCAGGGCCCCAGAGAGCCCTGACATCTGTCCTGTGTCAGACCATCTCGCCCTGGACCAGCCTATCTATCTGCATCCTTTGCCCAGAGAAAGGACCACGGGCTGACCTGAGTCAAAGATACTTGAGTCCCTGCCGTGCCACTGACTAGCTTGGTGACCTGGGGCAAGTTAATTCACCTCCTGAGCCTCACTTTCCTTGTCTGTACAATGGTCTCTCCATCATTCCATGTGAATAGGTGTCATGGAGCTAAGGAAAGTGGTGTGTCCAAGGCCCCCCTCCAGAGCCACCCATACAGGTGCCTGACACACAGTATCCTGGTTCTGTGTGCTCTGGGCCTCCCTGCCCTCATCACCCCCAGCCACCTTCCTAGGAATGGGCTCCAGGCTTGTCAGAGAGCCAGCCAGCTGTCAGCCCCGCCCCAGCTGGCCAGTTAATGAGTGGCCCGGGTCCTGGAGCTGGGCCTATAAAGAGGTGCTCGCTGGGGAAGCAGGTGGGAGCCCGTGGACAGCAGCACTGGGGTACAGACGGCGTGAGACACGTGGCAGGATGGTGTCAGGGCTCCCGTCCAGGGTGACTGTATTCCTCCTGGTGCTGCTGCAGGGCACACAGTCAGTCTACATTCAGGTGAGTCCCTCCGGCCACTGTGCCCTTTGCCTGAAGCGCCCCCCATGAGAGGCTGGGATGGAGAGGGGACGCCAGGAACTTCATGGGATACAGGGGAGCAAGGGCCCGGGGCTCAGCCCAACATCTAAGCACAACCCAGGGACCAAGAGAGCTGGCAGGCGGGGGCAGCAAGAAGGCCGAAGGCAGTGATAGCAATAATAAACCGCTGCTCTATCAGAAGGCCGGTCCTGGCCAGAGGTCAGAGGGTGGAGCAAGACATAGTCCCTGCTCTTTGGGAGCCCAGAAGGAGGGGGCTCTCCCACAGCTCCCTATAGTCACCCATGAGTGGGTGGATGGGGGACAGTCACCAGAAAGGCTTCCTGGCAGGTAAGTGAGCTGACATCGCAGGACGATAGCCAGGCACAGAGGACAAGGCAGCGCGGGGCAGAGGGCATAGCAGATGCAAAGGCTCGGAGAGAGGACAGCAGGAGGCCCAGGGCTCCTTCCGGGACAGCTGTGAGGCAGGAGGGAATCGTGGAAGCAGGGTCTGCCTGCCAGGCAGCAGGATGCTGCTGGCCAGCAAGGATGTGGACATCTGTGGCCCTGGGTGTCCGTCACATTCCCAACTCTGGGCGGAGCCTCCTTGGGAGGGACGGGGAGAGTCACCTTCCCCCCCCTCTCCCCTGCAGCCCTGGCCTTGAAACCCGGCCAACTTGGGGTTGCCATCATTTTGCCATGTCTGTTCAGGGGTGATCACCCGGTTGCCGGGTGTGGACCGTACTGGTGCCAGGCGCTGGGGAGGGGCCGTTTGCCAGATGAGGCTCAGCGTGCGGAAGATACAGGCGGCCTGCTGGGGAGAGCCAGGATTGGAACCGGGGCTGGGTTCGGGGTTACACTGGTCTGTACCCTGAACCACCTGTTCCCCAGCCCCACCAGATCCTCACCTACAATTCCTGGGAGCCTGAGGCACCGTGGAGTGTGAAGTGGCAGACGCCCGCTCCCACCTCCCAGGCTGTCCTTTGAACATGGCCTGGACCACCCCACCTCCCACCCCCCCCGGAGAACAGGGAAAGTTCTGCGAGGTCTGAGGCTCTGACCTCCAGGCCCAGGCTTTGATCCCTCTCCCCTCCTCTCCCCTCGTTCTCCCCCTCAGTATCAAGGCTTCCAGGTCCAGCTGGAATCAGTGAAGAGGCTTAGTGACCTAGAGGAGCAGAGGCTGCCCAACCCCCACCTCCAGACCCAGAGGCTAGTGCCCCCTGCGTGTCACCACCCAGCCCTGCCACAGGATCTCCAGCCCATCTGTGCATCCAAGGAAGCAGACAGCGTCTTCCAGGCCTTGAGTGAGTGCCCCCACCCCTGCGGAGTTTGCTGCCTCTGGCTCGCTCTCTTCCCCAGACCACATTCCTCCACTTCCCATTCTTTCTATTAAGCACCCAGTGCCAGTGGCCAGAGCAGGGAGAGTCAGGCCTGCCAGGAGGCCCCGCAGGCCCCGGCAACCTGGACTGTTGATTGACCCATCAGATGTCACAGATGGGAGGGAAGGGGGCACCGGACATTGGACCCGTAAGCAATGGCTGACGGGGGAGCACGGGGGACGCAGAGGAGAGATGGCTCGTGTCTGCGGTGGCATCAGGAGTCTGAAAGACTCTTGGAAAGAGGAGGTGACAAGTAAGCTGAAATGTGAGGGAGGAAGCAGAACTGGCCAGTGACTAGAGAGGCTCACTAGCATTTATTGAGCACCTACTAAGTGCCAGGCCTGTGTCAGTCCCTTTGCTGGTCTTTCTTCACGACCAACCTGTCAGTTGATACTGTCCATAGAGTCAACAGGACAAGTCCAGCCCAGAGAGTGTAAGAGGTGTGCCCAGGCACCACTAGGAAGGAGAGGGCCAGGACTTGAACCTGAGCCACTTTCTGCTTCTACAGCATCATGCTCCTGATCTGTGAGAAGGAGGCTGGTCCTCGCCCTCAGGCCCTCCCCAAAGCATCCTTCTCTGGCTGCCTGGCCAGCAGCCCCTGGACTACAGGTGGTTCACGGTCAGGGTCAGCTGACCGGTCTTCTCCCCTGCCCAGGGACCATCGCTAATGATGACTGTGAGCTGTGTGTGAATGTCGCCTGTACCGGCTGCCTCTGAAATGGCTGGCTGCCCTGAGCCCACCCTGGACACTTTGTCCCCAGCCAGCTGCCATCATAGCTTGCACCCCCACCCGAGTTCCGGGGGGACCCTGAGGTCATCACCACCAGCCAGAGGGCCGAGTCGCTGAATCTGACACAAAGCGGTTGGGTACTTGGTTGGAGGAGAGTTTGGCTCCTGAGGCAGCGCTGCTGCTGAATAAAGATCCCCCACCTACACACGGAGTCAGGAGTCCATTTGTTCATCCCGGGAGCCACGGGCAGAGCCACGGGGGTAGCTGAGCGGTTGAGGAGAAAGGCTGATCTAATGAATTTCCTAGTTGCCAGTGCCTGGGGAGTGGGGTCATCAAGCCCTATTTCATATAGGAGGAGGGAGGCTCCAGGACGGGGGCTGGGGAGCGAAGTGAGGCACGCACAATCACAGACCTAAGAAACCTCAGAGCACCTGTTCCCATCTGACCCCACAAGCCAAGCTCAAGGGCTGGCCGAGCCGCAAAGCCAGCATGACAACCAGGATGCCGGGAGGGCAGGGAGCATCCCCCAGGAGGTAGGGCTGCAGGAGCAGTGGGTGCAGGGAAGACCCACGTGGTGCCCCCTCCCCAGGCCCGTTGTCCAGGCTGCCTCCACCCAGGGGGCTTGTGAGAAGATGGGCCTTGGCCCTTAGCCTTACCTTCCTGAGCGCCCACTCTTCTCAGGCTCCCCAGAGCCATCTGGCCAGGTCTAGATGGAAGACCTTTCCTCCCTCACTCCATCCTGGCAGCCCTGAGGAATAATAGTAACAATAATAGCCAACATCTATCGAGCATTCGCTATATACCCTAGACGCTATTTTAAATGTTTTGCCCATATTAACTCACTGAGTCCTCAAAACCGTCTGATAAAGCAGGTACCGTTATAAATATTCCACTTTACAAATAAAGAGACCCAGGTACAGAGAGAGAACTAACTAGGCCAAGACCCCAGGCTCGGCCAAGGGCCAAAGCGGACTTCTTCCCAGGCAGTCCAGGCCAGAGCCCGTCCTCTGAGCCTTCACATTGCTGCCTTCCTCATGACTCATGACTCGGGCTGTGCTGATGACACCTGATGGGGGGCGGGGCCTGCACTCTCACAGCTGCAGCCACCTCCTTCACTCAGGGCAGGGGCCGTGCTGGGCGTTCCCCGAAGAAGGGCCTTTCCACAGGGTGGGCTCCGCCACAGCCCCATCCCGTTCCGGGCAGCCAGGGAGGAGAGCCGGGCATAAGAGGGAGGTGCTCTCTGAACTCAGCTCACCCAGGGCCAAGGCCATGGTGAATTTCCGCAGACCCGCTGCCTGTCCCAACCTCCCAGCTCTGCTCATGAGCCCCATGGCCCCCCCACTCAACCAGGACACAAACCCAAGTGCTCTAGTTCCTGCCTCGCCTTCGGCCCCCGGGCAAGGCTGCGGGGTCTTTTGCAATGCTTCCTGTGACTCTCAGGCCTCTCTCTTGTCTTACAACCATTAAACGTGGGCCCTCAACACACTTCCCGAGGCCTGGCAGGCCTTCCTCCTTGGCTCTGTGTCCTGCAGACTCTCCGTGCCCAGCATGCCAGGGGAGCCCCGCAGCCCTGCTCTGACGGGGCCCCTTATCCTTCTGTGGCTCCCCAGCGCCCCCTCTCAGTTCTAAACTGAGCCCAAAGGCATTGTGACAACAGTCAGGTTGGAACTCCGCCCTGGGTGCCTCCCAGGACCCACCCTGTCCAGACTGAACCATTCTAGTGCCATGGACCTACTTCTGTGTCTGCATCTACTCCACCTTCCGGAACGCCCTCCGCCTCCCTCCCTCTAGATTGGTTTAGGATGTCCATCCACCCCAGTGTATGTGTCGCCCCTCCCCCTTTGCGGAGCCTCCCCTGACCTGGCCCTGAAGACACGTCACCCTCTGAATTCTGCAGCCCAAGCAATTCTGCCTCAGTCACCCCATGGCACTTCTCTGACTCCCCAAGAAATACTCTGGTCACCTCCTCTTTCCTCATTCCCTCTAACTTTGCTAACAAGCAGCCTTCCATACCTCACCTCCTCACCCCTGTCTAAACTATTCGCAGAGCTTGACTCTGGTTCCCCATCTTTTTGGTTTATTGTTTTTACCATTTATTGAATTCTCTGTTGGCGCGTGGCCTGAGCTTTTTCTGGATCTCATACACATTTACACGCGTTATTTCACCCAGCCTGGGTGGCAGGTACTATTACAGCCCCAGTTTCACAGGGGAGGCGATTGAGGCACAGAGAGGGAAAGCGACTTTTCCTAGCATCACACAGTATGTGGTACAGGGCTGGAAGTGGGTATCTGGCTTTAACCTGCCCCGCATTATATCCTCATACAGGCACGGGTGTGGTGGGGCTCACCCACTCTAGGGGGCAGAGAGACTGGCACAGAAGCCATTATGGCACAGGGTGGCCGGAGCCTTGCAAGGGGTGTGGGTCATCAAAGCACCCGCAGGGCACAGAGGACAAAATGGGAGCATGAAGACCCTCCTGGAAGGGTTAAGAAAGGCTTCTGAGGAGCGGCCATGGGAGCACGACCTGAGTAGGAGTTTCTCTGGCCAGGAGGGTGGGAAGAGGAGCAGAGCACAGGTGAGGGGAGCAGAGGAAGGGGTGAGGGCGGTGGCTTGAGGTGTGGTCCCGGCGGGGAGGGCAGGAGGCAACGCTGAGGTGGTCAGGGGGGCCAGGGCCTGGGGTACCCTGAACACTCCAGAGCTTGGGGCCAGTCTCACAGCCGCCCAAGCTGGGTTGGACATGCAAACCAGGGACTCCTGAGCTCACTCCGGGCTTAGGGACTTTGGTGTCCCTCGGGGACGTGAAAGAAAAGCAGAGGTTCCCCCCCCCCACACACACACACACTGAGGTACCCTCAGTGCCTGCGTGTGGTGGCAGCCCCGGTTCAGTAGGGAGGGGGTGCCTTGCACTTCACACCTAAACTCTGAGCTTGAGGGCAGGGCAGGCACCCATGAAGCTGGGTGAGGAGCCGGCTGGTAGATGAAGGAAGGAAGCGACACCAGGAGTACTCTGGGATCTGGTTTATTGGCTGAGGGTCGGAGTGGATCTTGGGGGGCAGTGGCAGCTCGGGACGGGTCAGGGGCCGGGCCAGCGCAGGGCGCCCCAGGCCACGCCCTCTCCACTCCTCCCCTGGGGGCAGGGGAAGGCGGAGCTGCGGGCCCTGGGAGCATCTGTGGCGGAGGGGCCCGGAGGCAGCGAGCCGACAGTCCTAGCATCCAGCACAGGCGGCGAAGGCACAGATCTCGCACGAGTCCGGGTCCTCGGCGATGGCCTCTGCGCAGGAGAGATGGGGCGCCCAGAGAGCCAAAGCCCCGCCCTCCCTTGAGCCAGAGCTTGGACACCTGTCCCTGAGTCCCCAGGAGAAACCCAGGCCTGTCCCCTCCCACTGGCTGGTCTCTCCGCCCCAAACAGGTACGGCTCAAGCCCGCCAGCCAGCGTGGAGGTGCCGCCCAGAAGGAGCAAGAGCGAAGGCCAGAGGGACGGGATGCAGAATTAGCAATGAATCATCAGAGCGAGGATCGGTCTAAAGCAAGCTCCGCCAATTACAGCTTAGAACTAATTACCACAGCTGCATCAGACCCACCAATCAGAGCACAGCCCCTCTCCAGCGCCACCAACCAGGGAGTTCCCCGCCCCACCCACCAGGGAGCGGCGGCTCACCCAGCCTCTGGAGGATCTCCTGGGCATTGGGCTCCTTGCAGAGAGGCTTGAGTTCTTCCGGAAACTTCTGGTGGCTGCAGGCGTTGGGAGCCACCAGGCCTCCACTCTGCCTACGGTTCCGAATGCCGGGCTCCTGGAGCTCCCGAAGGTCCTTGAGCTTCTTCACTGACTCCAGAGGGAAAGAGAACTCTCCATCCTGTGAGAGACAGGTCCCGAGTGCGAGGCCAGACCACAGCCTGCTCCGGGATGCCCGCGGGGTCCCCAAGACCCAGGTCGATGCTCTGGCTGAGAGGAAGGTCTCGAATTGAATCGAGCTCCTTCACTTCCCAGCCATGTGCCTAGGCCCAGTTATGTAACCTCTCTGGGGCTCACTTTTCCTCCTCTGGAAAATGGGACTAATAATCCCATTTTCCCAGGGTGAGCCTCCCTTGAGGAGCTTGGCTCATGGCAAAAGCACTCAGTAAATTGGCTAATCAACTCCCTTTCTCAAATGCGGATTTCTCTCCTCTCCATGTTTTTTTTTAAATTTTTTTTATGTTTTATTTATTTCTAGGAGAGAGAGAGAGAGACAGCGTGAGCAGGGGAGGGTCAGAGAGAGAGGGAGTCACAGACTGAAACAGGCTCCAGGCTCTGAGCTGGCAGTCAGCACAGAGCCCGACGCGGGGCTCGAACCCACGAACCGCGAGATCATGATCTAAGCGAAAGTCGGACGCTTAACCGACTAAGCCACCCAGGCGCCCCACTCCTCTCCATGTTTGAAGGGGAAGGCAGCCGAGGCAGGGCTGAGAAACAGACTCTTGAGAAACGGCCACACCTGAGCTCCAGAAAGAGGGAGTGCTTTCTCAGGGCACAGGTCCTGGGAACTGGGGGCAGAGTGCAAGCTGGGCCAGGGTAGGGACAGAGGATTTACCTGCACGGTGACTCCCCCTGCCAGGACTGCCCAGGTCGCAAGGAGGCACAGTGCAGACAGCAGGAAGGTGTCCATGGCAGCAGTGCCCGAGAGGGAGGAGCGATGGGTTCTGGATGCCAGAGGGAAACTGTGGATTTTTAAAGAGGGCAAGGTTACTGAGTAACCCAGAGGCCTTGTCAGCATCTCATCGGCTTGCCTTTCAACTCAGGCCTAATCAGATAAGGTGGAGACAGCCCTGGCAGATAAGAGATCAGTCCCAGATCAAGCCCGCCTCGCCCTGGGCTTGATCATCATCAAGCTTCATCAACACACACACTCACTGACACCTGCTGCAGGCCAGGCCCTGGCTGGGGTGGGAACAGAGCCCGGTGCGGGAGGCAGGGAGTTCAGAAAGATTTCCCAAAAGAGATTGTGCCGGGGCTGAGTTCTGGAGAATGGGTGGAACTTTCTTAGAGAAGGGGCAAGGGTTAGAAGGCTACTTCTTGCAGAGGATGCTGCACGGGGAATGGCCAGGAGGTGAACAGGTCTGGAATATTCAGGGACATGTGAAGAGTTCAGCCTGGGGGGGAGGGGGGAGAGGAGGGAGTTCCTAGGGGGCTTCAAATGATGAGAGATGAATTGCAGGCCAAGGCAGGTCCTAGGTTTGGCCACTATGACTTTGAGGGAGGACTCAGCTCTTCCTGTCCCACAGTCCTGGGTTCAAGTCCTACCTACTGCCCGATTTTAATGTGCGTGAACTTGGGCAAACTGTTTCTCCTCTCTGAGCCTCAGTATCCCTTGTGGATCAATAATACTGATACCATCCACCTGGTGGGCTCATTACGCCCCCCCCCCCCAGGTGGGGGTTAAATGATGTCATACAAACGCTCAGCTCGATGCCGGGCACACAGGAAGCACTCATCAGTGAAAGGTCATTCAGCTATTATTATTTTGATCAATATCAGCGGCAGCTTCTGGCCCCGGTTGGCCCTGCTGGTGACCACCTGCCTCTCCCGCCTGTCCTCCAGCCTCAGATCGGCCTCGAATGAACTCCTCCCCTCGCCCTCCAGACCCCCTTGCCCTGCTCCCCCAGCCCCCTCAGTCCTGTTTCTGCCTCCCGATCACCCCTGCCACGCACCCCTTCCCCTTCTACTCCCTTTCTTCCCCTGCTAGACCAGCCTAACCTCCCTGCCCTGGCCTTTCTTACCAGGCCTTTCTTACCAGGCTCCCCAACCCTTCCTGAACGTGCTTCCCCCTGCTTTTGAACGTGCTGTTTTATCTGCTATCATTGTCACTAGGCAAACCCCTCCTCAAACTTTAAGACCTGGACCCAAGAACCCCCACTGCATCCCTAAATCACCATTGTAGTCCCCACAGAAGCAGGAACACTCGTCTACTGGGAACGGTGGGCAGGATTACTCGGGTGTGTGTCTCTGCCCCTCTAGACTCTGGCCGCCATGAGGACTTGCTGCAGCTCAGTGTGTGTTCATCGTGTTCTGTTGTGAGCAAGGCCACCAGGACACAGAAGAACGAAGCCCTGGGAGCTCCATTGTTCTAATGTACCAACAAACCAGGCTAGAAGCCAGGACAGCTTCAAGGAAGGGGAGAGGGGCAGGAATTCTTGGGTATTGAAGAGGTCGTATTGAAGAAGGTGCTGGAGGGGCAGAGCCTGACCAGGAGGGAAGTCCAAAGGGGTCCGGCCGAGGGAGAGAGGGGGAGGACACACTGGTTCCACCTGCCTTCCCAGGCCGCGCCTCAGAACTGGGCTGGACTTCCCTCCCCTCTCCCGTGTGGGTGTTTGTGTGCGCGCGCGCATGCGGATGTTAACGTGCGTGTACCTATGCGCGTGCCGAGGGGTGTGTGTATGTGTGTGCACACCGAGGTCTGCACGTTCAGTCCAGCCCCGTGGCGGCCTCTGCTAGCCGAGCGCTGGATGGGAGTACGACTCGGGGAGAGTCAGAGATGGGACAGTCTCCGGTAGGGTTATGGATGGAGTCCAGGTTGAAGGTGAGGCTAGACACTTGCGTAAAGGTAGAGTCCGCTGTGATTGGGATGGAGGTGAACACCAGGTACAGATCAGAGGTACAGCTGGGTTAGGGTGAGGACTGGTTAGGGTCAGCCCGACGTTCTGGGTTGGGGTCGGGGCTAAGCTGGGGCAAGGCGGACGAACAGTTAGTGGTTAAGAGTTCAAGTCAGGACCTGAGGTGGGGTTAGATGGAGCAGAGGGTTGGGAGGGGGACGGCAGCGTGAGGTTTGACATTGGGGCGCCTCTGGGATTGGGTTGATGTAGGGATTGCAAACGATGTGGATGCTGGTTAGGATCGGGTTTAGGGTCAGGGTTGGGTCAGTGGGAGACTCAAGGAGATTGAAATACAGTTTAACATTGCGGATGAGGCTTGGGAGGGGCTGCTGTGTGCCCAAAGAGCCCCGTTTCTGGCTTGCTTTGGTTTTCAGTCTTTCTCCTCCCGAGATACAGAGGGACTGAGGGGCTTTGGTTCCTAGAGCCTCTTTGTCCCCCAGCCCCCCAGGCCTGGCCTAGCCGGTGCAGGGCGGGCGGACTGGAGTGGGTGGGGCTGCAGGAGTGATGTCCTTCATGCTGTGGGAAAGAGGAAATGGCTCCCGGCCTCAGGACTTTGGGCCCTGCCAGACCTAGCTCCACCTCTGACTTCCCCCTGGGAACAGAGAACCAGCTCCCCTTCCCGTACTCTCCCAGCCCAGCCCGGGGCCGAGGTGTGAGCTCAGGCCCCCTCCCTGCTGGGTGCTGGATCTTGGGGCCCTTCCAGAACCCCAGGCCCACACCTGAGTCCTGAGGCATTGGGCCCCAGGACCCTCACACCCCTCTACATGCCTTATGGGCAGCAGGGGAGGCTGGGATTGTTGCGCTTTCCACATACAAGGCCACCTCTTTTGGCAAACTCTTGCTCCTCTAGAACCTTCCAGGCCATGCTGCCTCTACGACCTGCAGCCCCACCTGAAAACACATCAGTGGCTGCCCCAGACCTTCAGAAGAAAGCCCAGACTCCCTGGTCTGGCATTCAAGGCCCTTCACGATTAGCTCCTGCTCACCCTTCAACCGGGATCCCCAAAGCACCCCCAATGAACCGGAAAGCCGGGCCCAGACCTGCTGTAGGTGACAAAGCCCCAGCTTTGAAGCTAGGCAGCCCGGCTGAGAGTCCCAGCCCCGTCAGGGAACAGGTGTGCAGCCTTACCCAGACTCGGTTTCTACATCTGACCACCGCAAACTTCCGATTGTCTAGAACATTTTCCTCCCTGACCCCCAGCTCCAGGAAGCCCACCTCCTCTGGGGTCCACCAGCCTCCTCCCCTTTCCCCGCTGTAAACCTGCCGAGCTGTCTATCCGGCCGCTCTCCTGTGAGCTCCTGAAGGCAGAGCCTGTGTCATGCTCTGTTGCGACTCCAGTGCTCACCGGAGGCCTGGCACTTAGTGAGGCCGCTGAGCCCTCAGGGGATCAGGAAGGTCGTGGCTTTTGCAATAGCGGCGGCTGGTTGTCAGACACCCGCTCTGGCCCAGGTGTTCTACAGGTGTGCAAGCACGCCACCCCTCACCCCCCGCAGCAGCCGCTGACGGGTCACCCTCTGATCTCTGAGAGGACGCCTGATGCTATTCCTTTGTGCCCAGCAGTTAACTCTTGTATTTGTGTGACCTCGGCCTGGTCCCAGTGTGCACGTTAAAGTTGGGTCCACCGAGGCCCGGTCCCCCCAGGCCAGGCTCTGACTCCAGGGGGAAAGGCCCGGAACAGAGCTCAGGCGGGAGTAGAGAGGTTCCTGTGCTGATCTGTGCGACCTTGGAGAGGGCGTGGCTCACATTTCACAGGCGCCCATCTTGTTGTAAACATGTCCTGGAGGGTGGAACAAGTTCCTCCAGGAGTCCAGAACTATCTGAGGAAGATGGGCGGTGTCTGTGAATCTCTTAACAGCTCTGGGAATATGTAAGAAATAGTATTTTTAAACATTTTTTATTTGAGAGAGAGAGTGGGGAGGGGGCAGAAGGAGAGAGAGAAAAGAACCTCGGACAGGCTCCATGCTTCAGCCTGAGGCAGGGCTCGATCCCTCAACCATCCTTGAGCTGAAATCAAGAGCCAGATGCTTAAATCAACTGAGCCACTCAGGAGCCCCATAAAAAATAACTGTAGAGCCCCACTTCATAGATGAATACAACGAAGGTCAGAAACCCTGAGAGGTTGGGGCACCTGGGCGGCTCAGTCGGTTAAGCATCCGACTTTGGCTCAGGTCATGATCTCGCGGTTCATGAGTTTGAGGCCTGTCAGCTGTGCTGACAGGTCAGAGCCTGGAGCCTGCTTCAGATTCTGTGTCTCCTTCTTTGTCTGCCTCTCCCCCGCTCACATTCTGTCTCTGTCTCTCCAAAATAGTTAAAAAAGAAAAAGAAAAACAAAGAAAAAAGCATTCCTCTCTTTTAAAAAAAAGAAAGAAAAGAGCCCAGAGAGGTTAAGAAACCATGGCTTTCCCAAGGGTGCATACACGGGTGCCGTGTACAGTTTTATTGGTAGTGCACTACACAGGGCACCCAGCCAACAGAGAGGATAAAGTGCAGACATGAGCCTGTGGCTACCTAGGCCTAGAGGAAGGCACAACTTTTCAGATTCATTGCCACATGGACTTGGCCGCAGCTGCGGTCACAAAACTGAAAAATTCCAGAACAGAAATCAGTTTTCACAAATTCCAAAGAAAAGCTTAAACATCTACTCAGTCCATACCTTCGGCACTATCTTCCTGGCCCCTGGCTCCCATCTTTAAAGAAGGGGAAGAAGAAAGGAGCAGCTGCTGAGTCGGACTCCAATAAGCAGGTCAATGATGCCCGTTTTACAGAAGAGGAAACAGAGGCTCTCAGAAGACAGTGCCCAGTGTTACACAGAAAGCCATTGCTGCGTTGGCATCTGAAGCCTATTGGGCTAGAGGGCTCCCTCCTCTCCCCCAGGCCCTGGGGTAGGTGGGCTCCTTCACTGATGCTCCAGGGGGCAGCTGGGGAGTGGCCAGAGGATGTGTCTGGTTGTCATCTCACATCCCTGTGGCCTGGCCAGGAGGCCACAGTGGTGGAGCTCCCCTCACTGATAGCTGCCTCCTCACCCCCCAACCCCTTGTCCGCTCTGGGCATTGGCCACCGAGACACCCTACCTCCCTGAAGACTGTCAGGAAGGAAAGGGACACAGCTGGAGCTCCGGCCACACGCCCCGGAGGCCACAGGCTAGAGGGAGGACCGGACGTGAGCACAGCCTCCCTAGGGCACAGCCAGGAAGCAGACTGAGAGCCACCAGAGAAGGTCCCCTGGGGCCAGGTCTGGGAATGCTTGCCGGACGAGGTGGCCTTTGAACTGGGCCTTGATCACTGGGCAGATTTGAGGCTCCAGAGATGGGGGCTGTGGGCAGAGGCAGGAAGCACAGAGGGGAAGGGGTGGTGGACAGGACTGAAGCAGAGAATGTGCCAAGAGGTGCTGGGGGCCACAGCCAGGGAAGGAAGCTCTATACTAAGGCATTTTGCCCTTCACCTTGAGACAGTAGGACGTCACGGGAGGTTTCAGAGCAGGGAAAGACGACGAGAAGAGCAGTGATTTCAAGACTACACTGGCACCTGGGGCGTGGGTGGGCTGCCTCGGTACGGCCGCCACACCAGTCCAGCAGCCAAGGGATGCATTCCGCCCCTGTCCACACTCCGGGAGGGCAAGGACGGTGTGCGGGAGAGTCGGCTAGTCTGGGCAGCGCAGCGACAGGCTGTATGGACGAGAGAGGGAGGCCGCAGACAGGGCAGCGCAGTCCTGGGACTGAGATGTGCCAGGGCCAGAGCTGGCTCCCTTCCATCTGGCTTCTCTTGGACCATCTCATCAACACTTTGAGGTAAGGCATTTCATCTCCATTCAACAGATAAAGAAACTGAGGCTCAGAGAGGACAAGGTCTTGCCAGGACGGAATTCCAGCTTCTTCTAACGGCAGACTCGGTGTTCCTACCATTGTCTCCTGTATTTTTTCTGGCCTCTGGGGCCTGCAGGGAACACGCTTAGCCAGGGACCAGCAGCTCAGGATGGACCAGCTTCTGGGAAACTTTGCGTAGGGAAGGCGGGGGGCTGCCTGGGGACAGGAGCAGGTACTGCTAGATCTCGGATCCAGCTCAGATCAGTAAGGGAGAAGTAGCAACAGGCCAAGGCCAGGGCCAAGATGAGAAAAGGCGAAGAATTCACATGTATGGGACTCCCAGTCCTCACCCCTGACAGTGCCCAGGAACCCAGCTCTCTTCCAGGCAAGCGTCCTCTGGGACATGGGCCTCCGGGGGGGACTCAGGTGGCTCTCTGAGAAGGTTCAGGAGGGAGGCAGAACTTGAGCAAAGGGCTATCTCCCCCTCACCTGCAACCCCTGCTCCAGGTAGCATGCTCTCTGCCCCCTCTGCCACCAAGGAGCACAAACACATACGCAAAGGCACACAGTCGCACAGGCACACACACTTGCTCAGGTAGAGTCTCATATAAGGGCCCATGGGCATGCGACCACCTGCAGTCATGCTGTCACCCAGGTGTGGGACTTACAAATACACCAGAGTCACACAGTTTGTGTGCTCACACACTCACACGGAACCAGAGGACTGTTCCCAGGGACGCCTCTGCCTGTGAGCGTCACTCAGTCATGGGAAGGGCGGAAAGTACCCTCAGATGTCTTTATTGCCATTGTCCAGGACAGGATGTTGCCTCTTTGACCTTCAGGGGCCTGCGTTGAGAGGGGGCATCATTCACCCACAATGACGTCAGCTCAGACCCAGTGCAGAGGTAGGGTGGGGTGGGACGGGGAGAGGTGACTTGCTGGGAGAGAGGTCAGGGGAACCTGGGAAGAGGCAGCGTGCCTCAGTGGGAAGAGCAGATTGGAGGGAGGCAGAGCTGGCTTCCTGATCTCTCGCCAGTCTCTCACTGGCTGTGACCTTGGGCAAATGACTTCACCTCTCGCAACAGGAATGTGCGGCAGGAAAAGGGAGATAATGATTCCAAAGCAGTTGGGAGTGTTAACTCAGATAATTGCTGTCAAGCACTGGGCAGAGGGCCTGGCAAATGGTGGCAATAATCATAATGTTTGTGACAGCCGCAGGCGGCAGGAGACTGTGAGTGACTGGGGACACCAGAATCTGCACAGGCTGAAGCAGGGCTGGGAGGGCAAGGGCATGTGGCTGGTCCACACCTGCCTGGACAATGCCAGCCCCCAGCATCAGCTGGTCTGAGAAAGGCAGAGCCTCAGGACAGTCAGAGTTTGGGGGTGAAGGTGGGGTGACTTTTCCCACCCTGCCTTGAGAGTAGGGGGGCAGCAGAGGGCAGGAGGGCTGGGACGGGGCAGCGGGCCCCAGCAGTATGTTTATTGATGGGAACTAGAGGGGCTCCTGGCTCCCTCCAGCAAGCCCGGATTCGAGGGAAGATCTGAGGGCTGGCCGCCCAGCCCTGATGGGAAAGACACACAGCCAGCAGCCCTCTGCCCTCTGGTGGCCTCCGGTGCTCACTGCAGCCTGGCTGTTCCAAGGCCCTGGCGCTCTGGCGGGCGCTCCGGGAATAGAGGAATCAGCGGCACCTTGTGATGAAGAGGGCAGACAGTGGGGCTGGGCGGCTTAGGTCTGAAATCGCAGCTCTGCTGCTGCTGCTGCTATTATTATTACCTCTACTACTACTGAGCAGGAGGACCGTGGGCCAGTGACTTGAACTCTTTACAGCTCAGACTCTACATTTGCAAAATGAGGTTGATAATAGTATCTATTCTACCACATAAGCTGTTTCAAAGAGTAAATATACTGTACATTAAGTGCTTGGGATAAGTAATATTAAGTACCAATAAACGGTAGCTATCCCATTCTGTACTTCTGGGGTCAGTGCTACTTAGGCACTGCTTGAGACTTGGGGTGTTGGAGACAGCCCTGACTTGGGCCGAATTCTGGCCCTGCTGCAGCCACCTCCCAGCTCTGTGCTTTGCACATGCTGGTCACACATCATAAATAGAGGAATACACACAGGGAGGATAGATTCAAAATAACACTTGAAAATCCTTTAGGAAGGCTCCATGTTGGGGATAAAGAGGCCATGTCCCAGTAAGGCCAATAATGCCAGTTCTTCTAACTCACAGTTACAGTAGGGCTTTGAAATAGCTGGCTTGCACCCAAAAGCAATATTGCACAGAACAGGTGTCTCTTAATCCACTGGAATACACTCGGCGACGAGACAGATGCTCACGCAGACAGGTACATAGAATCAGCTACCACTTATGTATGGCCTCAGGTTCAGATTTTCCACCTCGCGCTCACAGAGGGGCACATGTTCCTCGCAGGTGGATCTTCGGTATTTCCATTCTATCTTTTTGGCCAAGCATGTACAACTGGAGAGCTCTGATGGAATGCATTCAGGATGTAGCTGCACTGTGCCTGCCTCTATCAGGTGGGGAGTAACAGTTCGACAGCATCAGGTTCTTGTGTAGATCAAATAAGGCAGTGTATGGAGGAATGTTAAATTCCTACCAAGTAAATGACGTTCTCCACCCCTGCCCTTCCCCAAATCTTCCTCTAGATCTGTGACTTTGAGCAAGTCACTTCCCGTGCTTAGATCACCACTAGATTTCAAAGGCCCCTTCTAGCTCGAAGACTTCAAGACAGTTCTGTGATCCTAGGCTGTGTACAGTCGACCCTCACATGAATGCTAACTGATGCTAATGTGGCTTTTGCAGGACTGCTTTATCCAACTGGTAAGGGCGCGTCTATAAACAGCAGCCCTTTGCACACTGGAACATGTCAAAAGCTCCAGAGCTAAACCTGCATCTTAATGATCTTGTTTACTTTTTCATTTGATCTGCCCGAAGTTGCACTTCAGCTGTACCTGAATCATCACAAAGCGGCCAGACTTAACTGTGCCCCTACTATAGTCCTTCAGAGGCCCTGCTGATGACCAACATTTACGTCTAATGGGAAAAGAGCAGAGCTCCTCTCTCCAAGGGACACCCATACACTTTAGGCATTATCTCCAGCTTTGGGAAAAGTCCCTTTTGGAAGGCAGTGTGGCAAAAAGAAATGAGCTTTGGAGTCAGTCCCAGATTGAATTATCCCAGATCCATTGGTTGGGAGAACTCAGGCAAGTTAACCTTTCTGAGCCTCAGTTTCCCCAACTATAAAGTTGCAATAAATAGCTTTTCCTGGCAGTGATGTGCAGGTTAAGTTAGAGGTAGCAAGAGGCCCTGGGCAAGATTATGGGATCGACAGGAAGCCTTTTCCTGAGGTAGGCGGGCTGCAGCTTCAAGTCCACTTCCACCCATGTTGCTGGCCTGCCCAGTGATTCACCTCTGAACCTGTCTCCATGTCAGTCAAGCGGGGCCACCACCACTTAACCTCCTAGGATCGCTGTGCTTGGTTCTTCTCCAGCAAGCCGCAGCTACTCCCGCTCCAGTCCCCACCTCTCTGCTGGTCTAGCTTTCGTGCCCGGCCCAGTGGTATAAATGGCAACACCTTCTCCTGTCTGTCCAGGGCCCTTTGAAGACTCCAGTGAAACAGCCCATGCCAGCCTGAGGCCTTCCTAAACCACTGCCTCAGCCCTCAGAGTGACCCACCTCCTCACCAGCAGAACTTTGTGCCGGGGCTGCTCCCCTCGGCTGATGTCCGAGCCTGTCGGGAGAAGTCTGCACTCGCTAAAGGCAGGGGCTGTGGCTTTCTCATGGAAAGGGTTGACCCAGTGTGTGTTCAGCAAACCTTACGAAGCTCCACTCTCACCTTTAGAAGCTCTCTGGGAAGGCTGCTGCATGGGGGCAAGAATGGGGGCCAAGGATAGGGGTAGGGTAGGGGGATTTCCCGGAAGTAATAGAGGATGGTGTAAAAGAACATGACATTGGAATCAAATGACCCAGGTTCAAACTCTGTCACTTCCCACAAAGGATCTGGGTAAGCCACTGTCTCTGAGTTGTACCCATACCGTGAGATGAGGATAACAGTATCTACTTAGCACAGCACCTGGCATATGCAGAGTACATTTTTATGTTTCAGGTACTGTTCTAAATGTATAAGTGCATTAATTAACTTAATCCCACTACACTTACAGGAGACAGGTCTTATTCTCATTTTAGAAGCGCTGCAAATGAGGAGAATGAGGCTCAGAGAAGCTAAGGAAGTTCTCCTTAGAGCTGTATCTCCTTAGAGCTAGTGAGACATTCCTAAAGGCAGCAACACATGGGCCATAGTCTCCAGGACCACAAGGACGGATTGCAAGTTTCTGCATCAGGACCGGCTCCAATCTTGTCCCCTCAACTGCAGCAAATGACACAGGCCAACTGGTGTTGTAAATAGAGTTAACATAATATATTTATTTTAAGTGCCATTCATGCATATCAGTCTGGCAGCAACAATCCTAATGACACTTGGGATATTTCTTTACAGCACTAAACAGTTACAAAGAATGGGTGCCGTTCATCATAGAGGCAAAATATGAAATCGTGCAATAGCAAAACTGTAGAAACATTAAAACACTGACTGTCCAACAGCAGTACAGAAAGCAGATTGTGTTTGCACAAAAAGCCAATGCATTTTCATCACATATATACAATATAGATATGTACACATCACCCTCTGAATGAACAATATCAAAATACTCTATTCCATTTGAAATAATCCCCGGATTGATTCCCTCCCACTTCAAAGGACATCTGAGAGACATGTATTTACAAGAACACACATGAATACGTTTACATTTCAAAAACTGCCACAAATGCCAGTCGGATTATTCTCCTGGACAGAATCCCCCCATCTGATTATATGCATTTATTATTCTTTTCCCCGAAAGTCTTCAGCTAATTTAAGCCCGAGACAGAGCTTGTTCTGCACTGGCAACTACCAACGGGAGCAGCCACCGAGGGGGCGCTCTGCACCTCGCCGGGGAGCTCTGGCTGGCTGGGCCCACCGACGCGGCCCATCCTGCGCGCCTGGGCCACCTGAGTCACCAGAGTGGGCTGGGTCCGAGTGGAGGCTCTGCCTCCAGGGCCATGTGTGGTTAAGTTTAAATTCTCCTAAAAATAGTGATCACTGCAAATCAGTAAACAATTGCCAAATGGGAAATCAGCTTCACGCAATTTGTAACATCTTCATCAGTGGTTTCTACTCAAATCATTCAATGTAAGACTGCATTCCAATACCCAAATTGTTTAAAGTGCACGTTGCTACCCAAGCAATTTAAAGTTTCAAAACAGCTTTTGTGGTATCTAGAAAACAGTGACTTGAGCAGACTATTGAAAATCACCCCCCTTTTCCAAGTTTTTGCTCTGCAGGCTGCTATCTCCTCTGGCCTCCGATCCGTGTAAGAGGGGCCTGTTGGCTGCCTTGCCAGAATCCTCTGATTTTCACTGAGCCAAGGGGCTGGAACTGAGCTTCCTTTTTCATGCCAAGCAGGGTCCAGACAACAGGAACATAAAAGCCCTTCCTTTCTCCCCAACTTCATCAGCCTTTACTATGGCTGGCCTCCCAGTGATTCATTAAAGGCAACACTCCATTAAAAAAAAAAATACCCACACATACTGACAAACACTCTGACGCACAAACATACAGACACAAAGATGTCTGTCTAGTTCCAGGAGAGGACACTCAACCACAGAGTCACTCAGGCTAACTGAAATGACTTAAGCGTGGCTGGTAGAGACTAGAGATGCTGAAAAGCAACCGGTGAGCAGTTATTACCCCTTGATTTGATGGAACAGATCATTCCCTCATTATAACCGAAAGAAATCCTGCCTTTTTATGGTCTAAACAACCGATTCAAAATCTATTCATTAAAAAAAATCTCATTTCTGTTACTTTTATTATAAAACTAAGACAATCAATCCATGCAAAGTAACTATGATATGATAGGAAACAAAACAAAAAACAACTAATAAAAACCCCAAAGAGGCAGGCTGCATTTCAAAGAAAGTAACCAAACTGTCATGCAGACACAGACACACAGGACAACAGAAACAGCAAACCACTTAACGGTATCTGCACTGAAGACTGAGGCAAATAAAATCCATGTGTGGCTCTATCCTCCTTTCAGTGCTTCCTAAATGGAAAGAGAATGAATGAGGAAACCTGCTTTATGAACAGTGCCCTGCTGTTCTATTGCCCAAATGAACTCTGATTCGAATTCCAGAAAAATTCTATTTAGCTAGTAAGTCTCAATCAGCAGGAATGCTAAGACAGAGAAATGCACTCTCACGGTAAAAGGAGTGCCGATAAAGAGAATGACACAATCTCTCTGATTGTCTTGTCTGTAAACTCATAAGAAAAACAATTCTGTGCTTTCAGACACCGGATTTCTCCTCAATGAACCCAACAGGAGCTGAGCATTCACAGAAGGCAGCAATAAATATTAAAATAACACTTTTGAACAATAAATACATGAGTGAATATGGAGGCAATGATTTTGTTACAAAGCCGAGCAATGCCCAGCTGCTAATCGATCAAAGAAATTCTAGAGCTGTTGTCATGTAGATTTAGGAAAACAGACATGGAAAAGGTGCAGCAGAAACCCTGTAACCCCCAAGCATCAGAAGAAATGTGGTCAGTTCTTTATGCTGCTCAGGAACACACCCCTCTGGAAGGTTTGGAGAGCATCAAACTCTGCATCCTGGGACTTACTGAGTAGAACTCAATGCTCATGTTTCTGTAAAAAAGATTAAATAAGGGGAACTGGGCTTTGAAAAAAATCCATTTCCTTTCAGTTGCCTACATCAGTTAAAAGCATCCTGCAGAAAATAGCCTAACGAGGAATAAAAACTCACAGTAACTTTCTTTTCAAGACGTAATAATCCAATTAGAAAAATTGAAGCCTTTCAGTAATTTTTGTACATATATTTACACATATGTATGTATCTATAAACTGCTTGCAGCAAAATAGGCTCTGTCTGAAAAATCAGTCTGGCACTTGTGGTCAACATCGAACTGACACAAATATGCAAAAGCCGTTCAAATCACACAACAGTTGGGAGCTACACAGGGCAGCTGGCAGGGAGACAAACATGTAGTACTTGTTTGGGTCAGATAAAAGCAGTAAGTTATCCAGCTAAAATCTTTTTGATTGTCTTCAAAAGAAATTTCGATAACATCGGTAAAGTGATTCGCAACTTTCCTTTCTCAACTGGATTCTCTGAAACCTTTCCCTTCACTGCACAGAAAAGTGACGCTGGGGTCTGGTGCCTTTGCAGAAACAAGCTCTACACAATTGAATCCCAATCAAAGTCATCCTGGATGTCATCTGGAGGCAGAGAGCGCCGCATCTGGAAGGCTTGGGAAGGCATCATGTGCTGCTGGTTCATGGCTCCGTGATGGCCTGGAAGGAAGGAGGCAAGGTCAGTAGTGACTTGGGTAGAGAAGAAAGAAATGAACACCGACTGAGTACTTCCTATGTGCCAGGCAGTGCACGTTATCCCTCTGATCTACTCAAGAGCCTTCACCAAGGTGGCTCTTATGATGCTCATTTTATAAATAACAGGGCCTGGGTTTAACAGAATGAGCAAGTTACCCCAGGACATTCAACTAGTAAGGGGAAGAGATCTGAACTCCATTCACTTGACTCCAAAACCCACACCTGTTGGATTAAACCAGGAGGTAGCAAGGAGGACATAAAAAGAATGCTAGAGTGCCCAAGTGTGGACACAATCCTTTCTTTCTCTTAGTCGATCCTGCATTAACCCGTGTTTGGGTAACATGAATTGGCTCCCATAAGAATGGGAAAAGGAGAATGAGGTCAGTGTACCAGTGACGTCACCCTGGGTCATCATGAATTCCCACCTGCAAGCTAACTTTTGTGCCACCAAGTAACGGCGGATACACAGAGAGGAATCAGCACAGCTGAGTGCAGGAGGCCCTCCCTGAGTGCAGTGAGGACTGGAGTAGAGGACAGGGCACCCACTCTCCATGTTCCTCTTCTTAGATCCATGTGGCCATGTGCAAGAGCATGTGCTCTGCAATTTTGGTGTGTTCTGCCCCTGTCACGACGGCTCTGACAAATCCCCTTCCAAACCAGACTTTTTAAAAAAGTAATAATCTGTTTACTTGCAGAATTCATCCTTTTATCAAGAATGAAACATATCCTTTTAATGAAGGTTTTTTTCACTGGATGATTACAGTTTTTGTTTGGCTTGCTTGATCTGATGACAAAGTTTCAAGTAGTCTGCTAATCTCATTTTTCTTATAAGTCCTGCCATTTTTAATGTACCATTTTACAAAATGCTAAGGTTTTCAATACATCACAGTTTAGCAGAGATGCCCGTATTTACTTTTTAACTGACAAATGTCTTAACTATGTGCCAAGCACTAATTTAATTAAGTGATTTGCATATAATCCTCATTTAATTCTCTTACCAACCCTAGGAGTGAGGTAGTGTTACGAGCTCCCTTGAACAGACAAGGAAGTTGAGACAGGAGGATTAGGCAGCTATCACATGGCAAAGCACCAGAATGCAACCCCTGAGAATCCAGTTCCAGAGCCTTAACTACTCTATCTTGCCACTTGCAAGTTCCTAGTGAGTGTTGAGGACAGATAACACTTATTCCTTCCTGCTCCTCAAAGAACAGGTCACTTGGCCCCCAACTCCTCCTTCACTACTGCCTGGCACACAGTTCTTTGGGGGTTTTAAATTCCTATCTGCACATGACCATTCTTTCCTTGAGCAGCCTAAGTGGAGAAGGCAGTGTGGTACATGAGAAAAACAACGATCTCTAAATCCAGGCATCACGACGTGAGTCTTGGTTAGACAAACTGGTGGCTCTGGGCCAGTTACCGCCACTCCTGAGCCTCCATTTCCTTGTTTAGATAATACTTAAGCTCCCTTCCACCTCTAATCATGTGCCTGTCTTTGCTACCCTGATAACTGTCACTTATCCTGCATTCAGGAACCTGGAGGGAAAGCTTATGAACTAGTGACTCCTGCAACTTATCTCCTTTGTCAGAGACTTCCTTAGAAACTAGAGGCAGGGGGCTTCATCAGAATGAATGGAGCAGAATACACAGGAGCTAATCAAAGCAAGTTCTTGAAGCCTGCTCAAGTCCCATAAAAGTCAAAAAGCCTCAAAGATTTCTAAGACCCCAGGACAAACTATGCCCCTGGACCTCAACAGAGAGGTGGGACAAAAATTAGAATCATAGCATCAAAGAGACTTCAGGTCAAATGGCCCGAATAGCAAATGGCACTTGAACCTCCTCCCCAGCACTGAAGCCAAATAAATAACTGTGCACCCTGCACCCAATCCTCCCTCACCAAGCAGTTCACTCCCTCCTCAACGGCCTTGATCACTGCTGGGACAGCTAGAGCCTCTGCATATTACCCTCTCTGAGTACCAAGTACAACACAACACAGCCCAAATTACCCGCAATAGTCGTTCCTGGAGTGCTGAGTGCCTGTGGGATGTGAGGGTAACCAGGGGGCGGCATCACAGAAGGAGGGAGATTTTGCCTGGAGTCTATGTACAAATTTCCTAATCAGATTGAAAAACAAAAGGAAGGAAAACATATTGCCATAAATAAACAAGTTAAGCATTAAAATCTTAATAAAATTGTTACCTAAAGCTAAATTAAGCAGGTAAGGTGAGGAAGAAAAGAGAAAGAAAAATGATTCCTTTGAGATGCTACAACTACCAAAAGGTGGTGCTGGCTTTTCGAACCTGGTGCCAGGCTGGATGGGAGTACACTATGCGAATTCTAGCTCTGCCTCTTTCTTATTGTCTGGAGGCCTGCACGCAAGTTATGTCTCTGTTGTTGTTGTTACATACCTCATGCTGGTTCAAAAGCATTTTCCCATCTATTACCATCTGAGCTTCCTATGAAGTCCAAAATGAGGGCAAGACAGGGATTATCACCATTTTATGGATGAGGCAACTGAGGTTCAGAGAGACTAAGCAGACTTGACCAAAGAGCATCAGTTTGACAGGGACAGGACTAGAATCCAGTTCTCCTAAATCATAGGCTCTTTCTAGTAACCACTGTCCCTATTTCCCTGATTTTCTCACTTTCAAAGCAAACCTATCTGTGTGTGCCCTAGCTGATCAACAAAGTGAATGGGGGCACAAAATGACAGGAAAGATTTGTACAAGTTTAACAGAGTTATACCAAGTAAAAGTGATCAAAAATGTATTCTTCAGAAGTATGGAGATGGTAAACAGAAATCTCATTTGAATGGCATTTCAGAAGGTTCTTAATATATTTTTGTTGACAGGAGCCATTAAGGGTAACAGCTCTAAAATGTCAATTACATTGCATCCTAAGCAAAGTAGAAAGGTAGGGAAGCAAACATCACAAGCCCACCCCCAATTACTCTTGGGGAAGGAGAACCGTAACACTGGCTCACATTGTATGGACCATCTGGAATTCTGGAAAGGCTATTTCTCCCTTAGGTATTCTACTGTGTCACACAAATTACAAATGCATTCTACCAATGCTGTAATCAAACTAGAAAACAGCAACCGTTTTCCCAGAGGAAACTAGATACTCAAGGTAGGAACACTATATTTGGCTGTTCATAAGTTTTTACCTGTCACTGGAATGTCAGACTGTCCATGCTTAAAACAGCCTCTGAAACAGTCTAATTCAGACCTACCTCTAAGACCAGAGAGAAAATAAGACAGAACCAGGAACAGAACCCAGACCTCTGACTTCTAACCACTGCTTCCCAAGATAACATGACTTTTTATAGCAAAGTTTACAGTCAGAACTAAGCCCTTTGGCCAATTTCCCATACTGAAGACTTAGGAAGAAAAGAAAGGAGAAAAGTTATGCTAAGTTGCAGCGCTAGTATATTCTTTGAGGAAAAATTCTGCCCCCAAGTGCTGATCAGCCTTCACATGAGTGAGTGGCTGGTACAACTTCTAAACACTGCACAAGGGCAGAGGGGCTATGCCACTTTGAGAAATATGGTCACTTGTTTATCAGCAACTTTTCAGCCTCTGTCCTATAAAATCTTAGCTTTCAACCCATCCTTAAAAGCGCAAGTCACAATCAAAAGACAACTGCTTTTTATGGAAATTAATTCTGCTTTTATATTTTTTTCATTTCTCTTTCTTGGCTTAGTAATTCTTACCTTAAAGGGGAAGCGAGGTGACAAGAATTATGGGAATAAACAAGGATCACAGGAATAAACGGACACCCACAAATAGCCCAAGTTTTTGAAATTCTGTCATATTCCTAACACTTCTATTTTCACATAGAAATTCTCATTACTCATTTCTTCTCATGTTCTCATTATACTCTGAACAATAAGAGTCTATCTAGACTTTCTAAACACGAAATTGAAATTTCTTCCAAAAGAAAAAAGAAATGAAATTCCAATGCACTTTCCAAAGACTTCTGAGATCCTTCAACATTTAGAATATAGTTATGAGAATTTAAAAATCTAATTGCACAATGTATTTACTGGAAGTAGACTCTTGTCGAATGACCATTTATTCACTCAGGAAGTTATTTATGTTCTCAGTACTGCTCGAGGTGCTGGGGATACAGAAGTGAAAAAACAAACTCCCTGTCTTTTTGAAGTATATTCTCAGGTTGAGGGTGTCAAACAAAGTAAGATAAATAGCATGTTATGCATGCTACATAAATAAATAAATAAATAAATAAATAAATAAAGCACAGAGAGGTGACTAGTAAGTGCTGGACAGTAATTTTATTTTTATTTTTTTAAATTTCTTTTTTAATGTTTTATTTATTTTTTGAGACACAGAAAGTCAGAGCACAAGACGGGGAGGGGCAGAGAGAGAAGGAGACACAGAATCCAAAGCAGACTCCAGGCTCTGAGCTGTCAGCACAGAGCGCGACGGGGGCTCGAACCCACAAACATGAGATCATGACCTGAGTCAGTCGGAGGCTTAACTGACTGAACCACCCAGGTGCCTCTGGACAGTAACTTTAAACAGAATGGTTAGGGAAGGTATCCCTTGAGTAGGTTCTTTTGGAGATGAAACTTGAGCAAGACAAGGACATGAGTGAGCCATGTGTTTGTCTATCTGGGAGAAGACCACCCTGGACAGAGAAAAGAACAGATATAAAGGCCCTGAGGTAGGTGGAGTATGCCTGGTATGTTCAAAGAACAGGAGGCAGGTCAGTGGTGTGGGAGCAGGGGGCTGGAGGGAGGGGAAAGGAGACAAGGTCAGAGAGTAATGGGGGATCGATTGTGGGGGGCCATATAGGCCACAAAAAGGACTTTGTTTTTTACTGAGAAAACAGCACCAACAAAGGGGTTTGAGCAGAGAAGTGATCAGACTTCTGTGTCTTGTAAAAATTTCATTTATCCTGCAAAGTCCAGCTTACAGGTGTCTTCCTCTAGGAAGTTATTCCATCTCCCCAAGACAGTTAGGCCCCATTCTCTTCCTCCCACTGCCCTGCAGCAGAAGCACAGTCTTCATCACCCCAGGATCTCAGCTCCTTGAGACCAGGGGATACCTGGACTTACTTCTTCATCCCTAGTGCCCAATATGTAATCAGGCACAGAAAAAGTAAAAGTAAATGTTTGCTGAATGAACGTGCATCTACCCTTATTTAATGACCTTTAAGACAAGCATCACATTATTAAGAACAGCACAGCTAGAGAACTTAAACATTACTGGAGAAGACAAACCATAAACACAGGTAAAATGATTTAGGTAGGAGGCACACTGTGTACTATAACCCATCCTTTTCTCCTTCCATCTTCCATGCTAGCACATGAGAACACCTCTAAGGAGCCTGAAGAGCCTTCCTTAAAACAAAAGGAAGACAGCTGGGCATGTAAAAATAACCCGAATGTCTGTGGAAAGACATAGGTGGGCATGAGGTGATGGATACCTGGAACACCAGAACTGATCAGAAAAAGTGTTGATAGAAGCCAACATGGCCTGGCAGACCGAGATTGGCTAAAGTTCTTCTGACTCCAAGAAAAGACTAAAAGGGAGTTGAGAGAGGAGTAAGACACTAAGGAAACACTATAGATCTGCCTTTAACATGCTGTGAATGAAGTGGCACTGAGAATCAAGAATGAGTTGTGGAGACCCTAGAGAAGGAAGGTACTGGCAATAAAAAAGGAAAGATGGCAGAAAAAATTAAGAGGATCATAGAATAACAGATCCAAGTAATCAAGGTCAAAGGCATAGAAGAGATGACCACAGTAGTCTAGTAACAAAGGGCTTTAAGAAAATAACCCACCATCTCAGTCTACAGAGAATCCAGAAGAGGTGCTTGGCCACTCTCAGAGTGGACAGCAGCAGTTCGACAGTGCTTTTTCCATGACCAAGAGAGCCAAGTTCCAAAACTAAAGGTACACTTGGACCTTACTTAGAAATTTAGGTCACAAAATTAAAGAATCTTGTTTGATCACATTAACTCTAAAATTCCAGCAAGGAAGAGCTACTTGCTAACATGTACAATGGTCCTTGAAACGGTCTTCTCTCAAGACTGACCCACAGTTCTTCTACTTGTCTTCCTAGAACTTCCTGATCTGCCAAAGGCAATAATCTGTAAGCAACATAGGCTCCCACCCCGACCCCCTGAGTACTTTAAAGGCTGACTGAAATGCAGCATTTAGAAGGACTAAATGTAATTTATTTAGGTTGATCAGGGGACAGAAAAGAGGAAAGGAAAACCAAGGGACAAAAAACAGAAGGGATGGTATATCTGGTCTGGGATTTAACACAAGTTGGAAAAGTAAAAGTGATATATCCTGAAAGAGACAAACTATGGGCTTGGAACCTATCAGAGGATCAAAGAAGATAAGCTGTCTATGTACAAGAAGAGATAAAAAGATGAAATGGAAGTAAATAAGTGAAAATACATGCCAAGTTATATAGATCTAGATGCTTAAAACTGAATATAGGGAGGATTCTGAGATGATGTTGGAGTAAGAAGCACCAGGAATCTGTTTTCCAACCTAGATAACACTGCACTGGCACAACCTGTCTAATAAAACAGAACACTGGAGTCTTTGGAATTTTGGAATTCTGCAAGTCTACTAAGGTTTGCAACTTGTGAAGGAAAGCATAGATGGTAAATTGCAGTTAGTTTTGGCCAAGTTTCAGCTCTTATCCCAATAGCAGCTACCTATCCCTCTTCCCTACCCCACTGCAGGCATCTGTGCATGTGTTCCTTGAAATTATACATCTGGCAGGAGCCAGGATGGTGGAAAAGGACACTGTTCTCCATATACTAGGGATCTGTGCTTTGATCACAAAGATACAGACAGAAAGGAGTAGCCATGTTGTACCTTCTACCAATGCTGCAAGCTCCTCACCTAAAAGTAAACTGACTTGTTTTAAAGGGGGCTACTACCTCTTTCCTTCCTCTTTCATTTTTCTTTTTACCTTTTTGGGAGACAGACATTAAAAACTAGGACAGTGAAAAACAACTGCATATACTGGGAAAATAAGAAAGTAACCACCGAATCCCAGAGAAAAGCACAGGCTCAGAGAAGACCTGAGAGGACTTTAAGGGCAAATCTTAGCACAAGGAAACCTTTCAATAAATCAAGAAAACAAAAACAGTGGGCAAAAACAATATTTAAAAACAGCAAACCCCGGGGAAGGGAAAGAATCTGGTTTTCATAGGTACGACACTATTAGATTCAAGTGTCTAGTTTTCAACAACAAAATCACAAGGCATATAAACAAAACAGTATGCCCCTTTCAGAGGAAGAATAAATCAACAAAACTTGTCCTTGAAAAAGAACTGATGGCAGATCTACTACACAAAGACTTTAAAACAACGGTCGTAAAGATGCTCAAAGACTAAAGGAAGATGAGGAGAAAGTCATGGCCTCATGGGTGGCTCAGTCAGTTACGTTTCTGACTCTTGATTTAGGTTCAAGTCATGATCTCACGGTTTGTGGATGGGTTTGAGCCCTGCTTTGGGCTCCAAGCTGACAGTGTGGAGCCTGCTTGAGATTCATTCTCTCTCTCTGCTCCACCCCCTCCCCATAAATAAACTTCAAAAAAACGTTAAAAAAAGAATGTATAAACAAACAAAAATATCAATAAAGAGAAAGAAAACTTCAAAAAGAAATAAATTCTAGAACTGAATAATACAGTAACTGAAATGAAAAATTCACTACAGGATTCAAAGAAAAATTTGAGCAGGCAGAAGAAAGAATCAGCAAACTTGAAGATAGGACAGTGAAAATTATCTAGGCTAAGTAACTGAAAGAAAAAAAATTGAAAAAAATTAAGAAACAAACAGAGCCTAAGGACCTTTGGGACAGTATTAAACAGACCAATTCTGCATTGTGGGAGTCACAGAAGAAGTGAGGGCAGGGGGAGGGTAGAGAGAATATTTAAAAATATAATGGCTGAAAACTTCCCAAATTTGATGAAAGAGGAATGAATACATCCAAGAAGCTCAACAAACTCTATGTAAGATGAAGTCAAGAGACCCACTTGTCAAGGGACATATTATAATCAAATTTTCAAAAGCCAAAGATAAAGAGACAATCTTAAAAGAAGCAAGAGAGAAGTGATTTAAAAAAAACTTTTTTTTAATGTTTTATTTATTTTTGAAAAATTTCTTTCTGAGAGAGAGACAGACAGACAGACAGACAGACACAGCATGAGCAGGGGAGGGTCAGAGAGAGAGGGAGATACAAAATCTGAAGCAGGCTCCAGGCTCTGAGCTGTCAGCACAGAGCCCAACCGTAAAAGCAGAAGTCGGACGCTTAACTGACTGAGCCACCCAGGTGCCCCAAGAGAGAAATGATTTGTGACACACAAGGGAACCTCAGTAAGACAGAAGATTTTTTATGAGAAATGTTGGCAGTCAGAAGGCAGTGGGCCAATCTATTCAAAGTGCTAAAAGAGAAAAGTGTCAACCAAGAATTGCTATATCCAACAAAACTGTCCTTTTCAAGAGTGAAGGAGAAAATAAGACATTTCCAGATAAACAAAAGCTAGAGAAGTTTGTTACCATTAGATCTGCCCTCCAAGAAATGTCCAAGGGAGCCGTGCAGGGTGAAATAAAAGGACACTAGACAGTAACTCAAAGGTGTATAAAGAAATACAGATCAATAAAGGTTAATACATGAGCAACCATAAGAGCTAGTATTACTACAGCAACAATTTATAACTTTACTTTTTCTTTCCTACATAACTAAAGAGACTAATGTCTTTTCTAAAAACAACTAGTCTAGAAGCTAATATTATTGTAACTTTCATTTGTAACTCCACATGTTGTTTTCTACATAATTTAAGAAACTAATGCATTTAAAGGAATTATTAATATATATTTTTGGGTACACTATTTATGAAGAAGTGATTCTGTGACATCAAAAACCAAATGGGGTAGAAATGGAGCTGTAAAGGAGCTGAGTGAGCTTTTGTGTAGTACAGAAGTTAAAATGATACAAATTCAAATTGGAGTGTTATAACTTTAGGATGGTAAATGTAATCCCCACCAAAGAGCTATGCAGTATACACAAAAGGAATGTAAAAGAATTAAAACATTTCACTACAAAAAATCAACTAAATACAAAAGAAGACTAATGCAAAAAATAAATGTCAAAAATCTATAAGGTATACAGAAAAGAAACAGCAAAATGACAGAAATCACTCAATAATAATTACTTTAAATGTAGAGGAATCAAATTCTCCAAACGACAGAAACTGGCAGAATGGGTAAGAACACATGTCTATAAGAGACTCACTTTAGATCCAAAGACACACATAGAATGAAAGTGTAAGGATGGAAAAAGATAACCCATGCAAAAAGCAACCAAAGAGAGCAGGGATTACTACACTGGTATCAGACAAAACAAACTTTAAATCAAAAAAGGTTACAAAGACAAAGAAGAACATTATATATCAATAAAAGTTTCAATACAGCAAAAAGATATAACAATTATAAACACCTTATGCACCTAATTAAGAGACCACAAAATATAAGAAGCAAAAACTGACAGAACTGAAAGGAGAAATAAACAACTCTGCAATGATAATTGGTGATGTAAATATCTACACTCAATAATGGAAAGAACAACCAGGCAGAAGATAAGTAAGGAAACAGAGAACACAATAACCAACTAGATCTAACAGACAAATATAGAACATTCTACCCAACAAAAGTATACACATTCTTCTCAAGTGCACAGGGGACGTTTCATAGGTCAGACCATATGTTAGGCTCCACATTAAGTCTCAACAGATTTTAAATGATAAGATATACAAAATACCTTCTGACCACAAGAGGATGAAGTTAGAAATCAGTACCAGAAGTAAAACT
This sequence comes from Hyaena hyaena, assembly GCF_003009895.1. Lineage (NCBI taxonomy): Eukaryota > Metazoa > Chordata > Mammalia > Carnivora > Hyaenidae > Hyaena > Hyaena hyaena. Next base: position 687,530 of record NW_024080776.1, read on the forward strand.
AGAAAATTCTCAAATTTGTGGAAATTAAAACAACATTCAAACAACCAATACAGATCAAAGAAGAAATCACAAGAAAATTTAGGAAATACTTAGAGGCAAATGTAAACAAAACAACATAAGGAGACTTATGGAAAACAGCAAAAGTAGTGTCAAGGGGGAAATTTATAGTTATAAACACATAAAAACAAGAAAGATCTCCATCGACAACCTAACTTTACAACTTAAAGACCTAAGGGGCACCTGGGTGGCTCAGTCAGTTAAGTGTCCGACTCTTGATTTCAGCTCAGGTCATGATCTCATGGTTTGTGAGTTCAAGACTTGCATTGGGCTCTGTGCTGTCTGTTAGCCTGCTTGGGATTCTCTCTCTCCCTCTGCCCCTCCCCTGGTTGTGCACATTCAATACCTCTCTCAAAGTAAATAAAAATTAAAAAAAAAAAAGACCTACAAAAAGAGAACAGAATAAATCCAAAGCTAGCAGAAAGTAGGAAATCATGAAGATTAAAGCAGAGATAAATACAGAACAAATAAAATCAGGTATGAAAGTAGTGACATTAAAACTGATAAAAAATGGGGCACCTGGGCGGCTCAGTCAGTTAAGCATCCGACTTTGGCTCAGGTTATAATCTCACAGTTTGAGTTCCAGCCCCATGTTGGGCTCTGTGTTGACAGCTCAGAGCTTGGAGCCTGCTTCAGATTCTGTGTCTCCCTCTCTCTCTGCCCTTCCCCACTCATGCTCTCTCTCTCAAAAATAAAATAAACATTAAAAAAATTAATAAAACTGATTAAAAAAACCAGGATCATATGAGAGTACTATGAACAACTGGACACTAATATATTGGATAACCTGGATGAAATGAACAAATTCCTAGAACACAAAAGCCACCAAGACTAAATCACAAAGAAACAGAAAATCTGAATACAACTAAAACTAATTAAGATTTTAACAGTAAATCAAAAATCTATCAGCAAAGAAAAACCCTAGACCTGACGGCTTTACTGGTGAATTATACCAAACATTTAAAGAAGAACTAACACCAATCCTTCTCAAACTTTTCCAAAAAACTAAAGGAAGTACTTCCTAACTCCTCCTATGAGACCAAAATTAGCCCAATACCAAAGCGAGACAAAGACACCTACAAGGAAACTACAGACAAATATCCGTTATGAACAGTGATCCAAAAATCCTAAACAAATACTAGCAAAATTAATTCAATACCATATTAGAAGGGTTAAACACCATGACCAAATGAGATTTACAAATGGAATATAAAAGGATAGTCCAACATATGAAAACTGATCAACGCACACTAACAGAATGAAGGAGGTGGGGAATAAACCTACGTGCTCATCTCAGTTGATGCAGAAAAGTAAATGACAAAAGTTCATAATAAAAACACAGAGCAGGAACAGAAGGAAACTACTTTAACATAATAAATGCCATATGTGGAAATCCCACAGCAAACATCATGCTCAATGATGAAAGACTTGAAAACTTTTCTTCTAAGATCATGAATCAGCAAAGATGTCTACTTTTACCACTTCTATTCATCATTCTATTGGGAGTTCTAGCCAAAACAATTAGGCAAGAAAGAGAAATAAAAGGCATCAAAATCAGGAAGGAAAGAGTATATTTACCTCTGCTCACAGATAAGATCTTATATGTAAAAACCTCCAAAGTTTCCACCCCCAAAGTAAGCAAACTGTCAGAATAAGTAAATTCAGCAAAGTAGAGAATACAAAGCCAACATGCAAAAATCAGTTCCATTTTTACACAATGAGCAACCTGAAAACGAAATTAAGGGAATAAGTCCATTTACAATGGCATAAAAAATACTTAGGAATCAACTTAATTACAGAAGTTTAAGACTTGTACAAAAACTACAAAAACACTGCTGAAGGAAAACTCAAGATGACATAAATTAAATAGAAACATATCTCATATGCACAGACTGGAAGACAATACTGCTGAAATGTCAATCCTATCCAAAGTGATCTACAGAGTCAATGTAATCCCTATTAAAATTCCAGTGGGTTTTTTTGGGGGGGAGGGCAAAAACAGAAAATCTCATCCTAAAATGTATAGGGAATCTCAAGAGACCCTTAAAAAAACTATCTTGAACAACAAAGCTGGCAGACTCACACTTCCTGATTTCAAAACTTACTACAAAAATATAGTAGCTGAAATAATGTAGTACTGGTATAAAGACAAATATACTAAGAACACTGGAAGAGAACAGAGAACCCAGGAACGAACTCTTGCATATATAGTCAAATGATTTTTTTTAAGTTTGTTTATTTATTTTGAGGGGGGGGGGAGGCGCGGAGAGAGAGGGAGAAAGAAATCCATGTGGGCCCTGTGTTGTCAGTGTGGAGCCCAGTGTGGGCTTGAACCCATGAACAGTGAAATCATGACCTGAGCTGAAACCAAGAGTCAGACGCCCAACTGAGTGAGCTACCCAGACACCCCTGGTCAAATGATTTTTGACTAAAGTGTAAGACCATTCTATGGGGGAAAGACAGTCTTTTCAGCTAGGAAAAGAGTGGATATACATATGCAAAAGGATGAAACTGGATCCTTATCTAACACCATACACAAAAATTAACTCAAAATGAGTCAAAAACTTAAATGCAAGACCTAAACTATAAAATTCTTGGACGAAAACATAGGGCAAGAGCTACATAATGTTGGATGTGGCAATAAGGACTTCTTGGATATAATACCAAAGTCATAAACAACAAAGGAAAAACAGATGAGTTGGACTCTATGAAAAAATTAAAAACTGTGCATCAAAAAGTACTATCAACACAATAAAAAGAACAAAACAGAAGAATAAAAGATTCGCAAATCGTGCACCTGATAAAGGGTTAATATCCAGAAATATAAAGAACTATTAAAAACAAAAACCACTAAAAATCTGGCAGCAAAAAAAACCACCCAATTAAAAAATGAATGAAGGACATGAATAGTTCTCCAAAGAAGATACAATAAAGGCCAACAAGCAGATGAAAAGCTGCTCAGTATCACTAATTATCAACTAATGAAAATCAAAATTACAATGATATAACCTCACACCCAGTAAAATAGCTATTTTTTTAAAAAGAGGGAAAAAAAAACCCAGAAAATAACAAATGTTGGAAAGGATGCAGAAAAACTGGAACCCTTGTGTACTGTTAGTGGGGTTGTAAAATGGTACAGCCACTGTGAGAAACAGCATGGTGGTTCCTCAAAAAATGAAACAGAATTACCGAAAGATCCAGCAATTCCAGACCTGGGTATATATCCAAAAGAACTGAAAGCAGGGCATTGAAAAAATATCAGTACACTTGTGTTCACAGCAACATTATTCACAACAGCTAAAACATGAAAGCATCCCAAGTGTCCATCAACAGATGGATGGGTAAGCAAATGTGATGTATATATACAATGCAGCAGTAAACAGCCGTAAAAAGGAAGGAAATTCTAACAAATGCCACAATATGGATGAAGAGATGCTAAGTGAAATAAGCCAGTCACAAAATGACAAATACTGTATGATTTCACTTACATGAGTTACTTAGAGTAGTCAAAAATCAGAAACAGAAAGTAGAACAGTGGTTGCCAGGGCCTTGACAGGGGGTTGGGGGGTGGTTAGAATGTTGGGGGGGGGGATATTGTTTAATGAGTACAGAATATCCACTTTACAAGATGGTAAGAGTTATGGGGATGGATAGTGCTGACAGTTGCACATTATGAATATATTTAATGCCACTGAACTATATTTAAGGATGACTGGGATGGTGAATTTTACATTATATTTTACAATAAAAAAATGTTTTTCATAGAGTATACATCAGGAAGATACCAAAAAGGAAGTGACAGAGTAAGAGACAGAGAGACAGCAAGGAACTAAAGAGTTATCAAAAAATAAAGTTCAGTCATCAGGCACGTAGAGACACTCAACAAGTTCAGGTATATGTCAAGCACTGAATGAGGTTCTTGGATATAATTTATGAAATGAGTAAGTCATCAGAATCAAATGGCCACGGAGGGTTTCACGTTAGGTAAACTATTCAAATGGAAGCAGCACAGATGATGGAAGATTTCTAACAAAAGACACATAAATAAAGATTTCAGAAAAAGAAAGATACAGCCTGGCTGGGGATCTTAACAATATGGGAAGACCAAATATGTGAAATATGCTAGGATAATATCTGAAGGAAGCCCCTCAGGATAGAAGAGAGGACTTCTGGAGGCACCTGGGTGGCTAAGCTGGTTAAGCATCCAACTCTTGGTTTTAGCTCACGGCATGGTCTCACAGTTTGGTAGGTTCAAGTCCTACACTGGGCTCTGGGCAGACAGTGCAGAGTCTGTTTGGGATTCTCTCTCTTTCTCTCTCCCTCGCTCTCTGCCCCTCCCCAACTTGCACTGTCTCTGTCTCTCTCAAAATAAAAAATAAACTTAAAAAAAATAAAAAGAAAAGAAAGAACTTTTAAAAAATGCATCAAATATAAAACCAAAATAACAAACAGAAAAAGAATTCAACTTGGAGATAAAAGGTGGAAAGAAATTAAAATGAAGAAAGAACTTGGATACTACACACCTACAGAATGGAATATTGAGAAAAGAGAAGGCACTGCAATCAGAGATGGCTACAAAGGTAAAAGAAAAGGAAGAAAGTGAGATGAAAAATACAAAGCACATATTTTGAGTCAAGAGTAAAACACCAATGAGACTATTTACCATTATGTGCTCTTCAAGTAAACTTTGAACTTTAAATCTTAACATTCTAAAAATATATCTTTAAAACATTTATTTCTTGTTTGAGAACTTGAAAGGTTAAAAGATCACAAAGGAAAGTCAATTGTAAACAATTAAAGGATCATATAAATGACAAAAATATAGTCTATCTCAATTTTTCTAAAATATACCTTAAATACACATATTATTTGAGTTCATGTCATTTCTTAAAAATAAAGAGAAGCAAACAGATCATTGTCACCATTAACAACATACCAAGTTGCCTCACTTACTGGATTTCACACAAATAAAAGAGAAAACCAAAAAGATATTAAATCCATACCTGTTCCAATGTGTTGGGAAGGTTTTGTTGGATGCATGGCACCATGGCAGACATTTTGCTGAACGTTACTCTGTGAGTGGATAAGGCCAGTTTGTGTAAAGAACTGATTAAGAGAAGAACAGAGATCAGCAAACTGAACCTGATCCAAAGACCAGTTCTTGAGATCTGCCTGTCTCATACTCTCCATCAAACCTATGAGAAAAGCATTAGAAGTACAGTTAGCATAGTCTGTTCTGCAAACATTGCAAGGAAAATAACAAGACACATTTTTTTTCAGCCCTCAAAATTTCCACCGGTAGTGATTTTCCCATGCAATGAAATATTACATTTAAAAATTATTCAAAGCCTAATTACTTCTTTTTTTTTATGTTTTATTTATTTCTAGGAGAGAGAGAGAGACAGCGTGAACAGGGGAGGGTCAGAGAGAGGGAGTCACAGACTGAAACAGGCTCCAGGCTCTGAGCTGGCAGTCAGCACAGAGCCCGACGCAGGGCTCGAACCCACGAACCGTGAGATCATGACCTAAGCAAAAGTCGGACGCTTAACCGACTAAGCCACCCAGGCGCCCCGAAGCCTAATTACTTCTAAATGTAGCCAAAATTCGTTCAGAACTCTTGTCTGACCCTCTGCTATATCAACTGACTAAAAGACTTAATTATGAATTTTGCAGAATTTTTAAGCATACTACCAACTGCAAAAGAAACACTATATTAGGAGATATTTATTTCTACCACGGAGAAAATTATACCTATGGGAGAAAACAGGATCACGTGTATTTGGTTATATGTCAAAAAGAACCAATACTCACCTTGGAACTGTGAAAGGTCTACATCCGACCAATTAACACTGCTGGCAATTCGACAACTTTCTTTGAGCATATCAAGTGTTGCATACCAATCATTCGAAACACCTATAAAAATAATATTGACAATACCATAAATCTTGGATAGTGAAAGTGTGAAGTTTATGGTAAGAGGACAATGAGCTGGGCTTATTCCTGACACTGGCAGATTCCTATCCAGGTTTACAAATGGATTCGCACACATTAATATCATGTATTGCTGGGGCAATCAGCTCTGTGAAACAGGCAGAGGGGTCTTATTTCTCTTCATTTCATAAATAAAAAGAAAATGAACCCAGAGAGGTGGCATAACTTAGCAAGGTCACTATGAAGAATCCAAAACTTGAACCCGGTGCTTCTAAGCTCTAGTCTGACAGCTTACAAATTGCCCTATCACCTTATAATGTCAAACTTGATTAGTGCTCTTTACATTTGTACAGTACAAATGAATGACCAGGCACTTCAAGTCGTGTAAATCAATAATACATCCACCCTCTCCACTATATGAAGTTCATTTTCCTGTCTTGTTATGACATTAAGAGGTATGTTCTTTATAACTCAGAGGTAGGTTCCCATTTAGAAGCAACACACAGTATAATTTAAAGCACTGACTTAATTGACTTAAGGGAGGTAAATGAGATTGTACAGCAAATGGACAGATTTCTTACAGTGCAACCTTAAGAGAGAGAAACACCTTAACACAATCCTCCTGGCAAAGCAGCAAAACAAAGGGCTGAGACCTCTCTAAGAAATGCTGATGAATCCAAACCAGGTCATTTCTAGTCAGGAACAGTGTGCTCTGATGTGACACCAAGAGGAGGGTTAAGACCCCACAGTCTGTATGTCAGCTAAGTGGTTACCACTCAGGGGTATGGGGCAAGAACTACCCTCAATGAGACAGCGCTGAGTAGAAGAAAATCCTCCAGTGACTGCTGCATAAATTATTGTTATCAGAACCACGCGAGGATAGATAAAGGTTAAGAACTAGTAAAAAGGATTTTTTTTTTTTTTTTTTTTTTTGCTATATCACAGATAACTATCAACTACTGGTTACCTGATTTACAAAAATCTGACAATTATGTTGTTGTTTTTTTCAAATACACAATGAACCAGAGACAACATGACTCTGCCTTTAGGCAACTCACAACTTAGCAAGAAATTTGCTGGGGAAAAATAATGCCCCAAGTGAGCCACAAACATTCAAGTCCATCAGACTGTCAAGTCCATGACCTATAATAAATGCTGATTTGGCAACACAAAGCAATCTCTGCAAGAGAGAGTGGCTAGGCAAACCCTACCCACTCAGTAAATGTTTACTGATTTTAGTTCTTTTGGAATTACTGGTGTTACAATCTTTCAAGTCCTGACAAGCCATGATATAAATTCCAATTCTACCACTTATTAGCTCTGATCTCAAGCAAACTACTTAATTGTTTTGAGTTACACTTTTCCAGTCTATTAAATGTGGTAATTCATACTTGAATTGGGAAGATAATATGAGATAATGTATCTAAACTGCCTATCACATAATGGGAACTCAAACAAGTGTTAGTTTCTTCCATTCCTTCCCTATTTAAGAAAAACTGCTTAGTCTCATCTTATAAACGACAAATTTTTAATTCAGAGGGATTATTATCATAGCCAAAACAATAATTCCTAACACCCCCAGCTGAACAGCTATCCTCCTTTTGTGGCAAGCAACCAATGGTATAACAACAGGCCACTAAGACTACATGATAGAGTGTTTTCAGCTGTAATCGTACTTTTTTCTCTCCAGCAATCATTAAAGGTATGACCAGAGCATCAGGCTTCTACTGATATCAAATCTCTACAATCATTAGTCAGTCCTTAAAATCATATTAAAAATGAGGTGCCTGGGTGACTCAGTCAGTTAAGCATCCAAATCTTGATTTCACCTCAGGTTACAATCCCAGGGTCACGGGATCAAGCAAGCCCCCTATCAGGCTCCGTGCTGAGTGTGAAGCCTGCTTAAGATTCTCATTCTCTCCCCTCCTCCCACTATCTGCCCTTCACCCCACCCCCAGCATGCTCTCTAAAATAATTTTTTTTAAGTCTTTAAAAAATCATATTAAGAACAAGCTTAACTTTCTGAAGAGTGTACTGACATTAAAAGGTAGGCAAGTGTAAGTGAAATAAGTCAGAGAAAGCCATGTATCATAAGACCTCACTTATATGTGGAATCTGAATACACAAAACAAACAGGTTGGGGTGCAAAATGGGTGAAGAGAAGTAAGAGGTACAACAGACTTCTAGTTATGGCATGAGTATGTCACAGGGATGAAAGGTACAGCACAAGAAATACAGTCAATGGTACTATAATAGCACTGTATGGTGGACAGATGGTAGCTTACTTGTGGACACAGCACAACATATAGAGTTGTTGAATCACTGTGTGGTACAACTAAAACTAATGTAACATGGTGCACGAACTACAAGTTCAATGAAAAAAAATTTTTTTAAGGTGGGCAATAGTGACTAAAACTAAGAGTTACTAAAGAGGGCTATATTTATACCTTTTTTTCTAGGCATAAACCTAAAAATAATTTCAAGATGTTTTAGGAGATTTTCCATCAAGGAAAGAACTATACCCAATTTTCAACTTTATTCTAGAACCTACTTAGTTATTAACTGGGAAAACAAACCAAACCGTGAAAAGGAACTTATTAAATTTCAACTACTCTGATATGCATTTTTGTATCTTACTTAATTCTTCCCCCAAATTATATTTTTTTGACTTTGTAAAAAAGGAAACCATTTCATAAAAACTTAAGCTTTATAGTAAAGTCAGAATATAAGAGACAGTATACATTATCTAAAGGTCATTTCCCCCTCAACAGATTTTTAATTGCCTGAAATAATGATCAATTTCTAACTGTTAAGGACTAGCACCTTCTAGCATTTAGAAACGGTCCCTCCAGGATAAAAATCTCATCAGTGATTGGGTCGGTAAGTGGACAGCCAGGCAAGCTGAGGGAAGGATCTGTACTCTGCAAAACTCCAGAGGGCCCCATTCACCTTGCAGTCTATGTCTGTGCACCCCTGGGAGTGCTGCAGTGCAGATGCCTCGTCTGTGAGCGGTGTCAATTAAGCATCTCACCAGAAATGATCACGACGGATCTTAAGAGCAAGAGATTTTTTTTTTAAATGAGGATGTGAAGAATGTTTTCTTCCTTTGCCATGTATCTTTTTAAAATAAGATACTTGGCAGGAATAAGTGAAGAAAGGAAGAGTGGGAACATTCTCTGAGACCTTAAAGGCTAGGAACCAGACGAGGCATTTCCTATTTGTATTCTCAATGCAATCCTCATATCAACACTACGTTATCAGGGTACTTTAGCTCCATATTTATAGATGAGAAAATAAGAAGACTAAAAGAAGCAATGCACAAAAATCATAAGATCCATAATGAGGATTCAAATACAGGTTTTTCTGACACAAATCCATACTCTTTCTTCTATATCACATTGAATCACAACAGATTGCAGACAGACTGTGCTGTGTGTCCCATTCTTCTCTCAAATGCTCACAAAAACACTTATTTTCCAGAAGAGCAAAACAAGAGTTAAAACCAAAACCTACAAGGTTGCTGAGCCTGCCTATGTTGTCACAGTAAGTTTTAATCACGAAAATCTGATCCAATGTATGGACTGAAGGAGTTACAACTATAGGATTGCAGCAAGGAAACACAAAAGGAGAAGAGTTTTGGTAGTAACTGTATATAAGCCCCAGATAACAAAGAACATATCCTAATTCACAGTTAGCCAAACACAAATCAGGAGACACCAACTTACCAGAATTACAGGATACCTGTTGTGGGGGTGGTGGCGCCTGATGTGCTAACGGCTGATGTTGATGGTTCGGATGGTGCTGCACGTGTTGATGTGGAGAAGGGTGCTGGGGGTGAGGGGGCTGGAGCTGGCTGTGTTGCTGAGGGTGCGATGCTGGGTGCTGGGGACGCTGTGGATGCTGGGGTAAACCATGAGGTCGGTGGGACGGGTGTGGAGACGGCTGTGTATGCATCTGGGAGTGGGGCAGGGAGACCTGTGCGACCGAATTACTGCCCGTGGTGCTGAGGCCACCGCCATGATTGTTGGACAGGTTGCTCTGGTTGCTGTGTGGGTGAGAGCTCACTGTGCTGCTAGGAGAGTGCTGATATGGACACGAGCTGTGGGACTGCTGGGAAGATTCAGAAGGGATGGTCATCAAACCTAAACACAGAGAAGCAAGAGCATTCAGGGTCAGACGTCAGTTATATTTCATGGCAGACATTTACAAAATTATTTACAGAACAGAGGTACACATCCTCAGGAAGCAATGCTAGTTGGGTTTAAAAAACGTTGATGGAACATCCACTGTACACCAGACTCTGGAATAACTGAGAAGAGTTAAGAAACCCCAGGCTCTGCCCTTGAGTAGCCCATGGTCTAGGAGAAGGGACATTCAAGGAGATTATGTCCAATAATGTAAGTACTAAGGCAGAAGTATACAGAGGGCACAGAGGAATTCTGCCTCTTGCCTATTCAGTTAGGAAGGGGCTGGAGATATGGAAAAGCTGTCCTTAAAAAGGTAGTGTCTGAGCTAAAGTCTTGAAAGATTCAGTAAATGTTAGGGGAAAAGTGGGGAAAGTGTTAGGTCACATTCAGGACGGTTCTCTACAGGCCTGAAGAACAAAGGCTTTGACAGAGGTAGAGAGGAGAAATAAGGCCCAGTTATTTCTGAATTCTCTGACTACGCAAAAACTTTGAAGTCAAAGGTGGACAGAATTCTTAAAACTAAGAGAAACAAAACAGCCACCTCTACTGCTTCTTCATTTGGCTTATGGAGTATTCTTGAGACATGTACACTTTAGGGATTAAGACTGCATAATTTATAGTACTGGAAAGTAAGGATTCAAGTTTCTGTACTGCCATCTGAATGCCTGGTAACTTCAAAAAATTATTAACCTCTGCAAGCCACAATTACCTCAATTATAGATGGGTATGATATAGTTATTTCACAAAACTGTTATGAGGATTAAATGCCATGGTGCAAATGAGCTCAGTAAATGTTAGCTGCTACGATGATAATTATTAGGCCAGAAGCGCCGAATGTTAAGAATAATGTACTTTTGGTTTGCAGGTAGACATTCATTTTAAGAAATCTTATCACAATATTTCGTTCTACATAACCAGGCTACTTTCATATCCCAAAGGATGGCACATAGAACATTTTACTGAACCAAACACAAAAAAAATTAAATGAAAAATAAAATCTTGAAGCGTAGTGTCAGTCAATAAAAGAATCAAACCTCTTAAACAAAAATAGTATTATTCTCATAGTTCCCATTAATAGTAAAATTGCATTAGGGGCAGCTGGGTGACTCAGTTAGTTAAGTATCTGACTCTTGATTCAGCTCAGGTCATGATCTCACAGTTCATGGGTTCGAGCCATGTATTGGGTTCTGTGCTAACAGTGTGGAGCCTGCGTGGGATTCTCTCTCTCCCTCTCTGCCTACCCTTGCTCTCTTTCTCTCTCTCAAAAACTAAAAAAACTTTTTAAAAATAGTAAAATTGCATTAGAGTACATTGTAAGATAACCTTGAAGGCTAACAAATTAAGATTTTATAGATGGAAGAGTTAAATTCTTGCCTTGGCTCTGGAAAACTGTCATTTATAGGGAATCTACAAGGTTATTACTGTAACATGAAAGAAAGCAGTTATTTCATTATCTATTTCCAATAACATCCTACCATTTTAAAAGGGAACTCAGATATGATCTATCTATACCATCTTCAATCTCAAACTGTCTTTAAAATAAAATGTAATTAGTGTGATGAAATATCATTAGGGGCTTCAGAAATTGTTGCCATTGCTATTTCAAAGCCAGTATTTTTCTTGTTGTTGTGGTTGTTTTTTAATGTTTATTTTTGAGAGAGACAGAGTGTGAGTGGGGGAGGAAGAGAGACAGAGGGAGACACAGAATCTGAAGCAGGCTCTAAGCTCCAAGCTGTCAGCACAGAGCCCGAAGCGGGACAAAGTCAGTATTTTTGAATATGATCACCACAGCTAGATCTGCTTAGCAAGGTCTTGTATTATTAGTCCTTTTTGTACTTTTCTAGAAAGAAAATTTAAAATCAAATTTGAGAAAAATACATGAATCTTACCTTAACCAGAAAAACCAACTTCCTGTACAAATTACTGATATTCATTGATGTATATAACATTAACTTTCACAGTATCTGACAATAATAATTATTAAAATGTAAACTATAAACAGGGATTTTTGTCTGTATTATTCACTGCTGTGAACAGGTAAGCTCTCTGAGTCGGGGTAGAAATAATCTGCCAAACGAAGCAATTAGGAAGTACTTTAATAGTAGACTTCCCAACAATTTCTGACTAGTAGTTTATGGGGGAGGACAATGCAACATCTTAATCCTATCACATGACTCTGACTAAAATTAAACCAGCAGCTAAAGGACAGTAACACATACCAGCAACAATCTAGCATTTGACTGAGATGCAACCAAAATCACTTTCAGTACTAAAATATGATTTAAGTATGTTGTGTAAAATGGTGACCGAATAGTGTTCACTTCTAAGTGCCATGCATGAAATTGAAAATTTGGTGCCACCATATTCCAACAGCTACCTCTTTGCTAATAAAGGTACAGAAAGGCAAGGCACATCTATTCTTGTAATGCAACATTTACCACTCTCCCATGCCAGACACTAATTAACCCTGTGGCAGCCTCCCTCACAGGGCACAGATGCAGTGTCAGAACTCTTAATACAGTTCTCCTCCAGGACACCACTAGGAAGTGAAGTAAGTATGCAAGATGAAACTGATCTGCATTCTTGTGCTATTATATAAATATATACAAGGCACAGTAAAGGCGCAAAGAATATTCAATCTTGATCAAGATGATATTGTTCAATGATTAAAGAAATGTAACAGCTATGTGAAAATAATCCTAAAAAAGATTTTTCAGTAAAAATTTACTGTATAAAAAAGGTATTTTAAAAATACCTGAAACTAATTAAGATATGTATGTCAATTACACTTCGATAAAACAACTCCCACCCCCAAGAAAACAAACTCACCTTGTTGACTAAGTGACTGCTCAAAAACTGACTTATAAAGGCTCCGAAATGAGGCACTGAGATCTTCAAAATTATACTCTGAGAAGAGCAGTTGTTTGTCTCGTTCGGGAAGGTTGTACTGTGGCTGCTGTTGAGGAGTTAATGACTGAGAGACTGGTTCTGGGTGGTTTGTCACCTAACATTAAAAGAAAATACCACTAATAAACTATTTGTAAAAAAAAAAAAAAAAAGAAAGAAAATACCACTAATTTAGCAGCTCTATATATCAACATTGGTTTGTTACATAAAATACAGGACTGAAAATATTTGAATATTGTCCCTGTCCTTGGTTTCCCATTCTCTGTTAAGATGGGTACACATAAAGAACAAGACCGCAAAATTGTTAACTTGGATTTTAAAGAACCATAGAAATCTAGTCTAATCCCCACATTTCACAAAAGAGTAAAAGAGTTCAGAGAAGTTAAAAAGAGTTCAGATCATACTAATAAATGATGAGCTAGGCCTGGAACCCTTCCAGTTTTTGTAGAATCTTCATCTTGATTCTTCTGAAGCAATTTCATCTCAAACTCCACTCTACTATGGTATTACTAACATTTCCCATTCATTTACTCAATTAATCTTTAAGAATTTAAACTCAAATACTGTTGAGTCAGGTTGTATGGCCTGCCCAAAGCAGCAAGGAGCTTCTATACACCTTACTCTCCATTTCAAGAGAAAAAAAATTGAATGAAACTAAGGGGAAATAAGAAACGAAAGGTAACAGGTAAAGAAGATTCTGAGAAAAAAAGAGAATATAGCATGGCTCTGAGCTATGCAAAGAAAAAAACCACCATAAATACCTAAAATATAAGAATTATTGTTGAAGGCAGCACAACTAGAAATAAAACAAAAAATGATCAGCTGTCTCTCTTAAAGATTTTATCAAGGGGTAGTAAACTGCCATTTGTTTAGTGTTTTGAAAAATTAAGATATGAACACTAAATTTATACAGCCGTTCAAAATGATGCTTACAAGGGGCTGGCAATAACAGAAAAATAAGAGTTTTGTGTAGGGGAATGGCTCCACCACTGGCACGGGCACTCTGGCAGGATGACCAAAGCCATGGTGATTATCCTGGCACATGGAATACCGAGTGGTCTTATGAGGAACAAGTTCTCATCCATTTCTCATCTGCCTTGCTATTTTGTGGGAGGCAGCCATGGGGCAGTTTCTCATTCCCCTCTCTACCTTGCAGCAAGTTGCCAAGGGACAGTTTCTCATCTGCCTCCCTATTTCCCGTGAGGCAGAGGACTTTCTAGTTTACCCTCTTAGGGTACAGCTGCAAGTTATACAACTGCTTAGCTTCAGTATGTAATTTGTTCCTGCACTACAGTGACCCACCACTTGTGAAGTCTGTCACCTGCCCCCCCCCCCCGCCCCCGTGTGGTATCATCCTATAGACATATAGACATGTGACAAGCCCAAACAGCAGCTGGTGCTATACTGCTGCTTAAGGAGTGTTTGAGGACCACTTGATGTCTTGTTAAATGAAAAAGAGCAGTCTAGGGGCACCCAGGTAGCTCAACCAGTTAAGCATCCGACTCCTGATTTTGGCTCCAGTCATGATCTCACAGGTTGTGAGTTCAAGCTCTGCATCAGGATCTGTGCAAACAGTGCAGAGCCTGCTTGGGTTTCTCTGCCTCCCTCTCTCTGCCCCTCCCCTGCTCGCTCTATTTCTCTCTCTCAAAATAAATAAATGAACATTAAAAAAAAATAAGAGCAGTCTATAATGTCTGGCTTTTCATAGCAAAGTTTAACCCTCCTATGTGTACACAATAGACATGTTTGTTTTTTCTTCTGTCACCTAGTTCTACAAATTTAATTTTTTCCTATTTTATTTTGTGATACTATACTGTGTTCTTTGATTCTACTTGGTATCAAGATTTTCTATATTCACATTATTTTAAAAGCAACTTAAAATCATTAAATCCTTGCTTAGTTTGCTTCAAGGCTCCAACTAATCCTTTTATATCATGATTTAATCATTGCTGAAGGCTTTAATTTTGCTCATCTCTTGATCAGCAAAGTAATGTTTTTTAGGAAGAGCACATGAAAACAAAGGTAAGATGCTTTTTAAGCTCTGTGTATCAAAGCATGTCTTTCTCCTGACTTTACGTAGGAATGCAAATTTAGCTATACATAATCTAAACCTATTCCCTCAAAACTCTGTGAAGTATTCCATTTTCCTCTGATACTTAGCATTACAGAGAAGTATGATTTGCGTTTCTTTGAATATATCTTATTTCTTCTACCACAGTATTTATATTGATGATTACTTTTGAAATTTTAAAATGTGTCATGATGTGTATAGGTATAGGTTTTTTCCCATTAACTTTTCCTACCCTAGCTCAGTAACCTTTTTATAATCTCGATTTCTTCTGGAAACTGCTTCTATACTATTCTAGCTGTTTCTTCAGGGACACCTATAATTCTCAATTCTCCAGATCTAGTACCTTCTTTTACATAACTGTTACTCCATTATCTGTTCTGCATTCTGAATGTTATTTTCCCCAGAGCACTAATAACAGTTATGCAGAACTATCTTTTGTTTTCCTACATTCAATGAGAATTTTAATTCTGCTCTCTCAGTTTGGTTTCCCAGGAGTTTTCTTCTTATTTCAGGTTCCCCCTAACCCTGTATATCTTTATCCTGTATAAAGTTTTGCCTATTTACTCAATCTGGAACAGAGATGATTTAGTAAGATCAAATTTAAACCGATGAACAGAGTAGTATACGGTTCTTGGGCTCTGTTCTGTCATCTTCTAGGGAGGACAGTTGCCAGATGATTTGAAAAGAGGTATCAAATAACACAAGGGTCATGTTCTTATAATAGGTAACAAAATCAGCACACACATGTCCCTTAATAGCATAGCTTTGTTTTCCAAACCAAAATTAAAACTATCAGGCTGCTTAACAACTGGGTACCAAGTCATCCTAACCTTTGTGATTTGTAGAATCCCCTTCTTGGATCTACACCTAGAAAACAAGATGATATATACATCCTCTAAGCTCTTTTACCAAGGACTATAAAGTATCAAGTATAGCTTTGCTAGAAGGAAGTACAATTTTTTTTTCCTATTCCAATTACTGTTCACTTGGACAAGGAACAGATAAAGTAGACCAAAATAATAAAACATCGTACAACCATATATTTGTATCTAACCTGGTAAAATGTAAGTACCCAATTAAAACACTATCAAGGTAGGAATTTGCTCTACTCATCTAAGCTAATGAACTGATTAGTGAAAAATACACACTTGCACTTTTTATTTGCACTTCAATGCCATTTGGTTTAGTTTTAATGACTAAAGGAGTATTTAACTATGATATTAACTTCACCAAGACTTACCGGTGTGTAACTGTGCACACTTCCAACACTGTTCAAATTAACAGATGCCAAACTCTGGTCTGAGAGACTGTTGTTAAGGCTACTGCGTGGGCTATCACTACCATCCTGATCAGTGTTGTACAATGTTACCTAGGAAAGAAAAAAATGTTTGCATAAGTAGTTCCCGCTGAAAAGAGTATTTTTTAAGCAACTCTACAAAAATACAATTAGGCTGGTATATGGCAGAAGAATAAAATGTTAGCAGTCTTTCCTTTGCTTCTTATCTACCCCAATTCCATGTCCTTCATTGCTAACTCCATGTTCACCGTGAAATAAATAATTTACGCTCAAACTGAAAAATATATCCTATCCAGAAGTACATAAATTGAATATATTTTCAGGTATAATTACTTCATCAACATTTAATAAGGGGATTTTAGATTTTTACTGTTCAGTATTTCTACACTGCGTAAATTTATTTTTACTCAAGCCTTAAACAAAACTGTTATTCTCTTCTGTCAAAATCTTAGGCATCAGGACACCTGGGTGGCTCAGTGGATTGAGCGTCTAACTCCTGATCTCAGCTCAGGTCATGACGCCACATTTTCTGAGATTAAGCCCCATGCTGTTAGCACAGAGACTGCTTGGAATTCTCTTTCTCCCTATCTGCCCCTTGCCCACTTATGCACGCTCACATGCTCTCTATTAAAAAAAAAAAAAAAAAAATTAAAGTATCAAAAAAAACAGAAAAAAGGAACTTAAAAAAATTTTTTTTTGTTTTATTTATTTTTGAGACAGAGAGAGACCGAGCACGAGTGGGGGAGGGGCAGAGAGAGAGAGAGGGAGACACAGAATCTGAAGCAGGCTCCAGGCTTGGAGCTGTCAGCACAGAACCCCATGCAGGGCTTAAACCTACTAACCGTGAGATCATGACCTGAGCCGAAGTCAGACGCTTAACCAACTGAGCCACCAAGGCACCCAACAAAAAAGGATTTTTAAAAATCATAGGCATCATGGTGGTTATATTATTGAAAACTGGAAACTCAACAGCCTAACACATTTGCAAAATCATAGGTATGTGATCTAATTTTTTAAATTAACAAGATGCTAACATATACATTAGATGTAAAGGCCTATAAATCAAACTGTTAGCAATAGTTAACTAGCAGGGGGCTGGGTATTCCTGAAGACTTATCACTGATATTTTTACAATGCTCATTTGTTTATAATAAGCATGATAATTCCTAATTAGAAACAAATAAAAATGAGATTAAAAAATTTTTTAATGTTTTATTTATTTCTGAGAGAGAGAGCGAGCGAGCGAGCGCGCAGGAGGGAGGGAGGGAGGGAAGGAGACAGCATGAGCAGGGGACAGTCAGAGAGAGGGAGATACAGAATCTGAAACAAGCTCCAGGCTCTGAGCTGGCTGTCAGCACAGAGCCCGACACGGGACTCGAATTCATGAACCGTGAGATCATGACCTGAGCAGAAGTCGGATGCTTAACCGACTGAGTCACCCAGGTGCCCCAAAATAAGATTTTTTAAAACAGCTAACTAGCCTAATTATCCTTCAAGGTTCTATTCAGATGCTACTACCAACTATCCTTTCTATGCTCGTATTGCCATGGGCACAATACATTTAGCTTTGTGGTATAAGTACTTTTTATCAAATTTTCATCCACTATTAGACTGTTAGCTCCTTGACTCCCCAATAATTAATCACAACCAACACAGTGCTTTCTACTCAGTATACAATTAATAAATATTTGCTGATTTAATAACCAATTGACCTTTCACCACCTTCTGTTTGTGCTAAAAATGCAGTCATGCTAAATGCTACAAACATTTGCCAAGAGGCCAAATATGTAGAAAACTGGGCATGTATGCCACTATATGTAAGGCAAAACCAATTGCTCCCCTTTCATATCCGCTAGGAACAATTATATGCCTAGGAACTAAATAGGAAAAAGAATATAAGAAAAAACTAAGAGGAAATAAAGGCAACCCTGGCAAATATTTTTCTGATGAATACTTCCAATATAAATTTCATTAAAAAAAAAAAATCAACCTTACAGGCTCCTAGCCCAACAAATTACAAGCACCCTATGGTAATTTTCTTAGCCATTCACTCTGTCCTGTCTATGCTCAGTTACCTATCATTCAAGTCAGAAATCTTGGACAAAATCTTATTTGGAAGGAAGATCAACATTTTTATTAAAATATAACACATACGCAGAGTAAAGTGCACAAATTACTAATTACAAAATGGGTTGATTATGTAATCACTACCCAAACAAAGTAAAGAACAGTTCTCAAACTCTGATCTCAGAACACTTTTGCAGTCTTAAAAATTGGAGAGTCAAGGAGCTTTGTGTTTGTGCTGATATATCTATTAATAATTGGCATATTTTTTATTAAAGAACATTTTTTATTAATTTAAGGAAAACAATTAACCCAACTAAGCATTACCATAAGAAATATTTTCTCCCAATAAAGAAATACAATTAGAAGAAGAAATACAATTAGAAGAAATACAATTCCTTTAGTTTTACATTATTGTGAATCTCCATGCCTGGCTTAACACGAAACCACGAAATTCTCTTTTCTGCTACAATAAGTTGTTTAGGTGGAACTATAGAAAGTAAGTCCAGTATCACATATATATATATATATTTGGAAAAGGAAAGAATATTTTAACAGACTTTCAGATCACTGTGGATGGTCTTTTTTGATCCTATGCCAAAACATGACAAGTGACAATTTTTTAAAGATTAGTTGCAATGTGGATCTGAAAACATATCAATAAAGTTTTTATACTCTGATAAAGTTTACTGTTTGACCCTGTACTGTGCATGGATCATTCATCCATGTATGATTTTATAACATGATACACTGCCATTTGAAAAATACTGGTTCACTGTTATACAGATCTTCTAAAAACGAACATGTTTCATTATACAACATCAAAACATACTTGCTAACATCACCAATGATCTCATTAGAAACCTTTTCAAAGACTACTTATCAGACTCACTGTGGTGGATACAAGTTTTCCAATCTTCTACTTTTTGCTTAAAAACTCAAATTTTATCATTGGCAAAGGATACTACTGCCAGTGGTTTTCCTTGAGGTGATGAATTCACTGTTCATTATCAAGAAAACATCTGCCAAATACCCAAATCTGAATAATCAGTGTCAACTCTTCTTTCAAGTAAAAACAATGACTGAGGGACACAGGGGTGGCTCCGTCCAACTCTTGATTTAGGCTCAGGTCATGATTCCAGGGTCATGGAATTAAGCCCAGCATGTGGCTTAAGCCACTACACTCAGTGCAGAGCCTGTTTGGGATTTTCTCCCTCTCTCTCCCTCTGCCCCTCTCCCCCAACTCTAAGAACAAACCAAACAAACAAAGAACAAAACAAAGATAATACTATGACCCACGAACAAAGCAGCTGGCTCCATATCCACCTCAAACTACCACACAAGACAAACTGCTCTTCTGTGAAGCAGCCACTATACAGATAGGTACTTCAGCAAACAGCCTAAGTGTTTTAGCACACTTCCCATTTCATCACAAAGAATATTAAAAAGACATGTACTCAAACGTCCCAACTATTTTTCCTCCTTCACCAAAGGTATCTTTAAGTAAAACTAGTATTCTTTATTTTAATCTGAAGTGTGTGGGCAGCAAAAAAATACAATGACTACTAATACTTAGGTGTCACTACCTTGATCTGTGCTAACACTGACATACTACTGCTTTTGCTGCTTCAAAGAAAATACATAAAGGAAAAGGCAAATAACATTTTAGTATTATTATAAAAATAATTTTGACCTCATGGAATCCCTAAAAGGGACATAGTTACCTAGGTGTCCAAAGACCACAGAACCTCTGATAGAAAACATTACCAGCATTCCAGAAGGCCTACTCAGGTGCTCTCCCAGTCATTCACCAGCCAGTCATTATCCATCCCCATCTCTGTCACAGGCACCCACTATACCAACTTCTACCACTATTGGCTGGTTTTGCTGTTTTTGAATTAAGTATAAATGGAATCATACAATATATCATTTTTCTGTCCTTTTTATAGTAAAATTAAAGGATTACACAAAGCACTGTTTTCTAGTACACTAATATCTGCTCTTAAATCTTTATTACTTCCTTTGTTACATTTCTTAAAATTCATTTTATTCTTTTTCATCAGAGAGTTTTATAGTTTTATCATTTACATTTGTATCTCAGATCCATGTGGAACTGATTTTTGTGAATGGAAAATCTGACTTCCCCATTGATCCAGCACCATTTGTTGAAAGACATCACTAAGTTCTGTTCCTTATAAGCCTATTTGTGGACTCTTATGCCAATATCACTCTTTCAATTATTGTAGGTTTACTGTTGATATTTGGAAGTAGTTTAAATCCTCTACCATTTGTCTTTTTCTTCAACATTTTCTTCAACTGCCATTTGCCATTTGGATTCCCATTTACATTTTAATTTTAAGATCAGCTGGTCATTTTCTACTCCTTTCCCTTTCCCTCAAAAAAGCATCATGGACTTTTGATTGATATTAAATCTATATATCAATTTAGGAAAAACTGACTTTATAACAATATTCTCAATGAAAATTATATATCCATTTATTTATATGTCCTTTGTTTTCTCTGGGTCTTTTTTTTTTTTTTTAAATAGTTTTCTGTGTAGAATTCATCTTCCATTTAATCCTAGGTATTTGATGTTTCTGAATGCGAACTTAAGTGTTATTATCTTTTTATTTCCTGTCTGACTCATATAGAGAAATATAATTGATTTCTAAAATCTAACACTGATATCAAGACCTTGTTAATAGTTCTGAGTTTATCTGTAGAATCTTTCGAATTTTCCATATAAACAATCATGTCACCTACGAATGATAGCTTTGATTCCACTTACTCAAAGTTTAATACTACTTTCCTAACACTTCCGTTTCTCCTCTACCTGCCTGAGTACTACTGTTGACCTGGATTTTACTTCCACATGTTATAAACCCAAAACCTATTTTTGCTATCTTTAAACAGTATACTGTCTTTTAAAGAGATTTAAATTAAAAAGAAAAAAAAAACTTTATATTTACCCATGTTGTTACCATCCCCAGTCCTTAATTCTTTTCTGTAGATCCAGAGTTCCACTAGGAACTTCAATTACACATATATTAGGTTGTTTTAAGTTGTTACCACTGCTAATATTCTATGTATGTACTTTTTTTTTTTTTAGTCTTTTCATGTGTTTCATTTTGTCCAACTTTTACTGCTGTATCTTCAAGGTCAATCAACTTTCTGTCTAATCTGCTGTTAATTCCATCAAGTGTATTTTCCAAGTCAGACATAATTTTATCTCTAAGAAGTCTGATTTGTATTAAAAAAAAAAATCTTCCATGTGTCTATACATATGTTCAACCTATTCTTTAGCTCCTCCATGGAATACAGTTAAAGTAACTGGGTTTTTTTCCAGCTTTAATTGAGATAGAACATATAAGTTTAAGGTATACAAAGTGTTCATTTGATACACTTCTATACTCTAAAATATATACCACTCTTGCATTCACTAACACCTCCATCACCTCACATAATTACCATTTCCTTTTTATGATGAGAATATTTAAGATTTACTCATCTAGCCAACTCTCATGCACAATGAATACAATACTGTTAACAATAATCACCATGTTATACAAGAGATCTTTCAGACTCAATCATCTTATAACTGAAAGTTTGTACCTTTGGACCAACATTTTTCCATTTTCCCCATCTAACAGCCCCCTAGTAACCACTGTTTTACTTTGTTTCTAGGAGTTTGGTCTTTTAAGATTCCACATATAAATGATAACATTTATCATTAGACAAACAGTATTTGTCTTTCTCTCCCTGACGTTTCATTTGGTATAATGCCCTCAATGTCTATCCATGTTGTCATAAATGGCAGAAATTGCTTTTCATGGCTAAATTATATTCCATTTTGTGTACACACACACACACACTCACACACACACACACAGCTTCATTACCCATTCATCCACTGAGAGACACTGAGGTTATTTCTGTATCTTGGCTTACAGTAACTGTCTATGTCCTTTTTTACTAATTCTGTCATCTGTGTTATTTCTGGGTCAGTTTTGATTAATTTTCACCTCATTATGGGTTGTTTTTTTATTTCTTCTTTGCCAGCCTGGTAATTTTTTATTGGATGCCAGACCATTGAGAACTTTACATTGTTAAGTGCTGGACAGTTTTGTATTCCTATAAATGTTCTTGAGCTTTATTCTGGAACACAGTTAAATTATTTGACAACAGGGATGAAGTATGGATACATGCTGTAACATGTCTGAACCTTGAGAATGTGTTTAGTGAAAGAAATCACACATTAACAGGTCACATATTTATTATAGGATTCCATCTATACGAAATGTCCAGAATAAGCAAATTCATATAAAGTTAGAAAGTAAATTAATAGTTACAGGAAATGGATGAACAGGGAATGAATGCTAAGTAGTAGAGGGTTTTCTTTTTGGGGTGATGAAAATGTTCTGGAATTAGATGGTGGTTAACAGTTGCCCAACCTGTGAATATGCCAAAAACTACTGAATTATCAACTTTAAAGGGGAAATTTTATATTGGTCTCTGAATTATACCTGAAAAACATTAAAATTCAAATTTTAAAAACTGCATTATTTGAAAACAGCTCAATCTTTTTGGATTTTGCTTTGAAGGAATGTAGATAGGACCAGAGCAGCATTTTAGTCTAGGGCTAATTTTATTCCACTATTAAAACAAAATCCTGAGTACTTTACCTGTGAATTATGAAGCATTTCACTATGTGAAAGTTTCTATGCCTGGCCCTACAGGAATATCACTAATTGTCCACACTAATCTTTTCAGGTGGTTCTTTCTCTTGTCTTCCTTACTCATGCATTGGTAAGTACCCAGCTGAAGACTCGAGGGGACCCCTGGTATATCACTGGAATTCTCCCTCGGTGCGGCTTTCTCTTCTCCGATATGCTGCCCTGTGAACTCTAGCCACCTTGGAGATTTCATAATCTCCTAGATCCAGCTGCTCCACTCAGGGAGACCTCTGTGCCTTGGAAGCTTTCTCCAGACAGTAAGCTAGAACAATTGTAGGGACGGCCTTATTTGTTCACAATTTCTCAGGATCACTGTACTATGGCCCAATCTCTTGAAAACCATTGTTTCACATATTTTGTCTATTTTTTCAACTGTTTCAGGTAGCAAAGTAAATGTAAACCTTGTTATTGTTATTCCACTTGGGCTAGAAACTCTATTAATCTTTACAAAGAATCAACTTTTTGCTTGCTGACTTATTTATTACCTTCATCTTCTTCAGATTTATGCTTAAATCATTAATATTCAATCTTTCTTCTATTCTAGTACATGCATTTAGGCTAATTCTTCAACCGCATTCCACAGGCTTTCATATTTTGTTTCTATTTTTTTTGACAATTCAAAGTACTTTCTAATTTCTATTATGATTCTTTCTTAATCCTGGGTTATTTACCACTATGCTGCTTAATCTGCAAACTTCGGGTAATTTTCTGATTATCTATTTGCTATTATTTCTACTTTAATTCCACTGTGCTGGAAAATATACAATGTATGGTGCTAGTCTTCTGAATTTTGTTGAGACTTCCTTTATGGTCTAGCATTCATTAGTATTTACATGATCAATTTTGGTAAATATTCCATGTACACTTAAAAAATGTATGTTCTGTAATCTTTCTTTCAAAATAAACTTTAAAAATTAAAATTAAAAAATACAATACAGTACTGTAAAAATATATTTTCTCTTCCTTAAGATTTTCTTAATAACATTTTCCTCTAGCTTTATTGTAAGAATATAGAATATAATGCATATAACATACAAAATACATATTTATCAACCACTTATGGTATCAGTAAGGCTTCCAGTCAACAGTAGGCTATTATTCAAGTCAAAAGCTATCCACGGATTTTCAATTGTTTTGGGGGCATAAGAGGATATGAGGGTGGCCCTAAATTCCATGTTGCACAAAGGTCAACTATATTTCTTCCTGCCTTGCCCTAGTATTGTCATGTATTTTAACCTCTATAGTATTTTAGACTCAAAGGCATTGTGTTATGTAACAGAAATGCTATTGTTTTAAATACTCAATACACATTAAGATTTATCAACAGACATACTCTTTTAGTGTTCTCCCTTCTTTCCAGCACAGGATAATTTCCTTCTATCTAAAAAGTTAGTTCCCTTTAATAGTTTACTACTGATATATTAGTAACATATTCCAATTTTATTTTCATAAAACCTATTTATTTAACCTTCATTTTCCACAGAAATTTTAACTGTAGACAGAATTCTGCATTAGCAGATATTTCCTTTTAGCAAGTTACAAATTTCATTCTCATGTATTTTATTTTTTTAATGTTTATTATTTTTGAGAGAAAGACAGAGACACAGCTTGAATGGGGGAGGAACAGAGAAAAAGGATCTGAAGCAGGCTCTAGGCTCTGAGCTGTCAACACAGAGACATGGGGCTCGAACTCAAGAACTGTGAGATCATGACCTGAGCCGAAGTTGGATGCTCAACCGAGCCACCCAGGCACCCTGGGCTTTCATCATTTCTATTCAAAGTTAGTGTCTGGCTTACTTTTGTTCCTTTGAAGTTGCCTGTTTTGCCTCTGATTTTAATATTTTTTAAATCTTTGTTTTTTTAGCAGCTTGATTTTCTTTGCCTAATAAGGTTTCTTTTCATTAATCCTTCTTGGGGTTCTCATAAGTTCCTGAATCTGCACTGTGTTGTCTATCATTTAAAAATATTTTAAATATGGTTTCTTCTTTATTCCTTTTTCCTTTCCTCTGGATCACTAATAAGAACTTTGTTAGACCTTTTCTCCCATACCTCATTTATCCCTTAAGCTTTTCTGAATTTTTATTGTTTTTCTTTGTGTTTCAATCAAATTTCTATGGACATTTCTTCCAGTTCACTATTCTCTCCTCTGGTGTGCCTAATGTGCTGCTGAACCCATCTATGAAATTCTTAATTTCAGTTATTATATTTTTCAGTTCTAGAGTTTCCTCTTGATGCTTCCATACAGATTCCAATTCTTGGATAAATTTTCTATAATTCGGCTATTTTGAATTAGTCACAGTTATTTTAAAACCCATATCTAGATCACTTGTAGATATGTTTGTGTTGTCTTTCCCTACCCACCCCCTTGTCACTTAATTATTTGATCCTGTTTCCTGGAATGTCTAAAATTTTTGACTAAAAGTGAAATCTTTTTTTTTTTTTTTTTTTTAATTTTTTTTAAATGTCTTTATTTTGAGAGACAGAGACAGAGAGCGAGTGGAGGAGGGTCAGAGAGAAAGGGAGACAGAATCTGAAGCAGGCTCCAGGCTCTGAGCTGTCAGCACAGAGCCACACACAGGGCTCGAACCCACGGACCGGGAGATCATGACCTGAGCCGAAGTCGGACGCTCAACCAACTGAGCCACCTAGGCACCCCTGAAGTGAAATCTTATGAAAAAATTACAAAAGCTCAGTATGATGCTATCTTCTTACAGAAAGGATTTAGTTTTCTGTTGAAGTAGAAGAATATTAGCAACCATAGCAATAACCATTTGCAGCTGGTTTATTTTGGTTTGCTCTTCCTCAGGGAACATAACCCTTCTGAGGGATCAACTTGAAAGCCTTTATTATGACTCCCTCCTCCTTAAAGATCATGAATGACAATTTTTGCTCCCTCCTTCTCTGTGAGACTGCTTAATTCTGAGTAGTGAAAAATCCACTTGATTTGTCTAGGCCTGAGACCAAGTACATGAGTGAGTTAGGAGTTAGCAAATACCTTAAGTGGATATTACTTGCAAGAAGGTGAACTCACTTCTGAGATCCGTTAGGATCTAGTCCTCAAGTCCTGGCTGTTTAGTAGCCCCAAACTCCAGTTTTTGTCTCCCTAACCCAATGACTGCTTTAGGCTTCTGTTTTATGTCCAGTTTGTGTGCCATGCACTGAGAACCGAGAACTGTCCCAGGGCAACATTTGCAGGGCTGATCTCAACGTATTTCTCTTTTTCCTGGGATCTTCATCCCTGAAAGCCTGGCTTTTCTGTTCTTATGCCTCCTCCCTGTTTTTTACTGGTGGTAGGGGATGGTGGTATTTATATATATACTACCTATTCCACCTCCTTTGACCTCCATATTATTTCATCATGAAGTCCTAGCATTACTATTTCCTAATCATCTCCTAACAGCCACAACTACCTATGTTTAAGCCTCAGTAACTCCTACTTGGACTACTACAAAGAACAGTACTGGATATTTCTGACTCTAGCCCATTCTGCTTCACCAGAAATTCTCAAGTCTAGATAGGCAGCATAAGGGATGATTTCTTAAAGTACAGATTTCTGAACCTTATCCGTAAGTGTAAAACAAGTGACCTGGTGGGCCTGCAATAAAACCTTGGTATTACTACCAACAGCACCACCAAACACTCACACATATGCACCCACAATTACCTCTCCTAAGTGATCATGATGGAATCATTCCATGGACTGGTTATTTGAAAAAAATCAATACACTTCAGCTGCCAGATTCCTTTCTAAATTATAAATCTGATCAGTCACTAAGATTATAAACTGTCTTCTATTGGTTTATTATCTTTATACAAATAAAGAGATCCTATGTACACTGTATTATGTGTGTATATGTGTGTGTGTTTGTGTGCGTGTATGTATGTGTTTACGTGTGTGCATGATAAAGTAGAAGAGACAGAGACAAAGTAAGAACAAGTGAAAGCAAGGGAGAAAGGAGGAGAGGGTAAAGCAAGATTTGGAAGTTAGAATGAAGGAGAATATGAGCATGAGTGCGAGAAATTTATGGCTTCAAGGTGCTCGTGGTCTAGGAAGGGAGGAAATGCATGCACAGAACTGAGTTACTTCATAAACCTCCCAGAGCCTTTTTAGGATTTTGAGATATGACCTTAAGAAATTACCTTGTAATGAAGAGACATGTATATCCCACTAGGTATCTGACCTAGCATGAAACTTGAGAAGAGAATAGGTATCTGACCTGGCATGAAACTTGAGAAGAGAAGCGAGGGGAGAGGGGGCATTGGGGAGGGGACGAGGAGAAGAGGACAGCATATTATGATATACTATACTTCTGGATATGGACCTAACTTGAATATTATGAAATAGGTTGACCACCATTCCAATGAACTCTATGAGTTTGTCCAATTATTCATTTTCCTGGGTTCTGTTGACTCCCTGGGAATGTGACAATCTTTTCTTTTTCAATCACATATTTAGAGGGGTAATTAATGATTTTTTAAACAAATTGATTCAATAAAATGTGGGCTCAAAATTCTATCCGTGGAACTGGCAGTGTCAAGAATTTAAATTAATACAGAGTTTCCCAATAAGCATCCTCCAACTTCTTTAGAGGAATATTTTCTTCTAATTTGTGTATACCTCAAAACATTGTGGATTCAAGTTTTCAAGCTGCCATGGGTAGGATAGCCAAATTTATATCATCTGTAAACTCAGTTATATAGAACTTTATTATTATTATTATTATTATTATTATAAAGGCAAATTAAATGTATTATTCAATCACATTTCAAAAGTGTTTAAAAAAACAGAATTACTTTGTTAGTCACAGTGTTGATTGCCAGAGTTGGAGAGGCACTTCCCGAAATAATACACTCCATTCCCAAAGAATCTGAATCTATGCTATATGGAGTTGAGGCCTAAAATACAAGAACAAAATAAATAATTATTAGCTCATATATCCAGCAACTTTAACACAATTTGAAGATATTTCATCAAATCTCCAACATCCGGTTTTGTGCTTTGTTTCTAAAAACATGAACTTAAATTCCTGCTTAAATCTTTTACTAATTTTAATATGCACAAAGTTCATTAGTATGGCTACTTCTTATCAGCTCAATTGACTATAGGATAGTTTAGCAAAAATTCTAAACTTCTGCAGCAGAGACTACTAATGGTCCTTTAAACATCCATATCCCCCTTCTTCTTCCTTTTAATAATAAAACTCTATAGTTACTGACTTATGGCTGCCTAGCTAAATACTACCTTTTTCAGCCTCATTTGTAACCATCTGTGGCCATGTAACTAAGGTGTATGTGGCCATGTAACTAATATGTGTAAAGGAGATGTGAGCAAGAATGATGTGTGCAAATTCTGGATCATGTCTATGAAAAAAAACTTGCTGGTTTTTCACTGTATTTCCCTCCTACTGCAGACTGGGACACAGACACAGTGGTGGTAATCTTGCTTAATCATAAAGCTGAGGGTAATAGCCTTGGGAACATTGAAAATACAAGATTAGATGGAACATGGACAACTAAATGAACTTGTAGAACACAGCTGGTTATCTATCTGGTCCAATCTATCTTGAACTTCTACTTGAAAGAGAAATAAATCTCTCTGATTTAAGGTTCTCAGTAGTTTTATTTTTCTTCTTTTCTCTGTTAGTGCAACTGAACAGCACTGAAGAACATACACAATGCTCATAGAGCTAACGTAGGGGTCAAAATTCTGTATTTAGAAGTTGGGATATAAAAATCCTCTTTCTTTCATCAGAGATGGTGTTTATGGCTTTGATGAGCACTCAAGAGAGTTCAACTTCAATGCTGGAAATTAAAGAAAGGGAAGATATAAACAATTTGTGACTATGATGTTAGTTCTATGTATATTCCTCTTCTGGCCAAAAAACCAAAAACAAACAAAAAAAAAACAACTGTGCTACACATGATCCCAACTAAACACGCATTTTAAAAAGATCACACTAAATGAAAAACAGAGCAATTTCACGGAGACACATTTCTAAGATTAATCTATTTATCACTTATTCCCTCATCATGAATATTTCATCAGATATCTTGTGAAAGTAGGGAATAGGCAGCTTATTGAAATGAAAAAAGTAAAAGACAAGAATCATCCCCCAGAAAATAGTATCTAGCACTTAGGTGCTAGGTACACATTGAGAATGAGGTTAAAGTGGCAAAGGGCTTTAGAAATACAAGTAGAAAGGGGCACCTAGGTGGCTCAGTTGAGCATCCAACTCTTGATTTCTGGGTCATGATCCCAGGGTTGTGGGATCCAGACCAGTATCAGGTCCACACTGAGTGTGGAGCCTGCTTAAGATTCTCTCTCTCCCTATGCCCCTCTCTCCAACTTGTGCATGCTCTTCTCTTTAAAAAGAAAAAAATAATACAAGAGGAAGAACCAAAGACAACCGTGCCTATGCCTCAATTTTGGTACCAGCCAATTTAGCTATACCTAAATTAACATTTACTTTGGAACACTGCAAATCTCATGTTCCTCTAACTCAACTTAGTCATCTCCATCTCGACTATAATTCTCACTTCTCCCCACTGGTAGGAAGAGGCAAGTCTGTGTGGTGTGACTGCATATAAATTACTCTACTTTTATGCTCTCTTTTATCCATGTATAAAAAAGAGGATTATGTCACTTTAGAGATCTGTTAAGAGCATTAATAATTTGTGCAAAGCTTTCAGTACAGTACCTGAAATGCATGGTAAGAGCTAGCTGTTATGATGACTACTAGAACTTATCTGCAACTGATTCTGAGAATCTTTGATACAGAAGGATATTTAATAGTGATTAGGAGAAAAGAGACAGCTTGGATATGAGACACTATTTTCCTACAAAGCCAGATTCATAGCTTCAGCTATAATAAATAAGATAGTAAAATTTAAAACTCTTAATTATATATTCTTCATGGATACTTCAGTCTGGTTTAATCAAGAGAATAAACAAACACTCTCTTTCCATGCTTTGATATGCTCAATAGTATAGTATATATTTTTAGTGATAGGCTCATGGATTCTACATTATTAATAGATAATAAACTGTCTGATTAGTAAAGCCAGTCATTTAGGTATCCCCAAATGTATCCTGATAACTATTATTATTGCAGCCAAAACTCAAATTCTGGACCAAGAAAGTATCAATGAGTCTAATCTAGGAGACAGCAGTCAGCCTGTGAAAGGTCCTTTGTGGAGTTTCCTCTTACTCCCTGTCAAAATCCTATCCATTCAAATCCTACTTCCAGAATGGTGGTGTGATCTCCCCACATACCAAGCTTCTGCTGATAACAACTACAAATTAAGAGGTGGAGGAGGGAAGCCCGGAACACAGGATGACAACTACCTGAGGATTCTGAAAAGTAAATATATTAGAGAGATATAAAGAGAAGTCAAAACTTGGAGACACCAGCTTCAGTTTTCTGTTTTCTTGAAGCTTTGCCCCAAAGCTGGGCAGTAGATGTGGAACATGAATGGCTGATGTTATCTTTCTGTCAGGAGGAACTAGGGAAGAGAGCCCAGGTAAACACTGCCAGCTATCAGAGAGAGGACCAAATCCCATGGGGAGAAAATTGAAAGAGGTGCCCTAAATACTATGTATGAAACACCACAAAAGTCTTCACAAAAGGTTGACCCCTGACCATGCAAATGCAGACTAGAATAAAGCACAGACTTAAAGAATTAAAAATTGGAACTATGTCCACAGAAGTAAGAACTTATAGTTTAAATCTAACACGGTTACCCACCAGCTAAAACAAAAATAGCAATATTCTATAGATTATAACAGAACTCAGAGTCTATATTAACATAACACAGTGTCCAGGATACAATCTAAAATTACTAGACATATAGGGGCACATGGGTGGCTTAGTCGGTTAAGCATCCAACTTTGGCTCAGGTCATGATCTCATGGTTTGTGGGTTCGAGCCCTGCGTCGGGCTCTGTGCTGACAGCTAGCTCAGAGCCTGGAGCCTGTTTCAGATTCTGTGTCTCCCTTTCTCTCTGACCCTCCCTTGCTCATGCTGTCTCTCTCTCAGAAATAAATAAAACATTAAACAAAAAAAAAAATTAAAATTACTAGACATACAAGCAACAGAAAAAGTAACCCATTCTCAAGAGAAAAGACAATCTACAGAAGCCTCCAACAAGAAGACTGGAGATACTGGAATTATGGGACAAAGATTTTAAAGCTGCTATTACAATTATGCTCAACGAGATAAAGTAAAAGCAAAAACAAAGCACACATGAATGAAAATATAAATAAGGAGATCTCAGTGGAGAAATTAAAAATATAAAAAGGAACAAAATAGAAATTTACAAATGAAAACTACATTATCTAGATTTTAAAAGTCAATGGATAGATTTATTATTAGAATGGAGATAAAACAGTAAAGAATCAATGAACTCAAAGGCAGATCAACAAATATTACCCAATCTTAAAGAACAAAAAGATTAAAAATAAAGAAGAATCATCAGAGCATCAAAAAGCTATGGGATAATCTCAAATGATCTAACATGTGTCACAAGAATTCCAGGAGAGAAAAAAAATAGCAGAAAAAATATGGAAGAACTGATAACTGAAAACATCAGAAATTTATTCAAAGACAATATACAGATTTGAGAACCTCATAGTGAACCTCTATCAGTGTCAATTTAAACAAAAAAAAATCCCACTTGGATACATCATAATTGAACTGTTGAAAAAGATAGGGGGCCTGGGTGGCTCAGTCAGTTGAGCGTCCGAATTCGGCTCAGGTCATGATCTCACATTCATGGGTTCGAGCCCCATGTCAGGCTCTGTGCTGACACCTAGCTCAGAGCCCGGAGCCTGTTTCAAATTCCATATCTCCCTCTCTCTCTGACCCTGCCCTGCTCATGCTGTCTCTCTGTCTCAGAAATAAATAAAACATAAAAAAAAATTTTTTTCTAAAAAGAAAAACAAAGATAGAAAGCAGCTAAAGAAAAATGGCATCCACACACAGAACACTGATTGGAAATGACTGGATTTCTCATAAAAATGATGGAGGTCATTAGACAGTAAACATGTTTAAAGTACTGAAAGAAAAAAATATTCAAACTAGACTGTATATCTAATGAAAGTATTTTTTAGGAATGAAGACAAAAGAAAGGCCTTTTCAGAGAAAGAAAAACTAAGAGAATCTGTTGCCAGGAGACTGCAATATAAGAAAGTTCATTAAGATGAAGACAAATTATAACACAGGGAAACTTGGGCCTTGAGGGATGAACTAACTAAAACAAAAGAAATGGCAAACATCTGAGTAAAATATAAATGACTACTGTTTTCCTGTTAGGTTTCCAAAATCACATATGATTATTTAAGGCCCAACTTAAAACACTGTCTTGCAAGACTTCCAATACATGCAGATGTCATACAAATTACAATTAGGAAAAATGATGAGGAAAGGGGCAAAAGGGGCCCATATGGTTGGAAATTTCTGCATCTTATATGAAATAGTAAAATACTAATTCTGAGTAGACTGCAAAAGGTTAGGAATGTATACCAAAATCCCCAAAAATGTACTGAAATATCCAAAAAGGTATAGGTAAATTAAAATAGAATACTAAATATAGCTAAGTAATCTAAAAGAAGGCAGGAAAGGGGGGAAGAAAGGAACTAAAAACAGAGATCAAACAGAAAAAAAATGTAGACCTAAATCTAACAATATCAGTAATTACATTAATGTTAATAATCGAAACCCTCCAATAAAAAGATCAGAGATACTAAAAAAGACTTAGCTAACTGCAGCCTTTAAAAGTCACAATTTTATATAGACACTGATGAAAGTAATACATGGAAAAATATATGCACTGCAAACAGCAAGCATAAGTGTGAAACAGCTATATTAATATCAGATAAAACAGAGTTTAAGATAGAATATACCAGACATTTTAAAAACTTTAATAAAAGAATAACTGAAGATATAACAATTATAAATGTAAATGTGATTGGTAACACAGCTTCAAAATATATGAAGCAAAAAACTGACAATTAAAAATCAGTAGGAAGGGGCGCCTGGGTGGCTGAGTCGGTTAAGCATCCGACTTTCGCTTAGGTCATGATCTCGCGGTTAGTGGGTTCAAGCCCCGCGTCGGGCTCTGTGCTGACTGCCAGCTCAGAGCCTGGAGCCTATTTCAGAGTCTGTATCTCCCTCTCTCTCTGACCCTCCCCTGCTCACGCTGTCTCTCTCTCTCTCTCCTAGAAATAAATAAAAATATTTTTTAAAAAAAATCAGTAGGAAAAGAACACTGGGATTCATTAGCAAATGCTTTGATCTAATACATACTGGAGAACACTATACCAAACTGTATAATACATACCCTTTTCAAGTGCACACAGATATTTGCTAAGGTACAGGACATATTGAGCCACAAAATACATCTGAATAAATATGTAAAAGACTGAAAAGAAAAAATTCATATTCTAAAATAATAAGATATCCAGAAAACCCAACATTTGGAATATTTGGAAATGAACACATTTATAAGTAATCCATGGGTCAGATAAGACTCACCAGAGAATTTTTAAAAATACTTTGAACTAAATGATAAAAAAGATGCAACATACCAAAATTTGTGAGATACAGTGCTGAGAGGTAAACCTATGGTTTTATACTCCTATATTACAAGAGGGGATGGGTTAAATGGGTGATGGGCATTAAGGAGGGCACCTGTTGGGATGAACACTGGGTGTTATATGTAAGTGATGAATCACTGGGTTCTATTCCTGAAGCCAAGACTATACTGTATAATAACTAACCTGAGAATTAAAAGAGAGAGAGAGAGAGAAAGAAAGAAGTATAATAAACCTCTAGGTATTCATGATGGGGAAAAAAAAGAATGGAGTGCATTTTCATAGCACAGCCTTTACATGTAGGTTGGTTTTTCCCCCCAAATATGCTCTACTTTCCAAGTGTCATTATTATAATCCTCTTCATACAATGAGACCATTAAAACAAGTGTAAAAGTTTTTCATGATACTACCTCGATTACTTTTTGGAATTTATCAGAGGATAATAATGCTATGAATTATCTTTCTTCTTTCTTGATTTTTGAGATGCCTAATGGAAATAGTATAATCTATAAAACTGCAGAAGAGTAAACAATTTAGGCTAAGTTAAACCTGTAATTATACAGACAATAAAGGTTCCACTTTATGTTGAAAAAAATAGAAAATTTGAATAGTCCCATATCAAATAAACTAAATATCAAAAACCTCCCCACAAAAAAAGACTACAGGGCCAGATGGTTTCACTAAGAATTTTCTCAGGGCACCTGGGTGGCTCAGTCAGTTAAGCATCTGATTTCAGCTCAGGTCATGATCTTGCGGTTTGTGGGTTCAAGCCCCGCGTCGGGCTCTGTGCTGACAGCCAACTCAGAGCCTGGAGCCTGTTTCAGATTCTGTATCTCCCTCTCCCTCTGACTCTCCCCTGCTCACGCTGTCTCTCTCTCTCTCTCAGAAATAAATAAAACATTAAAAAATATTTTTTTAAAGAATTTTCTCAAACATTCAAGGAAGATATACCCATCTACAGAAACTTTTTCAGAAAATAGAGGAAAGAATACTACCAATACAAGGCCAACACAACTCTAACACCAAAACCTGACAGACACTGCAAAAGAAGAAAGTTATAAATCCATATCCTTCATGAACATAGATGCAAAAATCCTTAACAATAAATACAGCAAACTGAATTCAGTAACATATGAAAGGATTAACATATCATGACTTAGTAGGGTTTATCCAAAGAACGCAAGGTTTAACATTTAAAATACAACCAATGTAATTCGACATGCTACCAGAATAAAGAAAAACCATATGATCGTTTCAATAGGTATAGAACAAGCATTTCATGAAATTCTACACCCATTTATGATTAAAAAAAAAAAAAAATCTCAGCAAACTAGACTTAAGAAAGAACCCCCTCAATCTGATAAAGGGTATCTACAAAAGCCCTACAGCCTATGTCATACTTAGGGGTGAAATAGTGAATACTTTCCCCCTAAAAATGGAATTAAGGGAAGGATGCCCACTTTCATCACTTCTATTCAACATTGTAGTGGAGATTCTAGTCACTATAATAAGGTGGGAAGGGACAGAAGAGCAAGAGGGAGAGGGACAGGAAAAGCTATTCGTAGATCACATAATTGTTTATATAGAAAATCCCAAGGCACTCTAAAACTATTACTGATAACATGATTACAAGATGGAAGGTTAATATATAAAAATTACACTTTTGTATACTAGCAGCAAGCAATTGGAAAACTGATTTTAAAATATATGGCCTCCAAAAACAAAATATTCAGTATTAAATCTAACCGAAAATATCAAAGTTCCCTACACTGAACACTAAAAAACATTCCTGATAGAAACTGGAGACCTAATGGATGGAGAGAGACACCATTTTCATGATTTGCAATAATTAATATCATTAAGATATCAATTCCCTCTAGATCAGGGCTGCCTGATGAAAACGGGGAAGGCATAAATTCCAAAGGGGCAGGAGGAAACATTTGGGGGTGACTGCAATGTTCACTTGATACTGGTGACAATTCCACATGTGAGAACTCTCAAATTGTAAACTTTATTTGACGAACTGTCAAATCCTACCCATTCATCCAAATGACCCTTCATAACACTTCCTGGTCTACAATCTCTAACTGGATAGGATTTCTCTGACCTTAAAACTCCCAGGGAATTCTATTCACACCTATTTCTTGGAGGCAGCAGGTAGCTCCTCCCACATAATGTATACTCAGTACATGTTTGCCCCCTTGAAATTAATGTTTTTTCAGTTCTAAGAGTTCTAAGAGTAGGCATGTAGATTGCATTCCTTCCTCTGCTCACTTCTACCTTTAAATGAATCTGTCCTTATTCAAACTCACATAAGCACAAAAGGGGGATATGTGAATCAACAAAACCAGTCCATATAAAAGTGACTGAAACTGCGTCACAAAATAAGAACACAATGACAACAATCTGAGATATGCAGCAAATGCAGAGTATCCTGCCTAGAAGAATGTCCTCTTTTCTACTTACCCATCTACCTTTCAGTTATCTCCCTGATTAAACCTGTAATCACCTTTGAACTGTTAACACACAACTTCAAGACAAAGTCATGAGTATTCCCCCATCTCTGTTTCAATAAAAGCTGGCTAATCGCAGAGTATGTGTTTTTTCACAGAGACCAACACACTTAAGGCAATGAGTTTATGTACTTCTATCTGGCATTTACTCCTTCAAATAATTTCCACAACAATGCATTAGAAGATTCAAGCAAGGGGCGCCTGGGTGGCTCAGTTGGTTAAGTGTCCAACTTCAGCTCAGGTCATGATCTCACAGTCTGTGGGTTCAAGCCCCACGTCAGGCTCTGTGCTGACAGCTCAGAGCCTGGAGCCTGTTTCAGATTCTGTGTCTCCTCTCTCTGACCCTCCCCCACTCACTCTCTGTCTCTCAAAATAAAATAAAGACAAAAAATTAAAAAAAAAAAAAAAAAAAGAAGATTCAAGCAAAACCATCACAGCAACTTCCTCCTGATTTGCCTACTTCTAGTGCTGTTCTCTCACAATTTATACACGACACAGCAGCTACAGCGTTCCTATTAACATGTAAGTCACAGGTTTGGGGCGTCACCAGGAGCTGCCACATCCGAGACTGGGAGCTGCCCACCATCGCAGTCATGGTACCAGTAATTAACACTGTGGACACCTCCCACGAGGACACGATTCACAATGCCCAGATGGACTACTAAAACACCCGCCTGGCAACCTGCTCATCAGACAGGTCTGTCAAAATCGTCGGTGTGCGAAACATAGGGCAAATTCGCATCACTGACCTCAGCGGTTACAAGGGTCCCGTATGGCAAGTGGCCCAGACACACTCCATACATCCTGGCACCCTGCTCCTATGACCGGAAAGTAAGTATCTGGGAAGAGGAGACTGGCACCTCGGAGAAGACACACGACCACCCAGGACATGACTCCTAAGTAAACTGTGTACTGGATCCCCCAAGACTATGGCCTAATCCTGGCCTGTGGAGGCTCGGATGGGGCCATCTCCCTGTTGACATTCACCAGAGAGGGCCAGTGGGAAGTGAAGCTCAACAATGCTCACATTACTGGCTACAATGCCATCAGCTGGGCCCTTGCTGTTGTACCTGGAAGCCTCACAGACCAGTCATCCAGGCAGAAGCCAACTACATCAAGAAGTCTGCGTTAGGCGGCTATGACAAACTCATCAAGCTATGGAAGGAGGAGGAGGATGGCCAGTGGAAGGAGGAACAGAGGCTAGAAGCGCACAGTGATTGGGTTCAAGATGTGGCCTGGGACCCCTCCATTGGCCTGCCCACGAGCACCACTGCCAGCTGTTCCCAGGATGGTTGTGTGTTCATCTGGACCTGGGATGATGTCTCAAGCAATGTGGTCACCCAAGCTGCTGCACAAGTTCAATGACGTTGTGTAGCATGTGAGCTGGTTCATCACAGCCAACATCCTGGCTGTCTTGGGCAGAGACAATAAGGGGGCCACAGAACGAGCAGTGACAAGACAGGAAAGGCCCAGCTCCCCACCTGCTGACTCCAGAACTGCCCTTTCCCAGAACAACTGACCAAACAGCTGGGAGGAATAGCTCCAACAAGATTCCTTCCCTAGGAGTAGTTACAAATGCAACCAGATGGATCATCTGCCTTAACATAATTTGATATGATTTGTAATTTACTGTCCTGCTGAAAGCATTCACGTTATGAGGAAAAAGCTAGAAATGATCTTCAAATCTATTATTTTAAAATATTTTGGGCTAATTTTATGTATCTTTTGGGCTTCAGGCATTATTTGGAAGGTTTTATTTCCAAAATAGTTAAATAAATTCCTATTACTTATTTAAAAAAAAAAAAAAAAAAAAAAGGTAAGGCGTGCCTGGGTGGCTCAGTTGGTTAAGCGTCCAACTTCGGCTCAGGTCATGATCTCACGGTTCGTGGGTTCGAGCCCCGCATCAGGCTCAGTGCTGACAGCCAGCTCAGAGCCTGGAGCCTGTTTCAGATTCTGTATCTCCCTCTCTCTGACCCTCCCCTGCACATGTTGCCTCTCTCTCAGAAATAAATAAAAACAAAAACAAAACAAAACAAAAAAAAAGGTAAGCCACATTATTTCACTACTTTGCTTATAGTCTTCCAATGGTTCTCCACACCTCACTCAGGGTAAAACCAAAGTCTTTATAAAGGCACACAAGCCCTACACAATCTTCTTTCTGCTCCCACCATTTACTTCTCTGATGTCAAGTCCCAGTACTCTTCCCTCCTCACACACAGCCGCGGTGACCTCCCTGCTGTTTCTCAAGATGCCAGGTATGTTTCTACTTCTGAGTCTTTGCACTTCAGGGATTTCCTGGGCCTACAGAGCTGATAATTCACTTATATTTAAAGAAACCGTGCCCAGAAAATTAAACATCTAAGTTATAGTGCAATAACTTTAAGGCTGGGTCTACTAACTTCCTGGTTAAGTTCTTCTTCCCCTAAATCTTATATTTAATAAAAGTGACACTTCATGACTTTGTAACATGACTTGATTCTGCTCATTAATTTTACTCTGTTCTTAAACAGAAGAACTTTGAATAATTAAATGAAGCTAAAATATAACACAGTCTGAAGGGGTTTTGTTGTTGTTGTTTATTTAGAATTTCTATTTCCTACCACCAGCAGCACCCCATCGTCCTTTCCAGCTTTGAAATGTTCAGAAATTTTACATTCCTAACAGGGGCATCATTTCCCACTTATTATTCTTTCAAAGCACCTTACTTGTGCCAAGCATACAACAAAAACACTTCACTATCCATAAGCAACAGTTACATACAATCATTTCAACAACTTTTCTAACAGTACATTTTGTCCACTTATTTTAAAACCCTGAATGAAGCACTTAGGCAAATACCAACCAGTGACCAGGAAGTCTCTTTTAATTACAAGAAACAATATACTCCAAAAGATGTACCTTTAATCTACTAATTTAAGAGTTGTGCCCATATACACCTTGAAGAGACAAAAGAGTTTAATTAAAGGATTTCCCAGACTGGATTCAACCAATGTCTTAAGCCCTAGATCCACACACCTTTTCTTGGCTCAGGATGGTATGTATAAAAGCCTCAAATGTCTTTGAGCCCCATATTTTTGTGGAACTTTCATATATATGTATGTAATTATATTTGTTTTTCTTGTATTAATGTATTTATTCCGGGGGGGGGGTGTCTGAGCCAAGAAGCTAGAAAGGTAGAGTGAAAATTACTTTCCTTTGCTACAGCATCTTCTTTTTGCAAGGAGTATTTTTATAAAGAGCAAGAATCTTTCCTTTTTAGATTTTTTCTAACTTTTTCATGTTTACTTTTGAGAGAGAGAGGAGGGGCAGACAGAGAGGGAGACAAAGAATTGGAAGCAGGCCCCAGGCTCTGAGCTGTCAGCACAGAGACGGACACAGGGCTCAAACTTACAGACTGTGAGATCATGACCTGAGCCAAAGTCAGATGCTTAACTGACTGAGCCACACAGGTGCTCCCCAAGAACAAGTATCTTTCTTAACTGATTCCTTTCTGAACATCACAGGTTACCAAATCAAAGTAACTTCATTGATCCCAAGGCTCTAGGCTTTCTATACCTCATCTAAATGTCCATACTCTAAATTCTTCACTATTTAAAAGAGTTTTCAATTATGCTCACCTACACTTCTTACTTGCCAGTCAATCATGCACACTGTTTTCTCCAAGTAGAACAACTATTTCTATTCAAAAAAATGCTATGCCAAGCTTCACTCCTCTTCCCAAAGACTTTCTCAGGGCAGTATTACCTATACTGAGTTACTTTAGCTATCCTTGCTTGGTCTAACAGATGAACTCATTAGTACCCGTTCTGTCATTTATAATCAAATTTATGCCCCTAATCATGTGTGTCTGTGAGTGTATATAGATTATATAGGTATGCTAAATGTGTGGGTTCTTTTATTTTCTTTTATAGTTCATTGTCAAGTTGGTTTCCATACAACACCCAGTGCTGCGGGTTCTCTTTTAAAATCAAGGACCATTAGCTCACAAGATATGTACATATAAAAAGAAATTTGATTCAGTAATGTGATCTTCGGCACAGTAAATACTAGTGGTAGGACAGGACAGTTGTAAACAGCATGGACTCTAAAGGCAGACAACCTTGGTTCATAATCCTGGCCTTGGTACCCATTGATCTTAGTACCCTTCAACAACTTAACATCTATACCTATCAGTTTCATTATTTGGAGTTACTCTAAACACTACATGAGCTAATATACATAAAGGTCTTTAAAAAGCATCTGGTACATAAACTTAATACAATTATCTATTATTATTACAATGCTGTCTTAGCACAGATTGCTCTAACAAATGAAAAGCTGGATGGCTTATCAACAAATGAAATGTATTTCTCACACTTCTAGAGGCAGAAAGCCCAAGATCATGGTGCCAGCATGGTCAGGTTGTGGAGAGAGCCCTCTCCCAGGTATTCTCATGGGTATTCCCACATGGTACAGACAGCTAGCTAGCTGGCTCTTTGGCCTATTCATGTAAAGGCACTAATCTCATTCATGAGGGCTTCGTCCTTTTGACTTAATTACCTCCCAAAGGGACCACCTTCAAATACCGTCACACTGGAATTAGGGTTTCAAACATATGAATTTTGGAAGAACACAAACATTCAGTTCATAACAGCTGTCAAGATTTCTATCTTCTTACTTTGTAACTGAGGATACTGAAGCTCAAAAAAGTCTAACAATTTGCCACAAGTCACAAGAACAAACGAACTATAGAGCCAAAAGAGAAATAAAGGACTCCTTGTAAAAGAGCCCATTCGTTTCGCCATGCTAAACTTCATTCAAAATATTTTTAAGGTGTGCAGGTCTATTTTATGATAAAAGTGGTAAGAAGATGAAAGAAATAAGAAAAAGGAAAATGAGAGACATTTATGCTCAAGGATTAGGAAAAGAAGAAAGGAACACTGTAATGATCAAGACAGAACATGGGCTTATATTCAAGTAAATAGAAGGGACAGGGAGGTAGTCTGGAGATAATGATCATGCTTCATTTTTCATTTAGAACATAAAGATACTGTTACTTGCATTTTTAAAAATCCTTTCTCTTCAGCAGTTTAGAAAGCCAATTCTGTTCCACTAAAAGTTCATCTCTCTTCAAAAATGTGTGAAACATTTTGATTATTCACACAGAAATCTGATGTTTACACAAAGAAAAAAATGACAAATTTCAGAAATTTAATAAGAAACTTTGAGGGATGTCAACATATTTACCATCTCTCTCTCTTTTTTTTTTTTAATGTTTTATTTATTTCTGAGAGAGAGACAGCATGAGCAGGGGAGGGTCAGAGAGAGAGGGAGACACAGAATCTGAAGCAGGCTCCAGGCTCTGAGCTGGCTGTCAGCACAGAGCCCGACGCGGAGCTCGAACCCACGAACCATTAGATCATGACCTGAGCCGAAGTCGGATGCTCAACTAACTTAGCCACCCAGGCACCCCTACCATCTATATTTTAAAATCTTTTTAAAAGTTTAGGGGCGCCCAGCTGGCTCAGTTGGTAGAGCATGTGACTCCTGATCTTGGGGTCCTGAGTTTGGGCCCCACACTAGGTGCAGAGATTACTTTAAAAAATAAGAATAAAATAAACAAAATAAAATCTTTTAAAAATTTCAATTTATGGGTCATGTTTACTTTTTGAGGAAACTTTAAATATATAAAAATCACATCCAGAACCATCACTATTTGACTGTCTTATGCATCTCCTTAGATATGACCCAATCGTCATTTAAAATATAAACTCTGTTCTAATAAAAATATTACTACCCCTTTACTCGCAAGAAAACCTCTAAATGACAAATAATCAGTCTGTCAAAGCAATAAATGTTTTGAAAGAAGACTATCTTTTAGAGTATTTGTTAAACAACATCTGTCTCCCTGATTATATGTACTCTGCTTACAGCTAGAATTTTCTATGTAGTTTCTCTCCTACACTAACAACTAACACACAGCTCAGGCCAAAATAATTATCAACAGTACTAACCAAAAGGCTCTGGTACTGGATATTTTATGGGACTATAGTACAAATATAAGTTGTTGAAGTTTTTACACACTTTAGCTTAAAATGAAGATAAAAAGATAAACAATAGAAAATATATGTCCAAAATTCAAGAACACATGCTTTGTGTATAAAACATACTTCTGTAATTGGAATCCTTTATTTCTATAAACCTCCACTGTAAAATGGACAATATGTTCTTCACACACACAAAAAAAGGACTCTCAGAAATAAAGAATGATTGCTCTATGAACTATGAAACCAGGTAAGAATAAAATTCAAAGCTGATACTCAAAAGATATGCACAGTTGTCAACCCAACTATCAGTTCAAATTTCCAAAAATAATTCAAGTTCCAGGAACTTCAGAAAAAGAGAACAAATGGTTGAGAAGACCACAATTCCTCAACCCTTCAAGATATGCCTCCCAGTTGACGCTCTGGGTTAAAAGCGTGGATACCTCTCCCCTTCTTTCACATTCTGTCAAGAGATGCTAAAAGTTTTATATTCCACGTTCTGATACAATTAAAGTCCACACTGTAAGTCTCTTCTAAAAGGCAGAAGTGGGAGGGCAGGAACTGAGGTTTGTTCCCTCACCAGCCATTACGTGCACAGTTCATCAGCATCTCAATCTTAAAACTGTTAACAGAAGACCATCCCATCCACACAAAACTTTAATTTCTTAAACTTTGGTATGTATAAAACCAAAAAGTGTTCAGGACTAAGAGTTCGCCTCTAATTCTATATAGCTTGATAACTGGGGTATTGAATTCCCTCTGCTGGCTCCATAAATCTGCCTCACTACATCCCACTGCAGCTGTACTTCATGAGCTCACCTGATTCCACCTTAAACCCTCAGCGTAAGGTCCTTCTCTTCGAGACTGAAAAGTTTTCTCTCTCTAGCAGGAATGGGCATAAAACAAATTTATTTGGCCAACCAATTACCCAGTTTCCTTTATCTTACTCCCTTTGCCCTGATTTATTCTGAAAACACTTACTGATACTTATTATAAGCTGTGAAAAATACTAACACTGGAGATACAAATATATTTTCTCTGCTCTTAAGGATCACAGTCCAGCAAAGGAGACAAATATAGAGACAAATAATCTCTACAAAGTATGAGAAATACTATACAAAGAACTTTTTAAAAGTTCTACAAGAACACAAGGAATTGAGGAAAGATTTCACAATGTAGTTAACATCTGAAATGAGTCAAAGAATAGTAGGGTAGAATGGGATCTATATGTTTTAGTTGAGATGGAAATACAGAATGAGGAAAGCTGAAAGGTAAAGTTAAGGTCTGATGACAGCCAAAGTGCTGACTAAACATATGTTACAATAAATATCTTAGGATATCAACTAGAGCTCTTTTTCTCTCATTTTGCAAATTAATTTTAACCATAAATTCCCAAGAATGGTCTTACAAACAAGGAAGACCCACAGATTTTGTACACAAAATAATTATTCCATGGTCGGAAGCAGGAAAAACCACTCTGAAGGCAAATGAGGAAAATTCAGTGTAAACAGACTGATTCTCTGCAGTAAAAAGGAACAGCTCTGTTGTATAAAACTAGTCCTCAGTGTTGGAGATAACAGAGGAAAGAATATCAAATTACA
Organism: Hyaena hyaena; assembly: GCF_003009895.1. NCBI lineage: Eukaryota > Metazoa > Chordata > Mammalia > Carnivora > Hyaenidae > Hyaena > Hyaena hyaena. The sequence goes on from NW_024080776.1 coordinate 731,505, forward strand.
ATTCAAGAGACCTAGCCTCAAGTCTCAGAGAACAGTTATGCCATAATTACAAAACAAACCTTTTACTTAATTCCTAAACTGCCTACCTCACTCAAAGAGTTATGAAGATCAAATAAAATGAGTCTGAAAATGCTCTTTAAAAACAGAAATGCTATACAAATAAAATATTACCTTCATTAAGGTTGTACTTGTTATTTGGAAATGAACTTTAAAAAGCTATATTGCTGACCTAAGCCCTACCACAAAGTCACCCAAACCCTGTGATAAAGAGCTTTTACCCGTTCTACAGATCGTGCTCTCTTCTTTGGCCGAGTAGGCAGTGCATCTTCCTTCGGATTGGTGTCTATTGCCCAGTAGGACCCCTAAAAGTAAAGAAAGAAATATTAACATTATATCATGGCAACTCCATAATGTTAAAAATAGATTTTTACAATCTTCTGCTCCAGAAGCAAATATTTTGCAGATACAAAAGTGGAAAAGTAGCATGAGAAGAAATATTAGCTTTGTACTGAGAAAAATAAGGTTTACATGAGAAAAAAGCCCATTTACAACTAATTAAAGAGGAAAAAAAAAAATCACAATCTGAAGTAGTGAAGTCCAAGAACTTCGCCACAGCCAAAGATCAAAGGAACAAACTTTTTAAATATATACTAATTCTTTGGACACATATGATAAATACAACAGTATATGACATTCAAGTCTAGGAGAGTTTTATGTATAAACATACTATAGTTTCTATACACTGGGACCTAACAAATCTAAATAGTAAATGAAACAATTTATAAAGAAGAACTGCATGAACACATTTTATATAATAAATGCATCCTGGGGAGCAATGGTCTGTACATAAATCTTTTACTGCTTCTTCTGTTCAAGCTTTTTAATTATTTATCCTCTCTTAGATACAAGTTCTCAAGACTACGCATTTGAAAATACATATTAAGCACCTACTGTGTTCCAGGCACTCAAGAATTGGGACACCCTCAAAAAATATTTGAAAAGTACAGATGATGAGGAAACCAAAGCTCAAAAAGAGAAGTGGTTGTTCAACCAAGGGTATGAGAACCGGGACCAGAAACAAAGGCTTGCTTCCTTTCTCCCTCAATTAGTTTGTTTACACACACACACACACACACACACACACACACACACACACACACACACGAGGGAGGAGGGCAAGGAATGAGGGAAAAAGTAAGAAAAGGAAAGAATGGAGGGAGATCTGTATTTCAGAAACAGAAATACAACGCACATCCTAGTTTTACAATTAACTTTACAATTGTAAAATCACAATTTATGGTAATTACAATTAATCCAGTGTTAAAGTTTAACCTTTGTCTCTATTATTTCATTAATATTCATTAATTTTCGGGCAGTATCTGACAATGAAGGGAAATACAGCTCTCATCTATCAATCCTCATTCTTTGTGTCCAACATGAATTATCTGCTTATAGTTTTTTAAGCATACATACCACATTCTTTCACACCACTTTGCCTCCCCTACATGATCTCACAGTCTATAATAACCACTCTACTAGAATTGACAAACTCACATTCCACCTTCAAAATGCAGCTCAGATCCTGTCAAAGGAATCCTTCCTCTGATCTTCCTACTAAATTCATCATTCTCTCCCTCTATAAGATTCCACACATTTTATACATTTAGACCACTGACTGCACTTAACATTATAAATTTATAGGTCTGTATCCTTTCTGGTTCGAGTTCCTTAACAACAGAAACTCACTTCTATATCCACTGCACCACGTACAATGTCAAACACATAGTAAAAACTCAATAAACATTTGTTGAAATACAAAGAAAAGCATTTCAACTGCACCAACAATCTGAAGAGTACAGGGTATGATACCAGTTCTTCCCAGATCCTAGTCTGTACAGGTACCTGAACTTAGCACCCATTTCATCACCCAGCCATCATTGGAGGATTCATCTATGATATCTCTTCAAAGTAGTCACTGTGGTTTCAGCTAATGAATCTAGCAGACCTGACATAAACTTGCCAAGAACCATGTAAAATGTAGATGATACAGGGGCGCATGGTGGCTCAGTCAGTTGAGCGTTCCACTTCGGCTCAGGTCATGATCTCACGGTTCGTGGGTCCGAGTCCCACATCGGGCTCTGTGCTGACAGCTAGCTCAGAGCCTGGAGCCTGCTTCAGATTCTGTGTCTCCCTCTCTCTCTGACCCTCCCTGCTCACGCTGTCTCTCTCTCTCTCAGATATAAATAAAAACATTAAAAACTATGTAGATGATACAGAAATTAAGCACAAAAATGAAAACAATGATTTTTTGAATAGGTTCAGCTAGCAAGTTTCAAAATAAAAAAGGAAAAAAGTTTTACATCCAGTCATTATAAAAGTTGAAAATTAAAGCAGGAAGAAAAATAATACCAACACTCGTTGGACAATAGTTTACAAAACCACTGTTCATGGAAATAAATTCCAGAGTTTCGTGTTGTCTTCATGGTGTATATTTGTATATTAATCTGGGGAAACCATTCACTGCCCAAACTTCAGACTTATTAAACATTTTAATAAAACTATTTTTAAAAGTAGCTATTCTTCCATACAAAATACGATTAGCTGTGGCTTGTCACAAATACATCAACAACAAAGAAAAAATTGTTCATAAGCCTAACTATTTAGGATACACTCACAAAACCCTGAATGCCTAAATACAAACACAAACAGCTGAAATGATTCACAAAAGGAACTGCAACAACATCCACCTTAGGTAACTCTTGCTAACCCACTGACTGAATTTCATCTGCAAAATCACACATTTGGATTAAACGACCTTAAAATTTCCCTTCACAAATCAATACCAAAAGATACCACTTCACACCCATTAGGATGTCTATTATCAATAAAGGAAGGAAGGAAGGAAGGAAGGAAGGAAGGAAGGAAGGAAGGAAGGAAGGAAGGAAGGACAAATAAAATAACAAATGTTTGCAAGGAAGTGGACAAACTGCAGCTTTTGTGCGTCACTAGTGGAATGTAAAATGGTGCAGCCATTGTGGAAAACGAGTGGCAGTTTATCAAAAAATTAAACACAGAATTACCATATGATCTATCTATTTCACTTCAAGGTATATGCCCTAAAGAATCAAAAGCAGGGACTTGAACAGATATTTGTATCCTCATGTTCATAGCAGTATTATTCACAGTAGCTAAAAGGTAAAAGCAACCCAAATATCCATCAATAGATAAATAAAATGTGGTATATATACACAATGGAATATTATTCAGTGTTTAAAATGAAGGAAATTCTACCATACATGCCGTAACGTGAGTGAACTGTGATGACATCAGGCTAAGTGAAGTAAGCCACTCACAAAAAGACATGGTGTAATTCCGCTTACATAAATTACCTAGAACAGTCAAAATCATAGACACAGAAAACAGAATGGTGGCTGCCATGGGCTGGGGGATGGAAGAGGAATTACCACTTAACAGTTTCAGTCTGGGAAATGAAGAAGTTCTGGAGAAATAGTGGTTATGGTCATACAACAATGTAAATAATACTTAATGCCACTGAACTATACACTTAAATGGTTAAAATGATAAATTTTATGTTTTATATCATACCACAAAAGGTCCCTTTCAGCTACTTTTGAAAAGCAGTTACCTTTGGGGGGCACCTGGGTGGCTCAGTCAGTTAAGCGTCTGACTTCAGCTCAGGTCATGATCTCAGCGTTCGTGGGTTCGAGCCCCACGTCAGGCTGTGCTGACAGCCAGCTCAGAGCCTGGAGCCTGTTTCAGATTCTGTGTCTCCCTCTCTCTCTGACCCTCCCCTGCTCACACTATCTCTCTCTCTTTCTCAGAAATAAATAAACCATTAAAATTAAAAAAAAAAAAAAAGCAGTTACCTTTGCTCTTCCTTATTAAATACTATTTCTCACAGAAACTGAACTGCCCAAATATAATCTATCAACACACACTTCCTCCAACTTCTCCCCAGAGCTTAGTCTACTTCTGTAGAGTAGCCTACGACTCTGTACTCTAGGCTCATGTACTCTAGAAACCAACAGTTTTTTGTTGTGTGATTACTAGTTTTCAATTCGGATGTCTTTTCTTTTTCCTGCCTTACTCCATTGGCTTGGACCTCTAATAGAATATTGCAAAACAGTGAATACAAACATCTTTGTTTTCCATCTCAGAGGGAAAGCATTCAGTTTCTCATCATTAAATATGATACAAATTTTAGGTTTTGATAGATGTCTTTAATCAAATTAAGGAAATTCCCTTTTATTCCTAGTTTGCTGAATGAAGGCTAAAATTTTTCTACACTTAAGATGATACAATTTTTCTACTACAAGGTAAGTTACATACATCAATCAGTTTTCCAGTTTTAACTTGCATCACATTCCTGGGATAAATCCCACTTGATCATGATGTATTCTTTTTATGTATCAATAAATTTAGTTTGTTAAATATTTTGTTAAAGATTTTTGGTTTTATGTTCACAAAGGATACTGATCTGTAATTTCCTTATTGCTTCTTTGCCTGACTTGGGTATCATGGTGATGCTTAACTCATGAAATGAGCTTTTAAACTGTTACTTCATCCACTATTTTTTAAAAGTTTCTGGAAGATTGACATTGTTATTTCCTTAAGTATTTCAGTTTCCGGTTTCACTGTTTTTGTTTGTTCATTTTCTATCTTACTTCTAATTTTACCTTTATTGTTTCCTTCCACTTACTCTGGGTTGAATTTGCTCTTATTTTTCTAACTTCTTAAGGTAAATGCTTACATAACTGATTTCAAACCCTTGTGATTTTTCTAATTTAAAGGTTTAAGCTTCTTTCTCAACACTGCATTGGCTGTATGTCACAAATTATTATGTATTCTGCTCTCATAATCATCCAGTTCAAAATACTTTCTAATATCGTTTATGATTTTGTCTTTGACCCAGAGGTACTTTAGAAATGTATCATTTAATTTCTAAACATTTGGGGTTTTATAAAAAACATTTTTGTTACTGATTTGTAATTTAATCCTACCAGTCAAAAAATATACTCTGTAAAATTTCACTCTTTAGTTATGTACTGAAACTTGTTTTCTTGTTATTTTAGTGTTTGGGCATTGTGGACTGATGGGCAATGACGAAATAAGGAGAAGATTTAGGAAAAATAAGATCAATAAAATCCCATAATGCATGTTAGATTTATAAAAGAATCACACACTAACTGCAAGAGAGAATAAGTTTTATTCTTTTTGAAAATAAACTTTCTATTGTTCTTTAGAAGATTTCTAAGAAAGAACAAAAGTCATAAAATAACCATCTTTACGAATTAAAACTGCTCAAAATAGATACTCAAAAACTGTACTGAGTCCAATGGACCCTGATGATATAATGAGGATTAACCAGAATATATATGAAATATTTCTTCTTCCAGTATGACATATTGCTTCATATTAATCTTCTAATATTTTTTCTCATCTCCTACAATTTCTATTAAAGAGCAAGCACAAAAATATTTGGCAAGTCTTAAATTTTAAAGGCTGAAAAGGACCTTTAAAATAATCTATTACAACATTTGATTGCTGAAGAGAGTTCTGCCTACAAAAGTTAAGTAATTTGGCCAATCCTAAAATTTTATCTTTTCATTTAACATTTATTTTATTTGTACTTTGCACAAAAAAAGCTAAAAGATTAATGAAACAGCCAAAATACATTTAGTGAGGCTTATTATCAGAAAGTAAATGCAAGAACACCAAGCTATACCTAGATATAACCTGAGTATTATCTAACCCACCACTGGAAAATGACACATTCAATCACCCAAACTGGTTAAACTTCTCAAACTATGGGCAGACACCAGAAAGGTGAACAACCTTTCTGTTAATGACAGTTCATGAAGAGCTGATTGTATGTGTGCTAGTCACAACGTTAACACTAGGAATACAAATAAAAATTCAGTCTTCAGCTGTAGTGAAGAAGACAGAAAAGATATCTGTATTGTTAACTCTCACCACTTTCATGTCCTTGTTCAAAAGTCATTTTCTCAGTGGGCTTACCTGCCTTAATCTTCTGAAAACGGTAATCCATACTGAATCCACTTTATCCTACTGCATATTTTTCTAAAGCATTTATAATTATCTAACATTCTATATAATTTATGTATTTGTTTATTGTCATTCTCCCATGGGGCTGTAAATTCCTCATGGGCAAGGGTTTTGTCTGTTCGGTTTCCTGATGTATTCCAAATGCCTAGAAGAGTGACTAGCAAATAAAAGACAAGTAGATAATCAGCAAGTGGTAAGTGAGACAAGTGAGTTGAATCTCAGGATGATCATCATCAGATGTGGCAGGAGGAAAAGGGGATTAAAAAACAATTTTAGGTAGAGGAAATAGTTGAAATAGCATTTTTAACCTGGCATTCATGAACTCCCCGAGGGTCTATGGACAGGATTCAGGGACATTATGAAATTGGGTAAGAAAATGCTGAAAATTCAGCATTTCCTTCCATTACAAAGGTAAGGAACAAACGACAAATCAATTTGATTCCTGTCACATTAACACTTTTTGTCTCAAAAGGTCATTACTACTCATTACTCATTTCTACTTTTGTTGTTTAATATGCTACCACATTCAAAAATACTACTACTAATATGCCACATTCAATTTTGTTATTTAATGTTACTAAAGCAGATTACTAAATCATAAATCTGTTATCATATTTTTATAAGTATTTTAATACAACTGCTTATCTTTTGCATCCTGATTATTCTGGCTTAAGCATTTAAAAATATTATTCTGGGGGGGCCTGGGTGGCTCACTTGGTTGAGAGTCCAACTCTCGATTTCAACTCAGGTCATGACCCTAGGGTTGTGGGATCGATCCCTGTGTTGGACTCCACGCTGTGCATGGAGCCTGTTTGGGATTCTGTCTCTCTCTCCCTCTTCCCCCTCCCCCACTTGTGCAAAATAAAAAATAAAAATAAAGTTAAATTAAGTTAAATATTATTCTGAGAGAGGTTCTAAGGCTTCAACAGAACTGCCAACAGAACTGGTGCTAAAGTCATACAGTTCTATGAGAGAATAATAAATTAAATAGGACTAGGTTTGGGGGGAAAAAAAAAAAGACATGGCAAGAAAGGAGTCCAGATAGCTAAAGATATTTTTTCTTTTTTTTTTTTAGTTTGGCTTTACTTGAATGCTATTTATTTCCTTCAGTATTTTAGGTGGCATACTGATTCTAAGTTTTCTTGTAATTATTAATTCATAAACCCTGAAAATTCATTAAAAATGTATTATTATTGACTAACAATCCAAAATTCAAAGTCTTAAGAACCTTTACAGTACTTATTTTGAACTTCTCTATAAGCTATCACAACTAGGCAAAAGTTGTGCTAATATACAATTCATAATCACTTTTTTATGTAGCAAAGTTTTACAGTGAAGACTGGCCAACAACTCTCAAGAAGTCTTTATCTCTGAACCTAACAGACTATATGAAATTCTTCTTATAAGTGATTTCCTCCCTAGACCAGAAATCTTAATGGCAATGATCACTTACTCATCCTGTATCTCCAGAGCCAAGCTTAATAACTAGTATAAAGTTATAATTTACTAAATGATTACCATACTTAAACTCCAATAAATGTCTTATTTGAAGATATACAAAAATTATTTAAATAGTTAAAATATTCAGAACTTCCAGAGCTACATGGGACTACAGACACTGCAGCTCTACTTATTTTTATATATGCCCAGTATTTTATTAAAGTTAAAAGGGATAAAGGACGTAAAAATATATTGTGCTTACGGACTAGAAGATTTAATGTTAAGATGGCAATACACCCCAAAGTGATCTCTAATTCAATGCAATCTCTATCAATCAGTTTATTTGTAGAAATTAACAAGCTGATCCTAAAATAAATATGTATTTGACCTTGAAAGATCTTTGATCTTGAAAATGAAGAACAAAGTTGGAAGATTCACATCTCCTAATTTTAAAATTATGAAATTACAGTAATCTGAATTAAGAGTCTAGAAATAAACCTGTATATTTATGGTCAAATGATTTTTCCACAGAATACTGAGATAAAACAATGGGGAAAGAATAGTCTTTTCAACAAATGGTGCTGGGAAAACTGGATATCCACATGCAAAAGTGTGAAATTGGGCCTCTTCCCAGCATACATAGAAATTAATCCAAAATGGATTGGAGACCTAAATCTAAGGGCTGAAACTATAAAACTCTTAGAAAAGAAGTATAAATCTTCATTACCTGGGAATAATCGATGACTTTTTAGATATGACATGAAAAGCACAACAACCAAAGAAAAACTGATAAATTTATCAAAATTTAAAGCCTGTGTTTTATCAACAGACACTATGAAGACAGTGAAAACACACCTGCACAATGGAAGGAAATATGTGACAAACATATAAGATATAGGACTTGTACCTAAAATAGATAAAGAACACTCAAAACTCACTAACCAAAAGACAATCTGATTAAAAAATGTCCAAAGGATCTGAATAGACAGTTCTCCAAAAGAGATCTATGAATGGCCAATACACACATGAAAAAATGATCCTCATCATTTACCATTAGAGCAATGCAATCAAACCATAACAGAATGAGATGCCACTTCATATCCACTAGGATGGCTGTAATCAAAAAGGCACAATCAAAAGGGTTGGCAAGGGTATGAAAAAACTGGAAGCCTCATAATTTTGAGAATGTAAAATGGTATAGTTCCTACAGAAAAGTATGGCAGCTCCTCAAATGATTAAACATATGACCCAGCAATCTCACTCCTAGAAAAGTGAAAACATTACATTCATACAAAAGCTTGTACAAAAATGATCACAGCAGCATTTTTCATAATAGCCAAAGTGGAAACAACCCAAATGTCCATCAACTGATGAACAGATAAGTAATTGTGATACGTCCATACAGTGGAGTATGATTTAGTCACAAAAAAGGGATGAAATACTGCTACATGCTTCAATATAGATGACCCTGAAAATCTTACGTTAAATGAAAGAAGCCAGACACAAAAGGCCACATACTATGATTCCATTCATACAAAATGTCCAAATTGGAAAATCCATAGAGAAGGAGAGTAAAGGCAGAATGAAGGATAATTACTAATGACTACTAAAGGGTTTCTTTTTGGGGTGATAAAATAACAGCGTCCTGAAATTAGAGAGTGGTGATGGTCCCACAACTTTGCAAATATACTAAAAACCATGATTCATATGTTTTTAAAGGGTAAATTTTATGGTATGTGAATTAGATCTCAATAAAAAAATATTTTTCTAAGAAAAAACCATCAAGAGCTCTAATCTAATAAAGTGATATGCCTAACACAGTCAAACGTCACTTTTCACAAAACAAAGTCAGTGGTATTGCCCCAAGAGAACTCAAATCTCCTGATTTCTAGCTGTTTCCAGGCTTTCCTTTGGACCATGTCAGTCTTTGATAAAAGTTCTAACTGGTCATTAATATCAGAAAAAGTCAAGCAGTTCACCTACGTGAAGAATAAGAACTCCAAAGATTCTCTCAAATTTGCATTAGTAAATTAATGTTAAGAAATGAAATAAATTGTCTGGACCCTGCCTTACTGATCAAAAGAGTTTTAAAAAAAGAAATAAAGTGACAACTTCTAAACACCTAAAAAACCATCCTTAATTTGAAACAGCAAGAGAGTTAACGTACAATTAGAAAAGTTTCCGTAAGAAGACTACAACAGCCACTTCTTAGTTAACTAGGAAAAGATAAATATCATTCTTGTGATAAATGTTTATTAAACAGCTACTATGTACAGATTCTATGCTAGGTGCTATGGGGGTATGAAGATGTCAAAGGCCCAATCTTTGTCAACAAAAAACTCACAACAGAGTATAACAGATAAAAATACAGATAGCTACCATCATTCAAGAACTATAAGAGTGGTATGCTCACATAGCTATGGTAATAAAAAGAATAGAGGTGAAAATAAAGAGAAAGAAAGAAAAGGTGTAACAGGGAGAAAAAAGCCTATTACCCACATTTCAGAGTAATGTGGACTTTTCAGTTGGCCACCAAAGAATGAAGAAGATGGAAAGAAAGACTATTTTATTTTAAACACAATGAAGACATGAAAATACCTTCAGAAGTAAGAAGATATAAAACCGCATCATAAATGCAAAAAAATAATGCAGTATAGCTTGAATATAAAGTTTAGGGGCATGGAGTTGAAAATGTGGCAACAGAGACATGTGTGTGGTTTTACTTGCATATTGCACCTAAAGGCAGCACTGTAGACGACAGAGCAGAGGGAAACAGATTAGAGGAAGGAGACCAGTTGCAGGTGACACAGTAATCCAATTTGCCATTAAAATAACTTTATTTTATTTTTATACTTATATTATTTTTAAAATTCTCATTTCTTCTAATAACTTTGTTTTAAATATAAAACTCAGGATCCAGGGGCACCTGGGCGACTCAGTCAGTTGAGTGTCTAGCTCTTGATTCTGGCTTGGGTCATGACCCAGGGATGTGGGATCAAGCCCCACATTGGGCTCCATGCTGAGTGTGGAACCTGCCTGGGATTCTCACTCTCTCAATCTGTCCCTCTCCCCCACTTACTTGCATGCATGCTCTCCCTCTCTCTCTCAAAAACACAAAATAAAAAAACTCCTTAAAAACCCAGGATCTGAAAACATCAAAGATGTAAGAAATCAGATGAAAGAATGAACTAGATTCATGAGCTTCCTAAACCCTGTCCAGATCAGGACAGTACTACATACCTTCTTTTATAAAACAAAGAAAAAAACCAACACAATGAAGCAGAGGCTCCCAGGGATGTCTCGTGTCCAGGAACTGGCTGGGGCCAACAAAAAAGCCCTAATGTCCCAGCATCAAAGCATTTGGTTGAACTCATTTCGCCAATTATCTCTTAACATACACAAAACAGAACAATGGAAATTTTAGGATTTAAAAATCCAATAACTGGAATAAAAAGTTCACCAAACATGCTTAACAACAGATAGGACAAAGTGAAAGAGAAATCCTGAAGATAGACCAGTAAAAATTACCTAATATTGGGAATAAGAAAAAAGAACAAGCGAAAACAGCGCCTCAGTGACCTATGAAACGATGTCAAACAGGCATTTCTAGGGAGGGGCAGAGAACAGGGAGAGAGAATCCCAAGCAGGCTCTGCACAGACAGTGGGGCATGAACTCATGGAACATGAGATCATGACCTGAGCCAAAATCAAGAGTCAGATGCTTAAATGACAAGTCACCCAGGTGCCCCAAAGAGTCTATATTTTATTTTACTTTAACAGTCTATATTTTAACTGGACTAGAAGAAAAGAAAATGGAGCCCTAATGTTTTGAAAAAACCAAAACATCCCAAATTTAGATGGAAACCTCTCTGTGTAGATCCTAGAAGATCAGCAAATCCCATGTAGAATAAATACAAAGAAAATTACACTGAGGCACAAACTCCTTCAATCTAAAGATAAAGAGAAAAATCTTGGAAACCACAAAAGAGAGAGAGGGGAGAGCAAGGGGGCACATTACCATAGCCCCCTTATCTACAGGAAATACATTCTAAGACCTCCACAGGGGATGTCTGATACTGTGGATAGTATCAAATCCTATTCATACTATGTTTTTTCCAATACACACATACCTATGATAAAGCTTAATTTAAAAATTAGGCACAATAAGAAAAAATAAAAATAAAAATCAGGTACTGGAAGAGATTAACAACAACTAATAATAAAACAGAACAATTATACTATAATAAATGTTACATGAATGTGGTCTCAAAATATCTTATTGTGCCATACTCACCCTTCTTCCTGTGATGATGTGAGATAATAAAATGCCTATATGATGAGATGAAGTGAGGTGAATGACGTAAGCACTGTGACCCAGCATGAGGCTACCACTGACCTTCTGACGATATGTCAGAAGGAGGATCATCTGCTTCAGGACCACAGGTGACCAATGAAACTGCTGAAAACAAATCCATGGATAAGATGGGTCTATTATAGGAATAGAGGAATAAAAATATAAATGACACCTGACTGTTCGTCAGAAATAAGGGAAGCTAAGGACAACAGAACTCTTCAAAGTTCTGAAAGATGGGGAAAACCCTGCAAACTCGAAATTCCACATCCAGAAAAAGTATTCAGAGGATGAAATAAAGACCTTTTCAGATAAATAAGAGCCAACAAAATATGTTTTCTGGAGACCTGCACTATAAAAAATGCTGAAGGATGGTATTAGGCTACAGGGGAAAGAGATCAGCTTGAAACTTGGATTTACAGAAAAGATAAATAATTAGGAAAATATTTTCTTCAACATGATTTCCTTAAAACACAGCTGTCTAAAGCAAATAAAATAATCCTAAAGTGAGACATGTGTTGTAAGTAGAAGTATAAGGTATGACAGCACAAAGAAAGGAACAAGTACATAAATAAAATTGTACTATTCTAAGGTTATTACATTTGTGAAGTAGGTGGGAAAAAGCAAGTAGTAAATGTTATGAAGTATGAAATATGAAGTGAAAGGTGGTATATTACCTCTCAATAGACTTTGGTAAGTTAGTATTACACATTAAGCTCTAGCATGACTACTAAAAAATAAAAAGAGCACAGTTAAGTCAATAGAGGAAATAAAAGAGCACTTTATACTATTTGATTAATCCCAAAGGTTGCAGAAACGAAGCAACAAAGAAATGAAAAACAAATTGCAACCATATGAAAAACCATATTAAATACAGACTAAGCACTCCAACTAGAAGGCAGAGATTGTGAGATTAGATTTAAAAAGCAAGAGCCAATGACTACATGCTGTTTATAAGAGACATACTTGAAATACAAAAGCATGTATAGGCCAACAGCAAAATACTAGAAAATATATACCGTGAAGCTACATAAGAAAGAGGTAGTGGTTATATTAGTGTAAGAAAAGCTAAGCTTCAAAACAAAGAGTATTTTAAGAAGAACATTTCATAAAGATGAAAGACAAATCAACAGGAAGATTAAACACACCACAAGTATTAATTTCAAATGAGTTACAGACCTAAATGTGTAATCTAAAACCATAAAATCTGGGGTGCCTGGCTGGCTCAGTCAGTAGACCATGCAAATCTTGATCTCAGGGTCCTGAGTTCAAAGTCTCGCGACAGGCATAGAGATTACTTTATAAAATTTAAAAATTAAAAAAATGAAAATAAATAAAACTATAAGATCTACAAAAGACAATAGAGGAGAATATCATTATGGCCTGGGATCATTTCCTCAACAATACACAGAAGTCACTTATCATTAAATTAAAAATTGGTAAATTAGACTTCATCAAAATCCATAATGTCTACTCTTTTTAAGACACTATTATAAAAACAAAAGGCAAACCAGTCTGAAAAAATATTTACAAAATATAAATCTCAGGAAAAAACATATCCAGACTACATTTAAAAAAAAAAACCCTCTTACAACTCAGTAATGAAAACAACCAAAAAAAAAAAAGGGAAAAAAGGCAAAAGACTTTAAAAGAATCTTCAGAATATACAAATGACCAGTAGGCACATGGAAAGATACTCAACATGAAAAAATTCAAAATAAATCCGTAACAAGATACTACCTCATACCCACAAAAATGGCTAAATTAAAAAGATAGCTGATACCACCTGTTGGCCAGGATATGGAGCAACTGAAATTCTCCTGCATTGCTACTGGGAATTTAAAATACACAACTACTGTGGAAAAAGATTTGGCAGTTTCTTATAAAGTTAAACTTCCACCTACTCTTTGACACAGCAAATACTCTATTATTCAAGAGAAAGGAAGGCACATGTCCACAGAAATCTTGTACAAGAATTTCTCAGTAACCTGTTCTTAATAGTCCCAAAATGAAAACAGCCCAAATGTCCATCAACGGATCCATGAATAAATGGAATACTACTTAGCAATAATAAACAAACTGACATATGCAATAACACAAAAGACATTACACTGAAAGAAGTCAGACATAAACAGAGGATGTAGTTGACCTGAGAACATGCTTTGGGGCACCGACAAGCCCCTACCCATCAAAATTTAACTTTTGACTCTCCTATACCCTAACCACTAATAGCCTACTGTTGACCGGAAGCCTTACTGATTAACATAAATAGTCAATTAACACATTTTGTGTTATATGTATTATACACTGTATTCTTACAACAGAGTGAACTGGAGGAAAAAAAATGTTTTAAAAAATTCTAAGAAAAAGAAAATACACTTAAAGTACTTTATTTCTCAAAAACTTCCATGTGTAAGTGCACTTCTGTTTTCAAGGGTCAACTGTATACTGAATGATTTCATCTACGTGAGTTCTATTATGTGAGGCTTACGAGAACTAATCTTCTACGGAAAACTCTACTATGGGCTTAAAGATCACCATCTAAAACAGGTTTGTTTATTGAAAGATTGAGAGAATACCTGTAAAGTAACTCCCTAATCTGTAAAGTAGTATATAAATTTAGACATTATTATTAATTCCTATCAACAATTCTGGTACAGCAGGTTAATGTCCTCCTGAAGGAAAAATCTGCAATGTCTTAGTGTACAAAATCCCAAAGATGACAAACTAGAATTGTACAGCTTTGAACACATCTTCCAAAAACAAATCAACTGCCAGCTTCAAGACATCCTACCACCTGGGGTACCTGGCTGGCTCAGGTGGAAAAGCATGCAACTCAACCTCAGGGTTGTGAGTTCGAGCACCACATTAGGTACAGAGATAACTTAAAAAATAAAATCTTTTGGGGGAGCCTGGGTGGCTATGTTGGGTGCTCGAGCCCTGCATGGGGTCTGTGTTGGCAGCTCGGAGCCTGGAACCTGCTTCAGATTCTGTGTCTCCCTCTCTCTTTCTGCCCCTCCCCTGCTCATGCTCTGTCTCTCACTCAGAAAGATATAAACATTAAAAAAAAATTTTTAATGTCATTATCTGGATTAGATATAAACATACGAAATTACTATTTCATACTCCTGGGAAAAGAGTCCCTATCATAAATTGCTAACCATTCCAAATGGCTGACTCTGTGAGTTTTATGTTTGAACAAATCCTACTGCCAAGTATACATGGTTCACTGGTAAGGTGAATCATCATAGACTATTCTCTGCTCATCCGCAACTCTCAATACACATCATCAAGAGCCTTAGACACAATACTGGGTGCAATGCTTTCTGTCCCTGACTTCTTGGGCTTTATACCATGTCTCAATGTTTTATTTCTCTCCCAGTTTAGATTTGCCAATTCAGTTTAAAAGTTTTTTTGTTTTGTTTACCTTCCAACATCTTAGGATGCTGGTTAACTGTCTGGTTACTGCCCACAGTTTCAGGGTATTTCTACGTACCACATAGAGTGATCATACTTCCCAGTTTGTCTTGGCTTATACCTGTTTCCTAAGCATAATTAAGAATAGCGACCCCTTTCATTCTTAGTAGTTTCTAGTTTTGACCAGAAGTCAAACAATCATCCTACTTACACCACAAAATAGACTGTAAGTAGTCAAATACACAGGAGGCACTCAAATGCAGGCAGCTTGGTTGGCTAGTTGGCTAAATGAATATATAGACAAAAATTATCCTGATGCCAGCTCAGGTCCCTGGAATACTCTTGCTTTGCAGTGCAGGTTTTTATTACTTTTACGTATAGTGATTAACAAACTAAGCTAAGTGTTGCTCAGGAAAGACTATTAAGCAATTTACCCTTAATAGCTGAATTAAAAATAATAATGTAATTAACATATTGATTATAGGTATATCCTTTAATGTTAAGGATACCTAAAAACAATATGCTCTATTAAGAGATTAATAGTTGGCCATAACTTGTTTTTAAATCATCAGTGCCCTTAGTCCTTTTGGAAATTAGTTTTTTAAGATAAATAAAGTTTACTATATCACAACTGATTTGCAAGAGACATAACGCTCATCTGTATTTAATACAACCCACAAAGCAGTTTAGTATGTTATTAGTTTAGATTAATTCAACATTGTCTTGTATCTCAGTATTTGTCAAATTAATTATAGAGTCTAAGCCTAAAAGAAAAGAATTTGATAGTCAAATGAAATTATAACTGTCAGCAACCCACATGTTCTTCAAATGGTGACTAAATGTGGTAAATCTAAACAATGGAATATATACAATAAAACAGAATGAACTGTTAATACAACAACATGGATGGAACTCAAATGCATTATGCTAAGTGAAAGAAGCCAGACTCAAAAGCCTACCTACTTTGAGTCCCACTTATATGAACTTCTGGAAAAGGCAAAATTATAGGAATAGAAAACAGATCAGTAATGACCTGGGAGTGGAGTAAGGGGCTGACCAACAATGGCCAATAGTGTTCCATATCTTGATGGTAGTGTTGGTTAAACTGTATGCATTTGTCAAAACAACTAGAATTATTCCCCCAAAGTGAATTTTACAATATATAATTTTTAAATTAAATTTAAATACAGAAAACAGGAGGCTAGCAACAAAACGTTACCTCCCACCCTTAAAAAGAGAAGAGAGAGTATGACATGGTGCAAATAAAAGCCACTCTAACTAAACTGCCCTAAGTGTACTTTCTAGGCTCTATAGCAGCACTTCTTTCGATTTCTGCAATGCTCTCTCTCTCTCTCAATATGACCCTCATATCTCTTACTTCCCTCAATCTTTCAAATCTCTTCAAATGCCTGTGTTCACTCTGGGTTCTCTAATTGTGGTTTGTCTAATGAAACTGTCTTACATTCATAAACCACCTTTGCCTTAAAACATACTCATGGTACTAATCCTTTCCTTCATTCCTGGACCTCATGTGAGTACACTAGTCCCTCCCTTATCCCTGGTTTCACATTCTGCACATTCACCACAACTGTGGTCCAGAAACAGATGACCCTCCTTCTAACATATCGTCAGAAAGTCAACAGTAGCCCAGTGCTACATATCACAATACCTACATCATTCACCTCACTTTATCCCATCATGCAGGCATGCATTTTATCATCTCATATTCATCACAAGAACAAGGGGGAATAGAGGATAAGATATTGGGGGGGAGGCATGACATTCCCATAATTTTGCTTATTGTATATTATAAAAATTATTATATTTTACCATTAGTTATTACTGTTAATCTCTTACTATGCCTAATTTATAAATTAAATTTTATCATAGGTATGTATGTATAGTAAAAAGGCACAGTACACAGAGTTTGTACTATCCAGTTTCAGGCATCCACTGGGAGTCTTGAAATATATCCCCTGCAGATAAGGAGTGACTACTGTACTTATATTAATTCCCTTAACTCCTGATTCTATCTCAACTTTGTTCTCACTGGTCCCTCAATTCAACTTGATCATGTCCTCTTCTCAGCCTTCAAGTGGGGCTCTCCTACCATGAGTTAAAACCACAAAGATTAGGAATTTCATCTATTCTTAAAGTGCTTCAGAAGTGGCAAACTCTAAACATCCCTAAGAACCCTACCAATTTTTTTTCAATCAAATAAATAAGATGTCCTTATTTTTGTCTAACCAAACTCTTGCTTTTGTCTTTAAATCCTATTTCCTGTTTGGTTTTACACAAAGACAAGATAAGAAGTCAGCTTCTTCTTCACAAAAATCATGCATCTACTTTAAGATTAGTATTAAAATACACTTGTGGGGCGCCTGGGTGGCTCAGCCGGTTGAGCGTCCGACTTTGGCTTAGGTCATGATCTCACAGTTCGTGGGTTCAAGCCTCGTGTCGGGCTCTGTACTGACAGCTAGCTTAGAGCCTGAAGCCTGTTTCAGATTCTGTGTCTCCCTCTCTCTCTGACCCTCCCCTACTCATGCTCTCTGTATCTCAGAAATAAATAAAATACTAAAAAAAAAATAAAAAATAAAATAAAATAAAATTACACTTGTATCTTCCTTCTTTAGGGTACACACCTATGATTCCCACAACATTGTTAATCACTTAATGTTATATCTTATGTACTTTCAAACCTCTCTAATTTTCATAAATCTTTTAACAAATAAAATGACCAAAACAAGGTACCAACAAATAAGAGGCAATTTATAAATACAACACAATACTAATGAGGCCAAAAAATAATATCCTTTGAGAAAGAGAGATCAGTCAACTAAGCTATGGTCTCCATACTATGACAGAGGACAAGAACAGAAAAAAAATTATAGTCTCAGAACTTCCGAAAGTTCATTCCTAGCAGCTGAGTTTGTTGTTTCCTCACAAACCAGGAGACTCCAATTTTCATAGCCACCAAGGCTTTACAACTTTCCCATCCCCAGTCAAGAAAAAGCATCACCTCCACCAGCCCCCAAAACCTCTTCTTACTATGAATTCACTGAAGTTATCTCTCCCAGAACAGGCAGGTGGCCTTCACGGGGTAGTCTTAGCTATCACCTCAGTTCTATTAGAACCCACTACAGCTAATTAATTATGCAATTATTAAAACCACTTCCTATTATCTTTCATTTCCTTTAAAATCAAAGTATCATTTTTCTGAGTTAGAGAAGAGGGAAAAGGGTTGAGAAATGATGAAGGTACAAAGCAAACTTTTTTTTAAGTAGTTGATAGGATTTGTTTTCCCATAGTGAAAATATTTACCTTCCTTTAAGTTGATTAAGTGGCATGTGTGAATAAAAGACAGGATAAGACTTTAACAACAACAATTGGATCTAAAAACAGAAAAGAACACAGAAAATAAAGCTAATGAAAAAAAAGGTAAAAAAAGGAACAATAAAAAAAATGGAGATAGACTAAAAGATACAGAAATAGGACTGTAATCAAGGGAAAAGAGGAGCACTTGGGTGGCTCAGTCAATTAAGTGTCCTACTCTTAGTTTTGGCTCAGGTCATGATCTCATGGTACATGAATTCAAGTTCCGCATCCGGCTCTGCACTGATGCCACGGAGCCTACTTGAAATTCTCTCTCCCCCGTTCTCTGCCCCTTGCCCCTGCTCACTCGGTCTCTTTCAAAAACAAACAAACAAACAAACAAGCAAACTTTAACAGGAGGTGACAGGAAGAAACAGACAGCAGAATTATGGATGCAAAATGAGTGTCATTTTGTTGTTTCTTTTTAAAGAAAGCATAATGTATCTATTTGAAATTAGTTTGGGGAAACATAGGAAAATCAATGCCAGTCCATTAATGTATATGGGTGAGATTCAAATATTAAGGTCTTTTATGACAAAGATTTCTAGAAAATGAAGAAGTGAGTCAGGAATAAATAGTCATATAAAAATATTTGTAATTCAACAATACTCTTCCAGATTTAGGCTAGCCTTCACATCCCTCTGGTAATCCACTGAACAGGAAGCTATACAAATAAAAATACAGGGAAGAAGATGCTGGACACACTACTTCTACCTCTACCTCTTGGACCTATGTGAGTCAAGGCAGCAGCTGGTAAAATCCTAAGGGGTCAAAGTCCACCCCATACCCAAGACCAAAAACTACTCCCACCCCACCTTGGCTCAATGGTTTTCTCCCACTGTGGTGAGGGTGGTTTTGGAAAAGCTCCTCAAATGCCAGGAAACACTGTAATACAAAAAGAAAAAACAATTCATAAGTACCAAAACTTAACTAACATTTTGGCCTCCCTCTCAAGGAAGATTGGTACAGCGGAAAAAGTATTAGTCTAGGAACCAAGGAACCAAGAAACCAAGTCTATTCTGCTTGTTCAGCAGGCATTCTAAGATGTTTGCTCTATTCCAGGTGGCCTGGTGGGGGAGGACACCAAACACTCCCTTTCTGCTAAAGGTTAGTAAATTAGCAGAATATAAGCCAGAATAAACTAGGAGTATAAGCCAGAACCTGCTGATGGTCATCTCTGCCATTAACTGGGATGAAAAAAAAAAAAGCCATCAGAAAAGTCAGCAGAACTAAGGGATGTAAATAGACGTTCGTGGTAGAACCAGGCTCCAGCTCGTCTTGTAGATGTTTTCTCCCTTCAGTTGGCCTGTAGTCGGGTTACGGTGACCGCAAGGAAGTCTGGCCAATACACCTTGGGCTCTAATTCCACACTAAACCTGGACAAATCATCCTTTGTTTACTGGCTTTAGTTTCCTCTTCTATCAAACGGGCTAGACCTGAGGTTTTTCAAACTTTTTAGGACATGGGATTTTTAAACAAAAATCATATTCTGATATGAAAAATTAAAATGACTATATTCATAAACATATTTTATAAGATCAGATTTACAACATTTACTTCTGACCAAAATAAATAAGAACAATGGGTATTTAAATCTCACCTTATACCGAAAGTAAAAATGTCTCTATCGTTAGAATACTGTACTTTATAAGATTAAATATATGGTACTTACTAGTGTGACCACAATCAATGATAACAATGATGTGTTTTGATTAAAACACACTTTAAAACTGAAGACTAATGGTAAACGTTGAAATCTGTTATTAACCTCTCAGGATTCTATTTATTTCTGCATTTTGTTTTGGTTGCATGTTAAGACAATTCTGATTCCAAAAGAATAGTTGCAAAGAGTAACATACGTTTTCTACATCTGCCTTATCCCATGATACTATTTAATTAAAGATGGAGAAAAGTTTTAGGTTCTGCACAAGCTTTTTAAAATAGATCTCCAAGTGGTTAAGACTTAGTACATAATATAGTAAAGCACTCAGGTGTGTTGGTTTATTATTTTAATGATTTAAACCTCAATGTAAAAATTAAATCTCAAACAAATGTTTATAAATCCAAATAGTACCCTCAAAGAATTCTAATAAAATAATCTCTAAACTCTTAAGAATATTTTCAGTCAGATTCATATATACTCACTGGCCACCAGAAATTGTAATGAAGCAAACATAAAAAGTTATTATTTGTTTATTTATTTATTTATTTATTTTACAAATAAGCCTGATTTAAAGAAAAGAAACACACCTTGGAGAATTATGAACACAGACAAGTAATAAATTGGATCAAATAAGCAGACTATAATAATAATTTATTCAATCTTACTGAGAACCAACTTAATGGGTCAGATCACAGAAGGTGCTACAGAAAACATCCATTATCTAAGAGTGCCTGCTTTACAGTGAAAATGAGCAACTCTCCATCTCTAATTTCAAGAAGTTAGCCATCTAGCAGAGGATACAATACATTCATTCATTCAACAAGAGTGTCCTCAGTGCCACCAGCCACTGTCTAAGCAAGTAGAGCTTAAAAGTGAACAATATACAAATGATTCCCTACCCTCATAAATTTAGACTTTAACCTAAGGACAGTAGATAAACAATGAAGATTTTAAACACAGAAAACATGTGATTAAGTTAACATTTCTGAAAGAGCGCTGGCTACTTTGTGAAAGTTGCTATACACTGGAGGTAGTAAACCCAAGGATCGACCAGTTAGAAGCTACTGCAATGATGACAAAGTAATAGGAAATCAGAAGAGGGAATAACAAACTCAGCTGAAATATGTGGAAACAGAAAGCTTCAGAGAAGTAATGCTGTAGCTCAATTTCAAAAGACCCAAGGTGTGGACCAGATAAGCAGAGGAGGAGAGTTTGCGGATCAAGAGAAAATCATATGAAAAGCATGTTTGAGAAACTTTAAGTAGTTCCTCACAGTGGGTCTTGAATGTGAATCATAACTAATAAGGCAGATCAAGGAAAAGCATAAAGCGTATTTGATAACACAAGGAAACATCTCCAAGACACGGCGAGTACTTTTAAGCAGGGTGGTAACATAACCAGGCTTACTAAAATTTTAGAAACATTCTTCTAAGGATGGTTAGCTTAAAAAGCTGGCTGATTCCAGGCAAACAACAATGCATGTTTGCCAACAGATACACTCTCTCAAAGTCCTAATCTAATAATTTATCATGACAATGAAATTATGGTCCAACAAAGTACTCTGAGGTTTAGAAACCAAGTAACTAATACCAAGTTCAGGGAAAATAATGCAGCTGATATGACTATTAAAACCAGAAAGAAGGGAAGTCTCTATAGATGAAATACTAAATAAAAGTATAATAATGGTGTCAGGATACAAACGGAATGAAAAAGAAAAAACAGCAACTAAGAAAACAGGGATATAAAAGAAAATTTTATTTCAGGGTTAATAATTAATTCCATTTGTTGTCAAGATCTACCAAATCTATCTCCTCCTATATGCAATAAATAACAAATTGTGGTTCCTGACAAGTGGTTCAAAAACCAAATTTAAATTAATATTCAGTACTTCAGAAAATAATGAAACAAACTAGATTAGAAATAGTAAACTATAACAGAGGACCAGCTCTACACTAGCTAACTTCCCACTGCTTAAAAAGAATGCTTTCTCTGCCTGGTTGGTCCCTGAAGATTACCAATTAAAACAGGGATGAGGTGGGGTGAAATGAAAAAGGATCAGGAAGGTTTCTGATCAATGAACTAGACATGTTCTTGAGTGCTCTCTTTCCAATTCTCTTTCTCTATATATAACAGACATTACTCAGATACAAACGTGACAACAGATACAGTGAAGAATTCAACTATTTTATCTTAAGATAATGAATCCTACCTTTCCGGGGTCATCCTTTGATCGAGGCACTTTAAGGAAACACTTGTTCAGTGACAGATTATGTCGTATGGAGTTCTGAAATTAAAGAAAAAAGCCACAGGGTCATCGGAATCCAAAAAATAAAATCCATCTTTAAAAACAGAATCAGGATGCCTGGGTGGCTCAGTCGGGTAAGCATCCAACTCTTAATTTCAGCTCAGGTCATGATCTCATGCTTTCATGAGTTCAAGCACTGGGTCAGGCTCTGGGCTAGTAGCACAGAGCCTGCTTAGGATTCTCTGTCTACTTCTTTCTCTGTCCCTCTCCCAGGATAAATAAACTTTAAAGAAAAAAAAAAAAAACAGAATCAGGAGTCTAAGTATCTCTATGTATAGAATACAATTTCAAAAGGGGGGAAATGGGGGGGAGAGGGAAGGAGGCAAACCATGAGAGACTCTTGAATGTTGAGAACAAACTGAGGACTGATGGGTTTGGGGCGGGGGAGGGAGAAGGGGGTGATGGGCATGGAAGAGGGCACTTGTGGGGATGAGCACTGGGTGTTTTATGGAAATCAACTTGACAATAAACTATTAAAAAAGGAAAAAATAAGAATACAATTTCAAGTAGAATAAGCTTTTTAAATTAGTTTCAGAATCAATTCTTTCTGGGGGCGTCTAGGTGGCTCAGTCAGTTAAGTGTCCATCTTCAGCTCAAGTCATGATCTCATGGTTCGTGAGTTCAAGCCCCACATTGGGCTCTGTACTGACAGCTCAGAGTCTGAAGCCTCCTTCAGAATCTGTGTCTCCCTCTCTTTCTGCCCCTCCCCTGCTCGCGCACATGTGCACACACTCTCTCTCAAATATAAACATTAAGAGAAAAAAATTTTTTTAATCTTTCCAATTTTCAAATTATCAATGCTGCAAAGAAACAATTCCAATTCTACTCTCCCATTACAAAATGAGTGTATACATGCCAATTAAGTTCTTACTACAATGAGAAGATTACTACATGAGAAGATACTGGCTACAGAGGGCTAACGAGGACATCTACATTCCTCAGTGCAGCAAGAACGAATAACCATCTTGGGTGGAAGGAAAATGCACTTAAAGACTTGAAGAATCTTTGAAATAGGAAATCTTTTCATAAATAAGTAGGACTGTGACATAATGTTTACAGAAAATAACCGAGGTCATTTCTTTTTAATGAAATGCTCCAAAATCCATTCAACAAATTTTGTTCCAAAATGGCCAGGTATTTGGTAGAGACGGACTCCAACTGCATTTAGCCACTATTTAGAATTTTAGGAGGCATGTTTTGGCATAATGTTTATTTTAGTTTTAACATAAAATTCTGAATTCTAACAACAATGGCTATATGAAAATTCCCCTCCTGTAGGCTAATACTGGCATTAAAAAAGTTTTTAGTTGTTTTTTTAAACACTTTTTAAAATTTTTATATTTATTTTTGAGAGACAGAGTGTGAGTGGGGGAGAAGCAGAGAGACAGGGAGACACAGATTGCGAAGCAGGCTCCAGGCTCTGAGCCATCAACACAGAGCCCGACATGGGGCTCGAACCCACAAACCATGAGATCATAACCTGAGCCGAATTCGGATGCTCAACTGACTCAGCCACCCAGGCACTCCTAAAAAAGTTTTTAAAAGATGACTACAGAACATAAATTCAAGCCTATCTTATCAAAACATCAGTTGAAAACATATGAATGGAGTTCCACCTCTGCTCAGGTAAGTCAAAATAAAACCGCATTTTTGAGCCACACTGGGGAGCTAAAGCTGCAAGGCAGACCAACAAATTAAATCCCTGAAAAACAAGCCCGTTCAAGGAGAAGAGAGACAAACTTTCACCTTTTGGCAGAGTATGGGAGAAATAGGCAGCCACCATCCAAGCATCCAAGAAACTAGCTAAAATTTGAAAGGCCAATCAAGGGCTAGTGTATCAGTTTAGAGTAGCAAGGACCCCAAACAAGGGAAGTTCCCATTCACTCTTCCAGTTCTTCTCCATGGGCCTTTACTCTATGCTCACAGAAAAAGAATGGGGATAGGAAAGGAGAACAAAGAAAGTCTCCCTAGTGGCATAGGCAGGAAGGAGGTAATAGATAGCGCTAAGTGAAAGACAAAGGCCTACCACCTTTGACAAATTTCACAAAGCCAAAGCTTTAACTGTGAGGTAGGAACAGCAAAGCTTGTCACCCATAGGACTCTGGCAAAGAAGTTTTCTAATGGAAGAATAGAGAGAAAAAAAAAACAAAACCTTCTTGAGACACAAGCAACGATCTGCTGGCTGGTAGAGGAAGGAAAGAAGCAAAAACCCTTTCACCTCCAGGACAACTGTCAGAAACTACCTTGGACCCAGGACCCTACATCAAAAGCAACTACAGATACAGGCTAGAATGGCTGAAGGAAAGAAATACTGAAAAAGCCCCACTCTAAGTCCAAGGGCCTGAGTTAGACTGACACTGAATCAAGAAAACAGAGGGCGCCTTGCTGGCTCAGTGGGTAAAGCATGTGACTCTTGATCTTGGGGCCAGCAGATTAAGCCCCACAATGGACACAGATATTACTTAGAAGAAAGAAAAGAGAAGAGAGAAGAGAAAACAAGATAAGAAAACAAAAATGCACAGCCTCTAACACAAGCCTAGCAGTAAATAACAAGCAATAATGACATACTGACAGAGGAGCTGCAGGAGCATGGAGAGAGGCCCCAATCAGTATAGCAAGGTTGGCAGAGACCACTAAAAGTAAAGAGAAAGCAGGAAAACAGAAAATTCTACAGCACCCAAGCACCTCATTCCAAGCACAGGTAGTAAGAGTCTACTGCTGGAGGAGTGTAAAATCTATGATCTACTGAAGGTAGAAACCCAAATCCAACTATTGAAAAATTGAATTCAACTTCCCATACAAATGGTCTAGGAAAAAAGATGTCTGTCCATCTACAAGTCTAAATACCACCTATCTCAATCTCTCCCATTCTTTTCTACACACATATCTGGCACTCAAAAATTACAGGACACATTAGAAATGCAAGGAAAAAAAACCCTACTGTCATGAGATAAAATCATCAATACTCAAACGAAAGGTGTTAGATCTATCTGCAGGAAATTTAAAATAGCTACGATTAATATGTTCAAGGACCAAGTAGAAAAAGTGGTAACGTGCATAAAGAGGTAGGAAATTAAAACAGGAGATATGGAAACTATAAGAGTCGAAGGTAAAGGGGTGCCTGGCTGGCTCAATTGGTAGAGCATGTGACTCTTGATCTCAGTGTCATTAGTTCAAGCCCCACACTAGGTGTGGCACCTACTCAAAATAAATATGCATATATACACATATATGTATATGCATGTATACACATATGTATGCACATATGTGTGCGCGTATATATATATATATAAACAAGAACAAAAAGTCAAATATAAATGATATGAATAAAAAAACATGATCAAAAATAAAGAATTCCCAAGATGGATTCATCAGTAGACTGGACACAACCAGAGAAACACTCAGATATCCTGAGGATAGATCAACAGAAATTATCCAAATTGAGTCACACATGTGCAGAAAACTTGCACACACGCACACACACGCACACACACACACACACACACACAATATTTCAAGAACTATGAAACAATGTATGTAATGTAAGTCCTAGAAGGAAAAAAGAAGTAGAAAAAGGCAGAAGAAAAATGTGAAGAACTAACAGCCAAGAATCTTCTGAAAAAAATGCAAGACATCAAATCACAGATGCAAGAATTTCAGAGATCACCAAGAAATTAAAAATTCACACACATATATTCATTATAGAACAAAATGATGAAAATCAAAATGAAGAGAAGATTTTGAAGGCAACAAGAGGAAAAAAATTATGTACAGAGCAATAAAGATAAAAATTGTAGCAGAAGTCTCAAAAACCATGCAAGTTAGGAACACCTAGGTGGCTTAGTTGGTTAAACTTCCAACTTCGGCTCAGGTCATGAAACATACGTTTTTAACAATCTACTGGACATCTCCAGAAACACCTTAAACTCAGTATGTTTAAAATTAAACTCAATCTTTATCTCCAGTGTGATCTTCCAGTTTTCTCTTCTCAGGTTAAAAACAGTTATTCACATAACAGCTCCAATCAGAAAGCTGTGAAACTTCTTAACTCTTCCCTCTTCCTCACCATCTAAAACAAATCCGTTATGAGATCGTAAGTCTACCTTTGATCTACCTACTTTATTCCATCTCCACCATGCTCCTTCATGAGGCAGTTATCTCTTCACAAGGTAAATTCAGTATTAGTTTTCAATGATTTCCCACTGCACTTAGGATAAAATCCAAAATCCTTAACAAAACTTCTAAATGTCCTTCATCTGACCCCACCATCCTACCTGGCTCTCCATATTCATCCTCTCCAATGTTCTTTCTCACCTCTAGGCTTTCCATTTGTTGCTCCCTCTGCAAAGAGGACTGTCCCTGGTCTTACCCTATCCCCTTCTCTTAAATGACCCTATTCAACTTTCAATTCATTCTTGACTTAAACATCAGTTCTTTCTTCTTTCTTTTATTTCAGTAGGCTTCACACCCAGTGTGGGGCCCAACGTTGGGCTTGAACTCATGGCCCTGAGATCAAGTGTCAGGCACTTAACTGACTGAGCCACCCAGAAGTCCCAAACATCAGTTCTTTAGGGAAGTCTTTTCTGACTTTTCTTGACAGGTTAGCTCTCATTGTAATAAGTTTATCACCCTGGATTTCTCCTCACACTTGTAATTGTTTGCTTGATGTCCTCTTCCTATATGCTGCATCCTATACCAAAATGTAAGTAGACTCCATAAGGGTGGGAACCTTGTCTATCAACTCACAACGTAGAATATAATGCTTTTCATATGGTAATCTCAAATCTGTTGAAAAAAATACCAAAAACATATTTAAAAAGTAAAAATACCCAGACAGATACCAAAGCTAAGACATATACCACACATTTGGGCTTGAAAATCCAGATCCAAATGTAGTTTCTCAAAAGTATTATCTACCTGCCCCAGAATCACTTAAGATGAATTTTAATGCAGATTCCTAGGCACCATCCAAGATGACTCATTCAAAATCTCTGGAGCTGTGACCTAGGAATCCAAAATTTAAAAATACTCCTTTTTAAAAAATTTTTTTGAGTTTATTTATTTATTTGCGGGGGGGGGGGGGGCCTGAGGGAGGGGGAGAGGGAGAGAAAGAGGTGGGGGGAGAGTCCCAAGCAGGCTCCATGCTGTCAGTGCAGAGCTCTACATGGGGCTCAAACCCACAAACCGTGATATTATGAACTCATGAGCCAAAATCAAGAGTGGGACACTTAACCAACTGAGCCACTCAGGTGCCCCTAAATTTTAAAAACATTCAGGTTAAGCATCTGACTTTGCCTCAGGTCACGATCTCAGTTTGCGAGTTCAAGCCCTGCCCATTGGGCTCTGTGCTGACAGCTCAGAGCCTGGAGCCTGCTTCAGATTCTGTGTGTGTGTCTCTCTCTCTGTCCCTTCACTGCTTGCACTCTGTCTCTCTCAAAAACAAACATTAAAAATATTTTTTTAAACATTCTAAGTGATTTTTATTTTATTTTGTTTTTTTTTTTTTTAGTGATTTTTATTTTAAATTTGAGTTTAAATGAGCACCTCCAATTCAAATTAACCACCACATTCCTACCTGTATCTTTTTTCCCCCTACTGTGAAACCTTGATTCTCCCACAACATCAATATAAGTACTCATTTGTTCTACCCTACCATGCACATAAAATAGTTTCAGAATTGTTCCTAGTTTCTTTTCTTGGAGTTACTGAAGGTAGAGGCTGCCTCTAGTGAAAAATCACTAGACAAATCTATTAAGTAAAGGTCATAATTTCCTCGCAATTCTTTTTGACTTTAGTATGTATCCCATGAAAATAATAGAAAGCTCTTTTTTAGTTTCTTGATTTTTTGATTATTTTATCCATTCGATATGATCTACAGCTTATTTGTTTCTGCTTATATTGTTCCAAAGTTTCCTTTTTCCATACTTTTGATTTTATATATATATAATATTTATATATATATAATATATATTATATATATATGATTTCCATCCTATTTGATTATATATATATAGTATGTGTAAAATAATATATATAGTATGTGTAAAATAACTTACACAGTTCTTATGGTTTAGAACTAAATAAAGAGGTATACTTGAAATCTTATTCTTGCCATATCCCTTCTACCTTATTTCCATCCATCATCCATAATTAACTATGTTTACTACATTTCTAGTTTATTATTCCTAAGTTTTTTTTAATAACAATGAGCAAATATGTATTTTTCTCCCCCACACACATAAAAAGCAGCATAATACACCCATATACATATAACATTCTTTTGCATTTTTCTTTTTATTACGCTAAACTCCGGTAAATTAATAGGTTAATTTTCTTTAGTTAAGTGAATAGCACAAAAATTTTAATTCCTTTTCCTCCAGTCCAGATTACAAAATCATTCCCTTATAGAAACTTAAAAGAGTGTTTTAAAAATTCTTCTGGAATATTCAAAGAGTTATTTTTATTATTTAAAAAAATTTTTTTAATGTTTGTTTATTTTTGAGAGAGAGAGAAAGATAGAGCATGAGTGGAGGGTCAGAGAGAAAGGGAGACACAATCCAAAGCAGGCTCCAGGCTCTGAGGTAGCTGTCAGCACAAAGCCTGACGCAGGGCTCGAACTCATGGACCATGCGATCATGACCTGAGCCGAAGTCAGACGCTTAACCAACTGAGCCACCTAGGTGCCCATTTTATTATTTTTTTTTTAATGGCTATTTATTTTTGAGAGAGAGAAGGAGACAGCATGAGGAGGAGGGGGGCAGAGAGAGAGGGAGACAGAATCTGAAACTGGCTCCAAGTTCTGAGCTGTCATCACAGAGCCCAACACAGGGCTCAAACTCACAAAGCATGAGATCATGACCAGAGCCAAAGGTGGATGCTTAAATTGACTGAGCCACCCAGGTGTTCCAAAGAGTTATTTTTAATATGTAATTTCCCTTCAATGCCCTGGCACAAATGAAAGGGAATTTTACCTAAATATTAAAATTATATTTAAATTCTTTTAAATAACCATGGCAACATTCCTGCTTTGGATGATAGAAGAAATAGTGAGCAGCAGACTGTAAGAGGGTGCAAAACAAATCTAAGGACAGCAAACTGTAAAATATGAAAACAGAACTAGGACCTGAGAAAAGGAGAAGATAAACCAGTTTCCATTTGTCTCCATTTGCAATGTTTATTTAAACTATTTCTGTGTTTACAAAAATAAAATTAGAAGCAATCATGGCAAGTTCTAAGTATCTAAAACTGGGTGGAAGAGACTTTTTTAAAAGAAAAATCATGAGGGATGCCTGGATGGCTCAATTAAACATCTGACTTGGGCTCAGGTCATGATCTTGCAGTCAGTGAGTTCGAGCCCCATGGTGGGCTCTATGCTGGGAGTGTAGAGCCTGCTTGGGATTCTCACTCTCTTTCTCTCTGTCCCTCCCCTGCTCATGTTTTCTCTCTCAAAATAAATAAATAAATTAAAAAAATTTAAACAAAAGAATAATCATGAGCTATCCGTCTCTGGAAGTATTAAGGATCTGACTAAACCAAGAGACTAAAACAGATCATCTCTTTAGTTCTAAGAGCAACACCACCCTCCACCTATTCCCATTTCTCTCCTTCCCCCTTCTTTCCTCATTATATCTAAACCATACCTTCCAGATGAAACTCTATCAGTTCCTTCCAAACCTGTTTCAGACCATGCCTTGGGCTGCCCAGCAGCATGGAATTCAGTAGACTGGACATGGCACTCTCAGGTGGACTTACACTTCAGTTGAAGCTGAGGTCAGGCAGGTAAATGAGGTATATATCTGATCTCCATGTACTATTCACTACCAAATTTGGACCAAGCTCTTCAGCTTGGCATTCAAATATTCATGGAATCTCTGCATTCTGACTCTATCCCAACTCTTACTGGTCTCTCCCAAGAACTCCTGCAATCAATTGTTTCCTAAGAGTGTTTTTTATTTAAAAAAAAAAAAGCCTAAATCTTACTCCTCTTCAAAACAGAGCTCAATTACACTTCCTCAATACTTTTCTATTGATTCACCCTTCCTGTATTCTCATAACACTTAGTCTTTTTGCCACTCACTTTTAGAACCTCATCACACGTCCTAGAAGCTCTTCTAAATTTTTACAGCACTTACTAATTTCACCCTTCATTTAACACTCTTTTACTAAGTCACATATACAGTGGATACTATTATGGTTTACACTTAGTAGGTGTGCCCAATTAGTCAATTCATCATAGCACAGCATTCTATATTTCTCTATTACAGAGCTGTTTACATACCATCATAATTCCTTGTTTATATAGATCTCCCTTATCCAATAAAGATTATAAGCTTCCTTAAGGGCCCTGTGCTATGTTTCTTAGTACTGCTAAAGCCAACCATACTGTTCATAAGAGTACGTAAATAAATCCTTTTCAAATTTAATGAATGAAAGACTAAATTAGATGAAAACAAGAGGATATGATCTAGGACAGAGACTGGAAATTTGTAGTCCATAAGCTGAACTCACCCAAAAGACACATGTTTGGCCTGCCCAGTATTTAAGAAAACTAGAATTAGGAACATTTAAAAATTGGGAAACTATACACAAAATCCAGATTTCTGGGAGAAAAGTTGTTAAGACCTGCCATATGTCCTAAAAAGCACAAGTGCCTGCTGCACATTAGGCATGCACTCTTCAGTTAGGCATCCTTTTTGCTTTTCTCATTTATGTCACCTCTCTGGTCCCTGTAAGTACATAAATTTATAACCATGATACAGACTCTTGAATCTCTGGTGGGCTTTCTAAGCTACTTATTTAAATTTGGGGCATTTCTACTCCCTAGCCATCATGTTTTTTCAATGCCAAACAAGTTTATCAAAATCTGCTAGCCTTTCCCTCATCGTAAATCTAGACAAAAGGACTCTATTGAATAGTAGTGCCTAACAGTAAAGTCAGAAAACACAGCTTAGATGGATCGCTACTACTTGGTTAGTATGACTTTTTTTTTTTTTTTTTTGACTCATGGACCAAATTTTATTTATATTTCCTCCACTGAAATATTCTGTTAGAAGTAGACTCTTATCCAAACTATACTATTTACAATCACTTCTCATACCGAGTCAGCCAGTTAAGAGATAGTTCACCTTGGCAAATTAAATTCAATAAATATTTATACATTGCTTGCAAAATTAAAGGCCCTGCATAATGGTTAAGGCATGAGATTTGAAATCTCCAAACCGACTAAGTCTGGTACCAAATACTGGCTCTTCTCTTCTGTAGCTAAGAAACTCTGCAAAGTCACTTCTTCTCTACGCCTCAGTTTCCTTACTTTACAAATTTGGACAGGAACAGTACTTATTTCCTAATACTGTTGTGTGACTTAAAAAGACAAAGATGTAAGAAGGCAGTCTGGCATATAGTGCCTGACACACAGCAAACAATAAAAGCAGCTATCATTTAAGTATTTTTGAGTACAGAAATAAAAACTAATGAAACAAGATATTTAAGCAAAATTCTCTAAGTCTATGATATTGTCATTAATCAAGCATATGGAAACACAAAAGAGATTAGTTCTATAAGGAGAGAGGTAACATATGAGCTAAAACAACAAATAGGATAATGCCAACCAGAAAAAAGGGCAGGAGAGAGAAAGTCCAAGGACAGGTAAGAGACAAACAAAAGGAAGAAAAAAAAAATCACAGGTTTTATAACCAGGGACAGCTAGTAGGTTGGAATAGGCAAAGAAAAAGATATATGAGAAGGAACTGGCAAAAAATAAAAGTAGGAAAGAAGGCTAGGACATGGATTCAAGGCACATTTCCTGAGGCTTACTAGATGGAAGCACTGTGCTAGGACATGGAATAGAAGTGGCTATAGTAAAAAAAATCCCTTCCCTTGAGACACTTGAATATCTGGCATTGTGCACAGCACAATGCATAATAAATCAGTAAATATCTTTAATAAATCTAGTCAAACAAAAAAGACAAAGGTGTTGAGGCAGGAAGGCTTAAGAAAAACAAGAGTAACTACCATCTAAAGCTCTATAAACTCCCTTTTTTCCACATGCACATACACACATACACAGCACATAACTGGGTAATTTCCACGTAGGAAAATAAACATAACATTTGCAGGCACAAAAATAAGTTAAGTTGAATTATTTGTTGTAGAACATAAATTAAGTAGGAAACCAATGTGACGGAACATCAAAAAGCTCAGAGGAGGAAGTAGGGCTTCTTCAAGAACTGGTTAATTGTAGGGCTAGAAAGAAATGATACAAGATGAGCCTGGAACATCTTGTGGTGCCAGAAAGTTAAAAAGTGCTAAACAAAATAATGGGGCCATGTAAAAAGGGCACAGGAGCCAAGTGCAAGACCCCTGATGGCAAAAGCGCAACAATCTGAATGACAATGACAGCACAAAGGTTAAATGTCCATGAGTGCATACAATGCAAATAAATGATTAAATAAAAGGAGAAGAACAAGTCTTCCATACAGAAGAATCTCAATTAATATAAAGAACGAAGGAAAAGAAAAAAATCACTAGTAAAAAACAATTAATACTGCTATAGTTATGATCTACCAATGAATGCTAAAATTGGTGAGCAAAAGTTTAAGAAGAAACAGGGTACTTGCATGCCCTCTAAGTAGCTCCCCAAAACATTTTATAATTTACAAAGTGATAAATAGTAATTTAATGCAGAAACCTGGAAGACATCACCTTCACCAAAGAGCCAAGGTTAATATTACCTTGTTATAAGACATACTAACATCAAGTACCTCTTGATATGACATACAGAGAAGGGCACATCATCTCTGCATTATCCTTCCCCAAAAGGCATTACCTCAATCTAACCATGAGAAAACATCAGACAAATCCATACTATAAAACATACTATCCAAAACCATTCTACGAAATATTTCCACAAAATACCTGACAAGGACACTTCAAAAGTATCAAGGTCATAAAAGACAAGACTAAGGAACTATTACAGATCAGAGGAGACTAAGAAGACATGACAGCTAAACATAATGCAGGATCCTAGATTAGATCCTGAACTGGATCCTGGAATATAAATAGACATTAGGAAAAAAGCTGATCTGAATGAAGTCTTTAATTTTCTTGGAAGTTAATAGTATTATTTAGTCAAAAATACTGTACTAACATTAATTTATCAGCTTTTATCACTGTACTATGTTTATATAGGTTGTTGACATACAGGAAGTAAATGAAGAACATATGGGAACCCTCTATACTATTTATGTAACTCTTCTATAAATCTAAAATTCTTTCAAGATAAAAAGTTAAAAAAAAATACATAATGAAAACAATACTGGTTGCAATACTTTTTTTTTTTAAACCATAAACTATCAACTTACCTGAACTGTAGGTATTGTTTTCCAGTGAATGCTACATTACTTCTGTTCTTACTGTACACTGTCAGTCTTTAACATTAATAAAGCTCTAACAAATTGATATTCTACCAAAAATAAAGTTATTCACTTAATAAAAAACATTTAATTTCCTTTTTGACATTTTAAAAATGACTACTAATCAGAATTTAAAATTATATAAACCTCTATAAAGCTTTATCTTCAATAGAAGCCAATATTGTTACTGTTCACATCATTAAAATAATAAAATCCTTACCTTCCAACCACTGCCAGCCTCTCTATAATATGGGAAGTTATCACAAATCCACTGGTAAATTTCACTTAGAGTCATTTTCTTTTTGGGTGAACTATTAATTGCAAACGTAATGAGGCTGGCATAACTGTATGGAGGTTTCCCATCCTTGTGCTGTTGGACTTCTTCCTGGTCCAGTGTTGTATTTGGGTCAAGGAGTGCATTCTTCTTGGAAATTCCTGTGCCGTGTGCATTTTGTGTAGCATCAGATTTTTGGATGGCTGCTCTCATGGTGAGCTGTGGTAACCAGTCCATAGATGTTAGGCTGCTCTCCAGTTCAGATGTCATCCTGAAGGTAAATAGACTCCTTAGTCAATATCAAGGAAAGAACCCCTGCTTCTCAAAATATCCAATATTCACAAATCTAGGAGTTCCAAAGTGAGGGAAAGCCTGAGTTAAATCTGGAGGAAAAAGATTGAGTATGTTAATGACCAAACCAAATATTTAAGGGATCAATATTTCCAATCTTTTTAAATTTTTTCCTCTCCAAAACACAATTTGGTTTTAAAATGTTTAAGATACAGAACAATACATATACACAAAGTGATCCTGATGCCAATGCTTCTAAAAAAAACTATCACTTTAAATAGGGCAACAGGATTATAGTATGAAAAATAAGTCTGTAGTCCAGCTCTTTACTCACCGACACCACAGGCCCTTTAAAAACTTAAGATTGTACATCTGGCATTTCTTTTACACAAATTTTAGGGGAGTCACACAAACAAAAGAATACCTAAAGTAAAGAGCTCAGAGAAGTAACTGAGAAATAGGCACAGGAATATGCAAGGAGGAAAGAAGGTAGAGTTGAGCAGATGGGAGGTAAGAAAACCAAGCAAGGCAGACAAGAATAGTAAGTAGACAAGCTAGCTGGGGGAACTGACAGAAAAGAGGAATGCAAATTCAAGGACACTAATGAACAAGAAAAAAGAGGATAGGCAGTACCCAGGCAGTTAAAAACAAAACAAAAAACAAAGTCAAGGAACAAGATTAAGAACACTAAAGACCTGGGAGTGTAGGATAGGAGAGATTAAATCATATAAATGGATCGGAGGAAGGATTAAAAGCTCAGGACAGACTAATGCAAACATCCAGTGATCTGGATTCTATAATGCATTTCTCTCCAAGGCTAAAAAATTCAGACCATTATCATCCAAAGAAAGAAACAAGAAAAACAAAATCTACCAGGTCGATACATATTCTGGAGAAGGAAGAAAGCTGCTCTAGGAATTGAAGATAAAAATACAGAAACAAAGCCTGATACTTCACACTGGAATTGCTAACTTTAAACATAGAATACAAACCTCTCTACCATACAATCAGAGAAACAGGAATAATGACCCTGACAACACAGTAGAGAAGAATGAAAGACTTCTAAGTGATATCAAAATAATGGAGGGTAGAGAGACAAGAAACTTAAAGTACCTCAGTCAAAAGAAACAATTTGTGGCAAATAAAACCCAGTACAGGCCCTTATCCCAAATGGAATATGTGCTTAGGATATGAACTTCTGGGAAGCAATATAGAACTGATAAAGAACATAGGCTCTCAAGTCAGATCAGAGTTCAGGTACTGACTCCACTAGTTACAAGCTGTGGGAAATGAAAATGTTAATTAATATCTCTAAACTCTAGCTTTCTCTTTAGTAAAATGAAACAAAAATAGTTCCTACAGTTAAAATGCTACTTTGAGAATTAAGTGTGGTAGCATACACACAGAAGAAACATCCATCATGTGTTGGTTAATACTACTACTCTAGGATTATCTGGCAAGGTAATGCAGCACTATAAAGTAAACCAGATTAAGCAACAGCAATTATAAATAAAAAAACAGCTATGAAGATTCTATCAGCACTGTAGTAGGGTCCTGCTATCTTGCTCTTCAAAGATTTTGAACCATTGTTTTACCTTTTTTACTCCTCAAATTCCCTCCATCTCTACTGTACGCACTCCTCTGAAATCTAAACTTTAAATTCCTCTACAGAGCACCTTCAGAGATCTAAAAAAAAAAAAACAAAAAACAAAAAAAACAAAAACCTTACCATCCTGCTCTATAAGAATCCCAGCATTATACGAAATGCTTGTTCCCAGCATGAAATAGGTTATGAGAACTTATGAAATAAGAAAACAAGGTAACTTAGACGTAGATGTCACAAATTGTCAAATGAGTGGGCAAAGGACCGTAGATATCAAGTTAAAGACTTGTCCAAATTCACAAAGGTAGTTAACAGTAGAACTAAAACCAGAGCCCAGGTCTCCTCATGTTCAATCCAGTAGCTTTTCTACCATACCTCATCTGTAAAATGAGCAAAACAGTACCTACCTCAATTGATGTATAGTATTGAGAACAGTGACTGGCCCACAGTAAGTATTCAATAAATGTTAGCTACTGGTGGTGGTAGTGATGCTAACAGTAGTTGCTGTTGTTATTATTCACATTTCATTCTATAAACATCGGCAATTATTATACAATGCTGTCCATTCTATTTGCCTCAATTAAGGCTCCACTGAGTAGCTTTACTTTGTTCAAATTCCCAAAGGAGCCAGTCACATACATATTCAAAGTTAATATAAACCCACATTCCAAATTGGAATATAATTGATATTGCAGATGCCCCCTATTGAGAACCATCTTTAATTTCTGTTTCCTTCCCCCAGTGCCACTGACTGAGACTTTGTCTCAGTAATATAAACATATAATCAGTAAGTACTTAATACGTGTTAACAAGAATTTATAATCACACATGTACTGTTAGAGTAAAATTTTGTATACACACACACATGAAGTCTGATAAAATATCTGTCCTCCAGGAAACTGTAGTCAAATTAGGAAGGTCAAACATAAGGAAGAATTGAAAAAGAAAGCAAGGCCGAGCTCTGGGTGCAGCAACAATACAAAAAAGGGAGAGGAAACATGGACCGCAGCCTTCAGAGGTAGGGAAGGAATACCTTGAGCTAAGAGCTGAAGAAAGTTAAAATTTAAACAAACTAGAAGAAAATGGTTCCTAGTCAAAAACACCATGAGTAAGAATCTTTCCCCATTGCTATGCTTATCTTCACCAGTTCTGCTAGGTTAAATGTGAAGTACACTATAAAATATCTCTTAAAATTTTTTTAATGTCTTACTTATTTTTGAGAGAGAGGGCACGAGCAAAGAAGAGACAGACAGAGAAAGGGACAGAAGTTCTGAGAGCAGCAAGCCCGATGTGGGGCTCAAACTCACAAATTCCAAGATCATGACCTGAGCCAAAGTTGGGATGCTCAACCAACTGAGTTACCCAGGTGCCCCTTAAATTTAAACACTGAAAAAGTGAGGCTTCTCACTTTCATTTATTAAATTTTATGTATTCTGGGTAGTAAGGTAAAAAGTGTTTCCATTGTTAGTCGTCATCTGGCTGTGGCCATGGTTCTCCATTAAATACTAAAGCACACAAAAAATGACCATTATATTTGGCTAGATCATCAGTAACTTTAGAAAGAAACCTTTTAATGGAATGGTGGTGACAGAAGTCCACTTGTATAAGAGAACAGATGGTGATACATTTAAAAACAGCACGAAGGCTCTGAGGAATCTAGTTATGGGAATCTGGTTAAGAAATGTCAGGCCCTCATTACCTCACCTCATTCCAAGAGCTTCCTAGCTGGCCTCCTAGACTCTAATTTCTTACCACCCCTTTCTGCTAGTCACCTCCAGAGTCCAAGCATACACTCTAAGAGGAATCTGTGAGCACTGTTTTCACGTCATCATGCCCAAAGATTTTCAGTGGTTCCCTTTCTCCTATTATACTCAATCTAAACTCCTCATTTTCAACTACAGATACTTTAGTTCTTATTAATCTTTTATTAATCCTTCTCTAAATTCCTGGAGCAAGTATAACCTCAATTTGGTATTTACCATGCTGTTCCATATGTTTAACTGCATCATATGCTTAAGCATTCTACTCTTACTCTCTCTTCCAACCTCCACATTGAGGACAAGTGACCACACAACTAATACTTCAGATGCTACCTAACACCATGCCAGGTACATGTTATCTGAAAAACCACACAGTATTTGAATAAAGAACATTAGTTTCTGGAATGTCTTTTCCTTCTATCATTGCCGAGCTGGCTTCTACATTTTCTTCAAGACTCAATCAAACACCTCCTTCTCCAGAAAGCCTGGTCATTCCATTCTTCTTATCTTCCATTTCCTAAATTAAACCAGATCCTGCTCCCACCGAATACAAATACTTCTGTCCCAGGATTTATACAAGATTATGATGATCTTTATCTCTCTCTCCAGAGACCATGAGGTTCTTGGAAGAAGAAACTTTCTTCTTTTCTCTCTCTATCCAACAGGTAAAGGGTCAATAAATGATAGTTAAATGATTGAAATAGTGGCCATCCAATGAAGGTGTGGGTTTGGTTCTTCCCAAACAAGTGAGACCATACAGTTTTACAAGCTGGAAGGAGGGGAGGGGGGGGGGGGGGAGGGGAGGGGAGGATAATCACAAGATAAGTCCTTTATGAACTGGGGGAAAAAAAAGTAGGACTCATACTGACAAGTAGCACTACACAGGAACAGAGACAGTTCTGGAAGAGCAGAAAAAAATGGGCAGATGGAAGCAAAGACAAAAAGATAATGTTACCTATGGGGAAAAGCAGGGCATGAAAACTCATGTCTGAAATCTTTCAATCTATGATATTCATTGCTTAAAAAAAGTTTCATAAGGAATCTTTTCTGCATAAAATGAGAAGGTAAAACAACATTAAGATATAACAATTCAGGGCGCCCTGGGTGGCTCAGTTGGTTAAGCGTTCGACTTCAGCTCAGGTCACGATCTTGCAGTTCTGGAGTTTGAGTCCCACACTGGACTCTGTGCTGACAGCTCAGAGCCTGGAGCCTGCTTCGGATTTTGTCTCCTTCTCTCTCTCTCCCTCCCTGCCCCTCCCCCATCGTACTCTGTCTCTCTCAAAAATAAATATTTTTAAAAAAATTTTTTAAAGATATGACAACTCAACATTAAGTCATGAGATGGGGAGAGGGGAGAGGCTCTAATCCCACTTTATGAAACACCGCCACTGATAAGATACCAAATTAGCTTTCTAGCTACTTCAGCACATTGCTTGGCCTTCTCTGCAACTTCCCTAACTCCCAAGAAGTAGCCGGGGACTACTCAGGTAAGTTTGAAGTTTTCAACAGTATCAAAAAGGGGGGAAATGGGCAGAGACATTGTTGGCTTCCTAAATAAGGTAAGAAGAAAACATCAAGGAAAATAAAATAAGAACAATGAGGATAATGATGTCATGACCTAGATATTCCTGAATCCTTGACTATATTCCTGGCACCTGGCATTTCATCTCAAAAGGCTTAGGAAAAATCCTAGAAAGATTTATATCAGACTCATAAGAAACGCTGAACAACTGAAAACTCAGAAGAAATCCTTGTAATTACCACAGGAATATTTCTAATCACACGCATTTCATGGGGTGTGTGTCTGTGTGTGTGTATCTTAAATATATAACTCCTGTTACAGCATCTTAGCACCTAAGGTAACTAGAAGCAAGTTCTATGGCAGAAAACTACTAACTGCCACCCAACATCTATTTTTACCTTCTTCCTTAGGAATACAACCTCAATTTCATTCTGGATGGCACTGCACCTTTTACTGGTCCTTCTCTCTTTAATGTGGACACAGTAGCTATAGCTCCAGAAGTCAACTTGGATAACAAGGTGATCTTTGAAAATGGAAGCCATACACTGAGGATGGAAGCAGGGAGAAAAATCTGGGGTCCCTGATTTTTTTGTGAAGCTGCCATCTGAGCCCTGAACTGCCTACCTTCCAGACTTCTTCTGTATTTAACCACTACAAAAAGATATCTGTCCGCAGATAAATTCAATTATTAACAAACATGAAATTTGG
This sequence comes from Hyaena hyaena, assembly GCF_003009895.1. Classification (NCBI taxonomy): domain Eukaryota; kingdom Metazoa; phylum Chordata; class Mammalia; order Carnivora; family Hyaenidae; genus Hyaena; species Hyaena hyaena. The sequence goes on from NW_024080776.1 coordinate 771,709, forward strand.
GACATGAAGTGGGGTGATAAAAATAATAGAACCTAAAATAAGATACTCTTAAAGCAAGAGTTGATGAGGCAAACAATAACTCCGATATTGCGGGTTTGGAAAGCTAGTTACCTTATTAAAGAATGAAAAGGATTTGGTCAAATTTGGTCATCTACAGAAGTTAGAAAGCAAACCATATGCCAAATGAAGCTAGAGCAAGGAGAGAAATATAGAAAAATTTTAGAATGTTGGCATGTGTTGGCTCCTTCCTGTCACTTAGAACAAAGTCCTAAGAGAGAATCTTCTATTAGAGTTGTGAGCAGAGATGGAGAAAATGCAGATTTGCTAAAGGAGGTAACTCCCTGTCTATGGCCTGCAATTTAAACTAAGAGTCCCATAATTTAAAACTTTGCATAGCTGAAAAAACACCAACTGTTTCTGGAGTAGCAAAGTGAAGTAATTGAACGGTAGCTACAAAACTGCAGCCTTGGCAGCAGAGAAGACTGGTGCCTTGCCACACAAAGCAATGATGTAAGGGTGTTGTCTTTCCACCCATGATTTCCACCATGTTTCAAATGGCCTCATCAGAACGAACATTTCTCCAGAAGCCAGAAGAGGTCAATGAACTTGGATGGGGAAAAAATACTCTTCATTTCCACTAACTTGTAACTGAAATTTAGCATTCTCTTGAACTATGAAGTTAAGACAACACATCATAGAAGCATTAACAGTACTTGCAACTTCTGCCACCAATAAAAATAATATAGGGGCGCCTGGGTGGCTCAGTCAGTTGAGCATCCGACTTTGGCTCAAGTCATGATCTCACAGTTCATGGGTTCGAGCCCCACGTCGGGCTCTGTGCTGACAGCTAGCTCGGAGCCTGGAGCCTGTTTCAGATTCTGTGTCTCCCTCTTTCTCTGACCCTCCCCTGCTCATGTTGTGTCTCTCTCAGATGTAAAACATTAAAAAATAAATAAATAACAAATATATTCTTATCACATGCAAATGTTGCAGAATCTCAACTATTAAACTCAACTACTTCAAAATTATGCTAGTGTTTAGACTTGTTAAATCTGTTAAATATGTATTAAAAGCACATATATTATGATGTTTTAAAGTAAATATTTTGCCAACCATATTTCAATATAATCAGTTTCCTTTGTAATCCTAAGTATTTTATTTTGTGAATTTTGAGACATTTTGAGAAGGAGCCACAGGTTTTACCAGACTGTTAAAGGGCTTCCATAGCACCAAAACAAGACTACAAATTCCTGGGGTAAACGGAGCACAAAAGGCACCGTCCTCACATTGAAAAATTCTTCCTGGGCAGGTACTTTGAATCAAACAGCAAAAAGTCTACAAACTAAGTATTTTAAGATAACTGTGTGGAAGGTAGGAGGAAAGAGACTAGACTCAAAAGACGCTTATGTTTCCAAAATAACAGCCAAGCCTATCAACAAGAAGTTATAAACACGTATACATTTCCCAAAAAGGGCATCTTCAATAATATCCATCTCAGATGTAGCCGTGGAAGATAATGGACAAGACAGGATCTTTCACAGGGCATAAGGGACAATGGAGGCACTACCAACGAGCAAAATCAAGGAATTAATATACTGTCAGGGAGTCACTGTCATTCTCACCTAGTAAAATTTTATAATGCATTAATGACTGTTGAGTGTTTCCCATTATCCTCTTTTCTGATTAAGTTTTTATTGCTGTTATCCTAACTCCTTCTCCACAACTATGTATTAGGTAGAATGTAGACAATTCATCTTTGATTTATAGATCTCTGAACCACAAGAAGCCACACCAGGATCTGATGAAAGAGACTGCAGCTAAAGAGCTTGGATCTTCAGTTAATTATAATACTTGGATGAAACTATGGGTTATCTCCCTTGGGAAAAGAGCAATTAAGTTCCAAGATACAGGAGGAAGAGTACGTATGAATGTTTGTGTACCCACAGGGGCAGATTTGTGGTAGAAACCTAAAAAAAAATAAAATAATCTAATATAAATTGACTTTACATTCTATAACCAAATGACATAAAATTAATTTAAGTTTATTTATTTTGCGAGAGAGCAAGCACAGGAGAGTCGGGGGGCAGGGCGGGGGAGGGGGAGGCAAAGAATCTCAAGCAGGCTCCATGCTGCCAGCACAGAGCCTGTGCGGGGCTCAAACTCACAAACCGTGAGATCATGACCTGGGCCAAAATTGAGTCAGATGCTTAACCAACTGAGTCACCCAGGCTCTCTGACATAAAATTAACTTTTAAGTTACAAACGAAATAATAATTTATTTCCAAGCAAAAGTAGCTGGTGTTACTTTAGTTTTCATATATCAGCAAAATCAAAGTTTCTTCTCTTAGTTCAATTTCAGAAAAATAACAAGTGTCCTGGATTAGACTCCAAACTCTTCCACTTTCAGCTATGTGACCTTACACAAGTAAATTAACCTCTTTATGCCTCAGTTTCCTCATTTTTAAGATGAGGCTAAAAATAGTACACAACCCAAAGGATTACTGTGAGGATTAAATGAGTTAACACATACAAGGCACAAAGAATAGTTTCAAAGAGGGGCATGTGGGTGGCTCAGTCAGATAAGCATTCGACTCTTGATTTTGGCTCAGGTCTTGATCTCACGGTTCATGACATGGAGCCTCACATTGGGCTCTGTGATAACTGTGTGGAGCCTGCTTGGGATTCTTTCTCTCCCTCTCTCAGCCCCTCTCCAGCTCTCATTCTCCCTCTTAAAATAAGTAAACTTAAAAAAGAATAGTTTCTAACATATAGTCAATAAGCACTCAGTTTTTATTATCAAATTCATATTCTTCAGAATTTTCTAAATTTTAATTATTTTTTAGATTCTATTTTTAAGTAATCTCTACACCCAACATGCGGCTCAAACTCAAGACCCCAAGATCAAGAGTCACAGTGACTAAGCTAGCCAGTTGCCCTAATTTTCTAAATTTTAAATGGTTATCATTCTTACTGAGTGGTTTTAGACTTACATGACCTAAATGACACAACAATCATTTAGCAACCTCAATGGAGATGAGCCCCTCATTCATTAACCTAAAGAAGGGACCCAGAGGGGCACCTGGGTGGCTCAGTCCGTTAAGTGTCCAACTTCGGCTCAGGTCATAATCTCACAGTTCATGGGTTCGAGCCCCGCATGAGGTTCTGTGCTGGCAGCTCAGAGCCTGGAGCCTGTTTCAGATTGTGTCCCTCGCTCTGCCCCTCCCCTGCTCATGCTCTGTTTCTGTCTCAAAAATAAATAAAAACTATTAAAAAAAAATTTTTTAAAGAAGGGGCCCAGAAAGGATTACATTTTAAAATTCTGTTTGTAGACTGTATATGAAAATTGAGAACATAATTTTCCCCATACAATAAAGTGATAAGATGATGATTCCTGAAGCAGCCCACAAAATCCTACTTATTCCATAAAGGAATTCTAGGTTGACAGTTCTTAGAGTATAAAAGCCCCAGCTGGATACCTTGTAGCAGAGAGACAAAGGAGTTACCCAGAAAAAAATAAGTAAGCTTTTCCATTTTCCTGGTGCAGGACCAGCTTGTTCCTGACAAAATTTCAATACGGTTTATATATGGCATACTTCTAACTACCTTCTATACCTTAGATCTCCCATCTCACATGCCCTAAGTCTAATATTGGCCCCCCAAGACTGGTGTTATAAACTCCAAAATTAATTACTTGTTCTCTTTTAGTAAAAACTCCCCACCTTTTCAAAACAGTGATCTCTGCTCCATTTAGGAGAAAAATTGACAGCATCAAAGTAATCTCCACTAAGGTATGAATAACTGAGGCTTTAAACTTTCTAAGTTTATGGCCTTTTTTAAAAGATAAAGTGAAAAGTCCTCAGTGGTTTGAAGTGCAAATACAGGTGGAGAAATCATAACTAATGAGAGGGAACCCAATACACAAACAGTGAACTATCCAAAACTCTTGACTTTCACTTCTCTTTTCCCCCTAAAATTCCAAGAATATTCACAACTAATGCAAAATTCTGGGAGACTTAGTAGTGAGACAACCACCATTTGTAAAACTTATGTGATTTCAGAGCTATTTATCATAAAATCAGAGATGAAAAAGAACCTCACTGGGTCATTTTTAAAGTCCTGGTATTACCCATCTTGGAGACCAACAATATTAAGATCTCCAAGGGAAGAAAAGTTCACAATTTACTCAACCTGTCCTAAGGTAAAAACTCACGGCATTTTGGGTTTTGGAGTTTGTTTTAAAGGGGCTCAGTTGATAGAACATGCAATTCCAACTGACCTTGGGTTTGTGAGTTCAAGCCCCATGTTGGGCATATTTATTACTTAAAAATAAATGAATAGGGGTGCCTTGATGGCTCAGTCGGTTGACTGTTCAACTTCTGCTAGGTCATGACCTCACGGTTCATGAGTTTGAGCTCCATGTCAGGCTCGGAGCCCACCGAGGATCATCTGTCCCCACCTCCCCGTCCCTTCCCCATTTGCATGCGTCAGGCACCCCAGAACTTTTAATTTTTTAAATATTTATTTTTATTTAATGTTAAAATTTTCTTTTAATTTTTTTAAATGTTTGTTTTTGGTAGACAGAAAGAAGGCAAGCAGGAGAGAAGAGAGAGAGGGAGAGACAGAATCTGAAGCAGGCTTCTGATTTCGGCTCAGGTCATGATCCCAGGCTCATGGGATCAATCCCTACATATGACTCTGTGCTGGGACTGGAACCTGCTTAAGAGTCTCAGTCTCTCAGTCTCTCAGTCTCTCTCTCTCTCTCCCCTCCTCCCCCCCGCCTCCCTTGCTCATGCACTCTAAAATTAAAAATATATATAAAAATAAAAAGAAATAAAAAATTAAAAGTTTTAACTGGTTAATCTATCTCTCCCTTGCTACACAGAAGAAAATTTCTTTAAATTCTCTCTTGGAAAATAAGAACTGGGGGGCGCCTGGGTGGCTCAGTCGGTTGAGCGTCCGACTTCAGCTCAGGTCATGATCTCACAGTTTGTGGGTTCGAGCCCCACATCGGGCTCTGTGCTGACAGCTCAGAGCCTGGAGACTGCTTCCTATTCTGTGTGTCCCTCTCTCTCTGCCCCTCCCCTGCTCATGATCTGTCTCTGTCTCTCAAAAATAAATAAATGTTTAAAAAAAAAAAAAGAAAATGAGAACTGGTCAGAGATCAATTCATGATGAGGCTTCACATATTTTACAGTATTAACACAACCTGTGTTCCTTTTTCTGTAAGTCTGAAGTCCAGAACTTCTCCAAAAGGACCTGAATCTGAAGCCCTATTTACTGCTCTTCTCTAAATTATCTCCAAATAGAATCTTAAATTCATAAAACTGTATTTTAAATTCATACAAGCCATACACATAGTTAGAACTCCACTCAGTGTACAAACTTAAAGGATCATGCAGTCAAAAGGTATCTTTATGCTCTCTGTGTAATTTTCATCTTAGGTATCTTCTGCTCTACAGTGCAGGAAGGAAAAATAAGTATTTTTGGACATTAACCATTCAACTACACTTTGTCATTAAGTAAATACTATATTTTGCATTTAAATCTCACTTACCTACTGGAATCTGAGTAGTTGGAAAGACTGATGAGCACTAATCCCTTTAACACAAGAATACCCAAAGCCATCTTTGCAGCTGTTATTTAAAAACCCAGACAGAATCTGCTATTAATACCCCTTATACTTAGTTTAAAGCACATATATAAAATGTACATAGAGTAAAAGTCCTCTGAGTAACACATATTCACTGGTTCATCCTGTCTTACTAAGTGCTTATTCATCCTGACCTCTCTACAACCATACTGCTTTAACCCACCACACAACATTATACAAGTAGTTCGGCACTAGTGCTGCCAGAGGGCTAACATCGCGGAAGCTAAGCCCATCTTATCATTTAGTGGTAAGTATATGCACAGAAAATGCTGAAGAAAGGGCTTGAATTTCTACATGTGAGGTATTAATATGATTCAGCTGGTCCTCAAACTGTGATCCCAACACCCTTTCAGGAAATCTGAAGGGTCAAAACAATTTTCATTATAAGATGTTACCTGCCTTTTTCATTCTCATCCTCGAATGAGCTCTTCAGATGCTATCTGATGAGTGATAGATACCACATCAGACTGAATGCAGAGGCGGAGATGAGAATCTAGCTATCTCTAATAAACCAGTTTTTAAAATCTGAAAAAATGTAACACCAATTGCCAAACTTCTTACCTTTTTTGTTTTGCAAAATAGTTAATGTTTCTTAAAGCATGTTATCTATGTTAACATATCATGGACTTACTGTTATATCTATGTAAATTACTAAATATTTTAATTTTTTCTTAGTTTTAACTCCAAATACAATAAATTTTGATAGATAAAACAAAGCTCTTTGGAAATTAAATAATTTTTGAGAGGCCAAAAAATTTAAGAACTGTTATAATAATTCATTAACTCAAAGACTAAAGATCACTGTTTCTAATATAGTACAATGTAATGAAAAAAGAGCTTCCAAGTCACTCAAAAAGCTTGAATTTTCACTCTTCCACTTATTAACTGCATCCTTGAACAAGTCAAACAAACCTATAAGCCTCAGAGATTTGCTCTGAGTAATAAATGACAAAATATATGTGGAACACCCTAAGATAGACTTAATGCCTGGCACACAGTAGACATTCAACAAATGACAACTATTAGGAATCTTAATTAAAAAAAAAAAAACAACTTTGCTTGTTTTTCTCCTTTGTCAATGAAGTCTTTGTAGTGTACAGCATACAACAAATATAGCTGAATTCAGTTCCACATTGTGGATTTTTTAAAATGTTCAGAACCATTTAAATTTCTCTGGCCACATGAGATGCACAGAACTTGAAAAGGCCAAAAATCAACCTCTAAATTTCCTGTAACTCTTCTTAAATAGGCAATCTGACATACAGCTGTTTAACAGTAGGAAATGTCTACAATATGTATAGATTCCTTGAGTCAGAGTTGTTCTCAGAGTATCACAAATGTGTTCTAATGTCTACTTTTAGGCTCCTGGTTATAATTTCAAGCATGGCTAGGTTAAAAGAAAAATCAGACTGAGTCTGTTACACAGCAGACTTCAGTTTTCGTAAGAAATGGACCAAAATTTTTAAAGAATGAGTAGAAGTGGAGGGATCTGGGGGGAAAGGACACCCAATTCTAAACTTTAAAACAATAATCACTGAAGAAAAAAATTACAGAACTATGCCAGTCAAAGGCACATTCATTAAGGTAATTCTGAAAAATCAGTGAGAATGAATTAAGCTAGAATCTAAAGGAATTTCATCATGAGTCAACTGACCAAACTATTAAAATCTAGATACAGACTTTCTGTTCTAAGAGCACATCAATCATTATCAGTGTACATAATATATCAATACTGATTATCATTCCATGGTGTGAGAGTGTCTGAAGAGGATTAACTTCCATAGAAATCCCAGTGCTGTTTAGGGTAAAATGTTTACTAGTAATCTATAAAAAGATACTGCAGCTCAAACTTATTGGACCCTGGGGGAATCTCTCTGCCTAGAGACTTACCTTGCTTCTTCTGCTACTGGCTCCTAAAGATTTTACATATTTGGTTTTTTTGTTTCCTGTCATCATCACTTCAAAGCTTCTCAGCTTTGCTGTCTTTAACACAGACTTTATCCCTTTTCTTTTCATTAAGCATGGCAACTTCTTCCATAAATCACATAATCTTTTCTTAATGGAATAAACTACTTCCATAAACTACCTCCATAAGCTCAAGAAAACCATAGCTCTTTACCATCTTCTAAAAATTTATTTGGAGGGGCGCCTGGATGGCTCAGTTGGTTAAGCACCTGACTTCGGCTCAGGTCATGATCTCATGGTCCGTGGGTTCGAACCCCACGTTGGGCTCTGTGCTGACAGCTAGCTCAGAGCCTGGAGCCTGCTATATCTCCCTTTCTCTCTGACCCTCCGCTGCTCACGCGGTCTCTCTCTCTCTCTCAGAAATAAATAAAAACATTAAATAAATAAAAATAAAAACTTATTTGGCAATTTATAAATATGAAAGTTTTTCTTCACCCCAACTTTTAACTCATCACTAAGCAAATACTGGGTTATCAGGTTCTTTTCTCAACAAAGTACTTAAAACTACCAGGTTTCAAGACTTACTATAAAACTGCAATAATTAAAAAAAAAACTACAGTAATCAAGACAAATGGTCTCAGTGAAAGGACAGACATATAAATCAACAGAACAGGGTCCAAAAATGTATGGTCAACTGATTTATTATTATTAGCATCACTGAAGTATAGCTGTTATACAATGCTATAATAGTTTCACGTGGGCAATATAGTGATTCGACAATGTTGTATGTTACTCAGTGCTCACTACCTAAGTATAATCACCAGTATTAACGACATTATTACAGTATTACAGACTATATTTCCTATGCTCTACTTTTCACCTCTACGATGTATTTATTTTATAACTGGAATTCTCACCTCTTAATCCCTTTCACTTATTTCACAGGTCAACTGATTTTTGATTAAGGTCCCAAGACAAGTTAGGAAAGGAAAAACCTCAAAAAATGATGCTGTAATAACTGGTTATCTTTATGAAAAAACATGGAATGGCCCTTATCTCATATCATAAACAAAACCCTATAAACTGAATTACAGAAATGTAAAAGCTAAAACTATAAAACTTCAAGAAGAAATCATGAGAGAAAATCTTTTTAACATTTGGTTAAGCAAATATTTCCCAGATATGACGTGAAAAAAAAAAATCACAATTCATAAAAGAAAACAACTGATCATTTGAACTTTATCAAAATTAAAAACTTCTGTTCTTCAAAAGACATCATTAGGAGAATGAAAAGACAAGCCACAGACTGAAACAAAATGCAAAGCGTGTAACTTAAGAAGGACTTGTATCTCTAGTCCTTTGTATTCTCAAAATTTAATAATAAAGAACACCCAATTTTTTTAATGGGCAAAAGATTTAAATATTTATGCCTCCCTTTTCTGTTGACAGTTTAGAGTTCATACTGGAAAAATTCAGCAGTGTTTTGCAGTTTATTGAAAGTAGTTCTGTATACAACAATGTTAAAAGCATTTCTTTAGAAATGGTTGAAATGCTTCTAAAATGTGATTATCAGCATATGCATGATTGTTGTAATGGTTGACATTCCTTTTAAAAGTTGTGAAATGTTACAACTTGTGCTTATGTAAACACAATCTTTTGTCTCAGTACAGAGGCATTGACTTCAACAAAGTCAGAAAGAAACAGAGAGAGAAAGAGGGAAAGAGAGGGAGAGAGAGAAAGAAAGAAAAGGGGGGAGGGAGGAAGGGAGGGAAAGAGAGAAAGAAAGAGGGAGGGAGAGAGAGGGAGAGAAAGACAAAGACAGAAAGAAAGAGAGAGAAAGGAAGAAAGGAAGAGGAAAAAAGAGGAAGGGAGGGAGACGGAGGAGGCCAGGCAAAAGATCTGAACAGATACTTCAACAAAGATATAAGTACTTCAACAAAGATATAAGATGGTAAAGAAGAAGCTCTTTAAAAGATGCTCAACATCATTAATCATTAAGGAATCGCAAATTAAAACTACACTAAAGGATCACTACATACCTGCTAGAATGGCTAAAATTAAAAGACTAACCATATCAAGTGTTGCCAGAGATAGGGAGCAACTGGAATTCTCACCCACTGCTAGTGAGAATGTAAAATCGTACATTACTTTCAAAAACAGTTTGACAGTTTCTTAAACATAAACCTACCATGTAATCCAGTCATTTCATTCCCAGGTATTTACCAACAATAAATCATATGTCCACACAAAGACACATGTATAACTGTTCACAGCATTTTTATTTGTAATAGTTAAAACTGGAAAACAACCCAAATATAGATCAAGTAAATGCTGCATATCTATCCAATGGGACAAAAAGGTATGAACTATTAATGCGTGCAGTGACATAGATGAATCTCAAGGTAATTATGCTAAATTAAAGAAGATGACAAATAAAAAAATACATACTATACAGTTCCACTTCTATACAACTCAAGAAAATGCAAATATACGTATAGGGACAGAAATGCAGATCAACTAGTATCTTGCAAAAAGTGACAAGAACCTCACAGGGACACCAAGAAACTTGGGAGTGATGGATATGTTATAGTAATAATTTTATGGGGGGCAGGGAGGACAAGCGTATCAAATCATACTATATCTCAATAACACTGTTTTAAATATATATACAGTAAAACCTTGGTTTGTGAGCATAATTCGTTCCAGAAACAGGCTTCTAATCCAAACTACTTGTACATCAAAGCAAGTTTCTCAAGAAATAATGGAAACTAAGATGATTCGTCTACAACCCAAAAATATTCACATAAAAAATGATTAAATACTGTAATAAAGAAAATACAAAATATAAAAAGTAAACAAATTAACCTGCACTTACCTTTGAAAACCTTCATGGTTGGTGTGAGAGAGACAAGAGAGAGGAGGATTACTGTGTAGGATGACTTTCACTAGCACTAACAGAAGCACTGCTACCTACTGGCTCAATGGAATCTTTTTCTTTTCATGCAACTTTTAACAAGGAACCTATCCAATGATACTTCTACTTCCTTTCGAGGATTTCATGAAAATGTGACACTGCATTGTCTCACACTGCTAAAGCCTTATTCAGGTGGTGCTTTTCTACAAAATTTTGCACCATTTCCCACATTTTACAAGTCTCCCTAATCTTATCTGAAGTGAGGGATTCCTCTGCCTTTTTCTCCTCCTCCTCTGCAGATGAGATCTCCTCCATAACCTCTTGCTGTTGCTCATGATACAGATCAATCAGTTCATCACTGGTCAGCTCCTGGCCATGTTCCTCCACCAGCACCCCCCCCCTCTTTTTTAATGTTTATTTTTGAGAGAGAGAAAGAACAAAAGCAGGGAAGGGAGCAGAGAGAAGAGAGGGAAAACAGATAATCCCAAGCAGGCTCTACACTACTAACACAGGGCTTGATGCAGGGCTTTACTCATGAACCATGAGATCATGCCCTGAACTGAAATCGAGTAAGACCCTTAACCAATGAGCCACCCAGGCACCCCTCTCCACCAGCTCTTGTACACTGTCCTCATTCACTTCCAGTCCCATAGTCTTCCCTAAAAACACAATTTCATCGACAACTGGCAGGTTCTGTTCATGAGAAAGCCCCTCTAAGTCATGTACAAGAATGCAATCAGGCCACAGTTTTCTCTATGAAGAACTGAGGGTTGTCTTGTTGATCCCAACCCAGGCTTTATTGATGAACTTGAGGCAGTTCACGATGTGGAAATGATTTTTCCAAACAGAGTATAAGGTTTGTTCCTTTGGCCACCTTGAAGCATCAGTGAAACAGTGCTTTGGTATAAAGCTTTTTAAAGTTCGAAATAACCTTCTGATCCATGGGCTAGAGGATTGAAGTGGTGCTGGGAGGAAGAAACTTGACCTTAATGATATCGAAATCTTCCAGTAAGTCGTCCTCAAAGCCTGGAGGATGAGCAGGAGCATTATCCATAACCAGCAAGGTTTCGAGTGGCACCTGGAAGTGACACCTTTTCTAAAAGGTGTTTCTTCATTGCCAGGACCAAAGGCCTCATTGATACACTCAATAAACAAGATAGCAGTGACCCAAGCCTTACTGTTGACCTCAACATAACAATTAACTAGCTCTTCTGCACCTTGCAATTCTTGAAGGTTTGTGAATTCTCAGAATGATAAATGAGCAGGGGCTTGACTTTGAAATCACCACTTGCATTAGCACAAAACAAGAGAGTAAGACAGTCTTTCATGGGCTTCTGATGGGGTACTCTCTTCTTCTGTAAAGTAGGTCCTCTTTGGCATCTTTTCCAAAAAAGCCCTGTCTCCTCACAGTTAAAAACTTGCTCTAGCAGGTAACACCTGGAAACTGTGAGCTTCTGGAACTCAGTAGCAAATGCCTCAGCTGCCTTAGCGTCCAAACTCGCAGCCTCTCTGTGTTGTGAGGCACAACAGAGACTGCTTCTGTGCCTCACAACACTACAGATGCCATTATCAAACCATCCCTTACTTGCCTCAAAGCCTTCTTCGTTTTCTGTTGACATACCTGGCAGTGTACTTACAAGGTTGGTATACAAGGCCTTTGCCTTACTGCAGATAAAGTTCTCTCTCACAGTATCACCTGCTACTTGCTTCTCATTTATCCAAACCAGAAGCAATTTCTCTACATCTTCCAGAACATGTGGCCATTGTTTTGACATTCTCAAGTCTTTTTGTTGCATCTAGCCCCCTTATTTCTTCTTTAATATTGTGCAAATGGTCAACGTAGACCTATAAAATCCTGCAATTTCAGCCACTCACATAGCTCATTCATACTTCTCAACTTTTTTCTGAACTTCCACCATATTCATCTCTTTCTTACCACCTTCCTTTTCAACCTTTTTCTGCTGAGAGCCATTGTACACACTCGCACACTGACTATAGTACGGTATTAATAAACTCTTGTCATACACTGAATTTAACGTAACTGGCAATAAGGCAGCAGAGGAAAGGGTCTATATCTGCAGGCAGCCTGACCTAGAATGACGCAAAGCAATCCTAAGCTTACTCTTTTATGGAAAAGCAAAGGACTGTCCATAGGTGCATTAAAGTGACCAAAAATACACTAATGTCAGAAGTGGGCACCTTCCAACATTCTGAAAAATCAGATTTCTGCCAAATACCTTGGCCTGAGACCAGCATCCAAGCATGTGAGACAATCACCCACAATCCTGCAGCAAGAGAGAGACAGAGAGACAGAGAGAGAGAAGAACCACTGGCTCATTTGTGATCATGTGATGTTCAACATCACATACTACTCCTACTGAAAGACACTGCTCCTTTATCAAGTTAAATTTATTAGAGGGGCGCCTGGGTGGCTCAGTCGATTAAGCGTCCAACTTTGACTCAGGTCATGATCTCACGGTTCATGGGTTCGAGCTCTGCGTCGGGCTCTGTGCTGACAGTCAGCTTAAAGCTTGGAGACTGTTTCGGATTCTGTGTCTCCCTCTCTCTCTGACCGTCCCCTGCTCATGCTGTCTCTGTCTCTCTCTCTCTCTCTCTCTCTCTCTCAGAATTAAAAAAAAAAAACAACAAAAAAAAGTGAAAGCATTAAAAAAAATTTATTAGAAACACATGCTCATCTTACAGAACACTAACAGAACAAGTTGCTCACAATTCAAGGTTTTACTGTGTGTGTGTGTGTGTGTGTGTGTGTGTGTGTGTGTACACACAGTGGTTTTGAGTAAATCACATTAAAAAAAATAAATTGGAAGCAGAAAATTTAAAAACCTTTTTGCTCTAATAAAAAAATTTGTGCCCAGAATATTTTAGAACTCTTACAATGCAATGAGACAACAAACTATCCAGTTTTAAAATGTGCATAAAGTATGAATAAAGACATACAAGTAGTCAGTGAGCATATTACATCATTGGTCAATGGGGAAAGACAAATTAAAATCACAAATGAGATACCACTCTATACCCATTAAAATGTCTACAATCAATTTGAAAACCAATAATATCTTCCTTTATGAATTTAAGCCCCATAGGTTTTGTCTTGGTATCAATAGCAAAAATAACTATATCTGTACTTAGGGTAAAGAACGAATGATTATCCCCACTTTATATGGCTTCCAAACCAGTAATCCTCTGATTACAGTATGTGGGCTTCTCAGGTTTTTATTTTTTGAATTATCTATAGGCCTACCCGTAATAAAGTAAGCACTGTATTTTTCTGAGGCTCTACTTACTCAGTCTCATCTTTCCATAACTTCCATGGAAGTTTTTTTTATACCTTCTTATATAGCTAATATATTACTTTCCAAGTTGGGTGGACAGTTGGGAGTGGAAAGAGTGTTAACTGCGAGGAAATGGGTTCCTATGCTTAAAATTTCCATTCAGCACCAAAACCTTCAACAGGAACCTATCATCAGCACCTATCGATACCTCAGGCTCTCAAGTAAGAATCAGTATGGGGCAAAATCATCTTTCTACTGTCCTTTTCTTCTGTTGTTTCTATGAGAATTTTGAATGCTATAAACACAAAATGAGTATGGATTCAGTATGTATCTGTCAAACAGAATTGGGTAAGAGTCCAATTCCAAATTCACAATTCTAAAGATACTCTATTCCAAAAGGAAGGTGGAAATCAAGTCTCCTGTTCACTACCCACATGACTATTAGGAAAGGGTTTGAATCCTAAAAACATCCTCTCTTGAATTCCTAATTCTTCTCACCCAACACTGGATACATGCTGCTTTATATCAGACGCTTCCTGTAGTATTTTTCCTAGCTCACCATGCCCTCTGTCAGAGTTGTCTCCAACACCAGGACCCTGAAAATCTTCTCTACACCGTATCTGTATGAGTACTACAACAACAAATTAAAGGATGAGAACCAGGATAAATACTTGACCTAAGTTGTTCACCTGAATTCTCTTCCTTAGGAATTCAGAATTAGGACTGAAGTGGTTTGGGCTGGTCTCCTGAATGAAGTTATGAACTTGAGAGGTATGGGATGACCAAATGCCAGAAAGAAAGAAAGCTGATTTGCAGAAATGAAGAAATAAATTACAATCAGAGAAAAGCAAAAGAAAAGAGAGTATACTGCCTAGTTTCCTAAGAACCTAAATTCTACTCTCTCAAGAGATCCAGCTATCCCTGGGTTCTGTGAAATACCCCAGTATTCTCCACAAATAAATTCCTTTTCTTTTTTGATATATCCAGTGCTGGTTTCCTTTACTTGCAGCCAAGCAAAGCTTGACTAAAATAAGCTTACTAAATCAAATCATATTTCTTTTTTATTTTTCAGTATTATTTTATACCATATACACTTTTGACAGGCACAGATTTTATATTTACCTCCTCTTTTACTTTGCCAGTATACCTCCTGATGCTTCTTATTCCCTATTACCTCTGATATTATTTCTCCCATGTATATGAATTCATGACAACTCAAATTTCTCCACCATCTCTCCTTGGAAAAAAAGCTGCTGCTTTTCATAACAAGATGTTTTTTTCAATTTTAGACAACAGATTTCAAAATTAAATCACCAGTTTTCTATCACCTTTTTCCAGTTTCCTGCATTCATATTTCCCTTTTACAATTATTTTTTAGAATATCCTCAATTAAGTGGAATATTTTTTTACATCCCTCATTTTAAGAAAAAGCCTCAAATGATGATAAATATTGAGAGTCAAGAGGCAGAACTTCATGATTAAGAGCATGGGTACTGAAGCAAGATGTACAATGAATCCCAGCTCTGTCCATTTATTCACTGCATGTCCTTCAGTTAAGCTCAACTTTTGTATCTCCATTTCCTCATTTGTGAAATGAAGATAATGGTATCAATCTTACAGAGCTGCTGGGGGGTGGATTTAATTAATATACTTTAAAATGCTTAAATAAGGCCTGGTCTAGTAGTAAGAACACCATAAATGCTAGCTACTAAAGTCAATATTCAGTCACAAAAGTAACTTTTAATAATATATCCTTAAATCAATGACTAATCAATGGTACTTTTCAATACCTAATGCTGAGAAATGGAAGCCCTAGGATATTCAGTCATCTTAAATCAAAGATTAAATTACATTTAATATGCTCTAGGCCAGCACCTTCCAACAGAATTTCCTATAACAATGGAAATGTCTGTGGGCTATCCAGTAGAATAGTTACTAGTCATGTGTACTTATTGAGCACTTAAAACATGGCTAGTGTGTCTAAAGAACTGATTTTTCTTGTTTTAATTTTTAATTAATTTAAATAGCCATATGAAGCTAGTGGCTACTATATCAGACAGTAAAGCTTTAGTATATGTGCTGCCGAAGCGAACACCAGACAGTAAAGCTTTAAAAAATGAGCCAGAAGGGCATCTGGGTGGCTCTGTTGGTTAAGCATCCAACTTTGGCCTAGGTCATGATCTCACTGTTCCTGAGTTCGAGCCCCGTATCAGGCTCTGTGCTGACAGCTCAGAGCCTGGAGCCTGTTTCAGATTCTGTGTCTCCCTCTCTCTCTCTGCCCCTCGCCTGCTCATGCTCGGTCTCTCTCTCAAAAATAAATTAACATTGAAAAAAAATTTTTTTAAAGCCAGAAAAGTTCAAAACACAGTTTAGAAAAGTTTCTTTAATTTTCAAAATTAAAAGCAAAACTCATTACTCTTCATTTAATTAGAATATGCCACATCTAACACGCAAACTAACAGATTCTATCAATCTCCTCAAAAAGCTTGATAAAGATGGTAACAATGAGGGGCGCCCAGGTGGCTCAGTTGGTTAAGTGCCCAACTCTTGATTTCAGCTCAGGACATGAGCCCAGGATCATAAGGCTGAGCCCCAGGTCAGGCTCTGCACTGAGCATGGAATCTGCTTAAGATTCTCTCCCTCTTGGGGTGCCCTCACTCAGTTAGGTGTCTGACTCTCAGCTTTATCTGGGGTCATGATCTCATGGTTTCATGAGTTCGAGCCCAGCATCGAACAGCCGTGTGCTGACGGCACAGAGCCCACTTGGGATTCTCCTCTCTCTCTCTCTCTCTTTCTGCCCCTCTCCTACTCACACTGACTCTGTCTCTCTCAGAATAAATAAACTTTAAAAAAAATTCTCTCCCTTTGCCCCCTCCCCGACTCATTCTAATTTAAAAAAAAAGAATTAAAAAAAAAAAATTTAAAGATGGTAACAATGATAACTATGGCATGACCTAGCAAAAGCTATTTTTGCCACTGTGTGGGAGAGACCTAACAGCATAAAATTATAGATATAACAAACATATGATATTCAATGTCAGCAAACATCCTTAGCCTGAAGGCCAGTTGCAAACCTGATCGCTACTGGTAGATACTCTAGAATCTAAGAATTCAGAGTGAAAGGGAAATAGAAGGGAGAAAAGAGAGCCCCCCATGTTCTTGAGCTGACAGCAAAGGATACAAATCTGTCCTCTTTTATTCTAAAAATGAAGACTCCTTTTGCTTCCTACTATTGAAGAGAAAAGAGGGAAAAACATGCCACATGACTTATGTATACATTTAACCCCACGAATCTCAAAAGACCAGTGAAGTAATAAGCATTAATAACCCTATTACAGCAAAATTGGGAAAAGTGAAACAACTTCCTAAGATCATATGAGTAACATATGGCAGAGATTTAAGCCTGTAGCTACTTCATGCTAATACTACGTATCAGAGCTGCCTTATCAATACCAAGCCTATTACTAGAAACAAGGCAGCAAGAGGCCTTAAAATAAATCTACCATTCTCTGGCCATTCTAAATAGCAGGATCATCAATATCAAGAGAAGGGGAAGGAGGAAATGAGGAAACTGATGGATGGGAAATACATCTGGGACGCTATCACATGAGCTCTTCTGGTGCTAAAATATCCCTATGTGTTTCCTAGTATATCCTAAACAGACAGCCTGGATCAATAATCCTCTTTAAGGGGGAGGCATAACAAAAAGGAAAATGGAAGTGCAAAAAAGGGGTAAAAACAGAAAGAAAAAAAAAACCCACAACAAGA
The DNA here is from genome assembly GCF_003009895.1 of Hyaena hyaena. Lineage (NCBI taxonomy): Eukaryota > Metazoa > Chordata > Mammalia > Carnivora > Hyaenidae > Hyaena > Hyaena hyaena. The sequence continues at coordinate 789,239 of NW_024080776.1, forward strand.
GATCTCAGGTAGAAGTTAGGAAGTGTCGCCAGAAACTATCTTATAGATAGATCCTAAAAAAACATCTTTTTATATCCTATTTCTGAGTAGTTTGCTGGAACAAGTTATTAAGTTACTGCCTCTCAGCTCCAACCAAACCCCTAGCCCTTCTTCCCATCTGCCTTAATGACGCTGGAACTGGGACTCTGTAAACCACATGTGCTTTGCCAGGTGATTTCCCATAAGGTTCTGCCAAGAGGGAGCATTTAAAGATGGACCACAACCCTGGGGATGGAAAAAGATACTGGTGCCTTCCACTTTATTCTTTAAGCTTCATGAACCCATTACCCCACCAAAGACTTCTTCACTCCTACAACAAGAAACCCTCCCCACAGTAGTAAGTGAATCCAGTTTATAGTTTTCCCAACACTTGTGGAACTATCTTCATCAAACCCCACTGAAAGACAACCAGCACCAATCAATACCCATTCCTCAGGGGTCTGTCTCAAACCCAAGGGACCCCTCTTTTGAACTCAGACACCAGCACAAGCCACACAGTGCCTTCTCCTCAGAGGAACGAGTTTTGGTTCTACAGGACCCTTCCTCTAAGTCTCTAGGCCTCCCCTTCGTCTCTAAGCCCTTGGGGCTGGGTAGATGCTTCTGGAAATATCTCTGTCCATGATCCTTAGAATTTTATTCTTATCCTTTCTGTTACCTAGTTAACATTCTGTTAAAGTATCTCTGTTGAAATAAGTGGTGTGGTTTTTGCCTCCTGACAACACCCTGATTTAAAAAAAAAAAGTCTCTGTTATATGGAAACCAACTTGACAATAAACTACTTAAAAAAAAAAAGTCTCATTATACATATTACAATGTTGTTACAGTAACTTGTAAATATTCAATGCTACCTATAGTAACAAGCAAAGAAAAAGCATCAATTAAAACCAACTTGGTTAAAATTAAAGAGTACACCTTGCTATTGTGGGGAAATAGGTTCTACTTACATAAAAGGATTAGGAAAAACAAAAACAAAAACAAAAACAAAAACAAAACCTTAGGGCTGAAAGCTGCCACCACAGGGTGAAAACACCCAAGGTTAGCTAGTGAGATACTGTAATGGGATCATGAGTAAAATTACTTTCCATCTGACGCAAATATACTATTGTACTTTGATCACAAACTCCACTCACCCCCCCAGATCCCTTGCTTCTTACACATACAAGTTAATGATTATTATCTGATTGTTTTCTCACATTCATGTGTGTAAGATTTGTTTTCTTCACGTCCACCATAGTAATATCTCGTGAGGTCAATAAATACAGAGCTGAAACTTCTATTCAGGGCTCTTGCCTCCTCCCAGACATTAGCCTCTCTTGTATTCAATTCTGCGTCTGCTCTCTTGCTGGACAAGAGAAAACTCCACACTCCTACAAAATTTTTTGCAATCATTCTTTTAAAGAAAACATGGGGTGCCTTTTTCTACTTCACATGTGATACTTATCAGTATAGTATTACATGATATGAAGACATTAAAAATGGTCATTTCTATCTGTCTTCCCAAATTTTCTACAATAAAATGCGTTATTTTTTAATACATATAGCAAATGCAATTTTAAAAGTAATCCTAACATATTCAGATTAAATACTGAGTATGTACCAAACAATACTTGTTTATTAGCCTAAATACTTAAGGAAGTGGGGCATAATCCATTTACTAACTACCCTTCCCTACCCAACAAATTTTTAATGTCACATACTTTCATTTCACCCCCTACCTTCATTTACACTAAAAGGCCCACTCTCACTCTTACCTATGCCTACAAATCCCTACCTACCTACCCATTTTCTCATTCTCAGCCACATATCCAGCTCTTCTCCACAAACTCATATACTTCCTGTTTTGAGGCTAGCCATTTTCTAGATATACAGATAGTAAAGCTCAAGATACATATAAAGGTAGTACATACAAGAGAGTTATGTTTGTCAGTGAGTTTGAGTTAAGAGTTCTGACTCTATTCCTATTTGGACACTGTCATTGGGGAGGTCATTTCTGGTTTGGGGAAGACTATGGAAAAGCAGACTAAAATTTTTGTGGTTTTAGCTAATTCTGTCTCTATTCCACCACCACCATCAAAAAATAGCCATACTCTAGGAAACCAACTTGACAATAAACTATTTGTAAAAAAAATTAAAAAATAGTCATACTTTTCTTCCTTATATCAAATTCAAGGCTGGCTTCCAGTTACAAAAAAAAAAAAAAAAAAAAAAATCAATGACAAATGATGGTTTTCTACCCATACATTAAAGACTAGGAACTCTCTGCTTCATAAATGGGACCATGCAGAATATTACAGAAATGAAAGCTGTATATAAGTCTACTAAATAACCCAACTCAGACACCAGAATACTAATGCTAAATTTATATCTCTATGCATGAAAAAGATTCTAGATTATGCACAAGAATTGTTACACAGTGTTACAAATTATCAAATTATCAGTAACTCAAGGTTATCTCTTTTCTTTCATCATGCCTTCCAATTCTGTAATTCTACCAAGCACAAAAGTTAGATATACCTTATTCCTAACCCAATGTCACATGCAACCTTAAACCTTAACGTAAAAATTCAAATAAAGGGGCTTATATAATCTCAATCCATGACTTTAGTATAGGATTACCTCACCATATTCCACAACTAAAATTACTTTAAGAAAGTCTAACCAACAGAAGACCAAAGTCTGAAAAACATCCCAATATGACCATACCCAAAGCTTTAAATATTCAAAAAAAGGGTAAAAGGATTCCACCCATCATACTGGGCAGTAATAACATTAAGTCAATTAGTTCCAAAGGAGCTTTGGGAATTAAAGAAATGATGATAGTCTTTTTTAAAAGGTTTTATTCGGAGCTATACAGGTATGCCTTGTTTGGAGGTATGGGCAGAGGACACACAGACTCTAACAAAGTAGAAAAACTATCTCTCCATCTATTTCCTCAAGCTGGAGATGCATTCTCAGGGAAAGAAGTGCCATAATGGCAAAGAGTAAGGCTTTCCTAACTGAGGATAAAGGACAGCCATCCTAGGCCTGCTGAAAATTCAAGTACAAAAAATGCAACTTCATTTTCTTCTGTGGCATTCCAGACAATTGGAACTGCTTTCAATCCTAAGGATTCCATGACTTCACATTCATGGCTCTAACAATTCTCTATCCCTCCTCTATCTCCCTCTGCCCTCCAAAACTGAGCAATCCCAGCTCTCTTCATCACTTACTCTGTTCTGGCCACACTGACTTCCTCATTGTCCCTCCAACACACAAGGCAATTCTCCTGCTCTACCAGTTCCTGGATTCCCTCTGCCTGGACTGCTTATATTTCACACCCAAAGTAGAAGAGTCCATCACTGTTTCAGGTCATCAATTGTCACCATTTCAGTAAAGGTTTCCTTGGCTACCCTATCTAAAAATAACACATACCCCTATATTTCCCATTCCCTTTCTTATCACTAACATACTTTTTATGCTCACTTCAGCACCATATATACCAAAAAATACTTCTTGTTTATCAATCGTCCCTTCACCAGAACGTAGCTCCAGATTATAGGATTTTGCTCTGTTACATTCACTGCTACAGCCCTAGAATTAAGAATAGTACTTGACACCATATTAGGTGCTCATATGCTGAATAAATGATGCACTAGCTGAAGCAGTTACATGTAGTTCATGATGCTGCCATCAACACTTCATATGCTAGTCTGAAAGATTTTAATTACCAGATTAGACTTAGGTTATTTTTTCAGACTGTTCTTTAGGAACCGCAACAACCCCTCAGGGACAACTGTGAGGGTAGAACATGAAAGCCCAAGCAAGCAGAAAAAAAGTCCTGTATGTATCTGTTTTATTCACTGGATTTCACATAAGATTTAATTTGTAGAAAGGACCTAGCAACTTCAAAAAAAAAAAAAAAAAACAAAACAAAACTAAAACTACTAAGTTGTATGTAACTTAGCTCCTACTTTTTACACTTATTGTAAATGATGATCATCTAGGTTTCATGTTTAGATTATCATTTACAAAGAGATAAAAACTAGCAGAGTCTTATTTAGTCTGCTACACAAAGGCAATCAAAATTCACTGGGTATTTTCTAATTAAAACAAGTAGAAAGCAGAATCATTTTTTTAAAAGAATGACAAAGTATAAAAATTTTGTTACTCCATATACAAGAACATATGTAAATTCATTATAAGGAAATTTAGATCTGTATCACATTATCACAAATATCTGTAAGGAAAATCTCCCAACCCATCACACAGCACTGTCTGACAAAACCAACAGTATTTTATTATAAACCTCACCTTGAAATTCATTCTAATATGATCTGACCAGCATAACTTTTAAAATGTTACATATTCCGAAAAGGAAAAAGAAGAGTACTGACCTTAATGAAGTTACAGATGGACAAGCCTGTCCATACAAACCCATCTGGCCACAAAGAGAATCTGAAAAGTAAAGAAGAGTTAGTTATTAGAAGCTCCGAAGTAAATTAAACTATAAATAAGACTCATTTCTAATTAAAACACTCTGAAAACAAATAGGAGGCTAAAAGATTCACCACTATCTGAAGAAATACCCATATGAATCAAAAATGGTAAGAGGAATTATACTGAAGAAGACAAACATACCAGAGCATAAGAGAAATAGGTACACTAGAACTGTAACATCCAAAGGAGCTGAAAACTCAAAATTTAACAAATTGTTATGCTTATGATATACAGAGACTGTGTCCAAACTATTTAGTAGATTCCCATGGATTGCAGAGAGGTGCCCAAAGGAGACCAAAGAGCTGAGTATGCAGGTTCCCATCCTCACATAATTGTTCCCACTCTATCTATTCGTCAATCAAAGCAGTGCTATCTTTACTGTTTTTATATACTGGACTTCACTAAGACTTCATCTGAAGAACAGTTCCAGTTCCATTGCTTAAAAAAAAAAAGTTAGGGGCGCCTGGGTGGCTTAGTCGGTTAAGCGTCCGACTTTCGCTTAGGTCATGATCTCACGGTTGTGGGTTCGAGCCCCGCGTCGGGCCCTGTGCTGACTGCCAGCTCAGAGCCTGGAGCCTGTTTCAGTCTGTGACTCCCTCTCTCTCTGACCCTCCCCTGCTCACGCTGTCTCTCTCTCTCTCCTAGAAATAAAACATTAAAAAAAAAATTAAAAAAAAAAAGTTAATGATAGCATTTGAACAGAGGAGTTTTGAATAGAAATTCTAGGTTCAAATTCTACTGTGCTGTGAGACTTTGAAGAATTTATGTAACCTCACTGAACCTCAGATTCTTCACCTATAACATGGGGATAAATACCACCTATATAATTTTATTTATTCATCAGGGACAAATTACAGGTTTGTTGTTAGAATTAAATAAATTAATGAACAAATGTAAAATTATCTATTATCACTACTACCTGGCACAAGGATGAGCCACAAGTGTCCACAGGTAATATGAATGAGAGAAGCTGGAATGAATATAAGCATACACATTTGCATACCTACACAAACGGTGGAGACTGTGTACAACTATAAAGAAAACATGTTCACGCTGCAGGGGATGGATCAGCTACTATTCCCAGTTCCAGCCAATTACTGCTAAGCAGGACTGTAAACCCAATATTCTAAGAACTAACATTTTTTTATTTTTTTAAATTATATATATACACACACACACACATACATACACACACACACACACACACACACACACATATACACGTATTTTTTTTTAATGTTTATTTCTGAGGGACAGAGACAGAGACAGAAAGACAGAGTGTGAGCAGGGAAGGAACAGAGAGAGAGAGAGAGACAGAGAGAGACAGAGAATCCCAGGCAGGTTCCACACTGTTAGCACGGAGCCCGATGCGGGGCTCAAACTCACGAACCCAAGATCATGATCTGAGCGAAAGTCAGACACCTAACAGACTGAGCCATTCAGGCGTCCTCAAGATTTTATATTTTTTTAATCTGTACATTCAACATGGGGCTTGAACTCACAACCTCAAGACCAAGAGTTGTTGCATGCTCTTCCAAATGAGCCAGCGAGGTGCCCCTTTAAGAAGTAATTTTTCAAAAGAAGCAAGGTATCCAAAATTTTATTTATAATTTCCTGATTTTTTTAATACTATGCAGACCAAACAAAACATCAGCTTTTGTCCCAAGTTTATAACCTTTAATCTAGAGGCTGACTGAACTCCCTGAATCTAATTGTTGTTACTGCACACACCGGACAGAAACAAGGCACTTCTTTTTCTGCCAGAATGACAGACTAGACAGCTTAATTAACACAACTTTGAAAATTTTAACAATGGATAAAATCTTTTTAAAATCTTTATAAATTAATCAATAATCTTGCCCAAAACTAAGTATAAGAAAGAAGCTAACCAAGTATGCAGCGTACTGAAACCAGCTTTCATTCACCTTCGAGGCATTTTGCCAAACCCTATAACTTTCAGCTTGCACTTACAAGGTGTAATGGGACCCAAGGTACAAGCGGCAAAGTCCAGGTATTACCCAAGAGAATAGCAAGGAAAACTGTTTCTTAACTTTGGTGCTAAGTGCCAAGAAGGACATGGGGGGCTATGATAGCAATAAAAGAGTAACTCCTCTGATATTCATAACCACAAGCTGACGCTCACTAGGTTATGGTTTAAAAAGCTTCATACGGGGTCACCTGGGTGGCTCAGTTGGTTGAGCGTCCAACTTCGACTCAGGTCATGATCTCACAGTTCATGAGTTCGAGTCTCACGTCGGGCTCTGTGCTGACGGCTAGCTCAGAACCTGGAGCCTGCATCAGATTCTGTGTCTCCCTCTCTCTCTGACCCTCCCTGCTCACACTCTCTTTCTCTCTCAGAAATAAACTTAAAAAAAAAAAAATTAAAAAATTTTTTAAATAAAAAGCTTCATACTTAAAATTTTCTTAAGGGTAGTCCTAGAATGGTAATGTCGCCACCCATCCATCCTTGAGAAAAGCAAATGCAAATCCTCTCTGGGAAATCAACCTTTGTTCTAGGCCTAGAAGAATTTCCACAGGTAAGATTCCAAAATAAATAAATTCACAATAGAAAATCACAAAACCCAGAAGGAGGGAGGGAAAAAGGTCACAAAACATAGAAGAAAACAAGCCACTCAGAATAAGATACAGTTGAAACATCAGCTGGCAGAATCAAAACCTCCAAGACTTCCAAATATGGTAACTACTAGACACTTTTCTCTACTGATTTAACTACTACTATATTTCAATTACCTGTATGAATCTCAAATCTATGTATAGCAGGGATCAATCTCCTAATCTCCAAACATAAATATCTAATAACATTCCATCCTTGAAACCCAAATCTGTCATTTCCAAAACAAAATTCATCATCTTTCTTTAATGTATTTCCTATCATAAAATGATACAATCCTTTTATCTAAGAATGGCATCCAGCCTAACTCCTTTCTTTGCCTTTGTTAGAGCAGAACACTTCTTTCCAACTCTTGATTCCTATGAGGAATGACTGACTTCTCTAAACACTCCTGTTCTACTAGCCCACTACTCACCAAAGAGGTAAGTGACTTGGTTACTAGCTAGGTAGAGGTAACTCCAGGACTCTACATTCAAGACTCTACAGGCAGTGCTCTGGGTGTACCCACTCTGCTGACCCCAACAATCTAGATACCAGGTTAGCTATTCCATGGTCTAGATTAGGTAGATGAGGATAGAGAATGTGGAAAGTGAGCTTTTAAATCTGAACCACATTCTACAATATTCAACAATATCAGCTTTAGCAAAAACAAAGCTAACTCCTCAAAGAGTTACCATATGTATGTATGTGTGTATGTCTATATTAAAAATCCTCTTGGGAACAGATGGATGGACACACACACACACAGGTGTGTGCATATCCCAAAAGAATTTAAAACATGTTCACAAAAACTTGCACACAAATGTTCATTGCAGTATTATTTATAATAGCAAAAAAAAAAAAAAAACAGAAATAAAACAAATGCTCAGCTGATGAATGGATAAACAAAATGTGGCAAATCTACACAATATCCATATAATATATGATATTATTCAGCCATAAAAAGGAATGACGGTCTGTTACATGCTACAACATAGACAACCTTATGCTAAGTGAGAGAAGTCAGACACAAAAGGCCACATATTTGGAAAGCAGAATTAGTAGTGACCATAAATGGGGGGATGCAGATGGACTGCTACCAGGTTTTTTGTTTTTTGGGTTTTTTTTTTTTTTTGGAATGATGAAAGTATTCTGGCACTAGACAGCAGCAACAGTTGTACAAAACTAGCACAAAATTAGTAAAATAATAATAATAACAACACCTAATTTTAAAAGCACTAATATTTCATTTTTTCAACTGCCTGTTCTTGTTTAAACTCCTCAGTTCAGAAATCAGCCAAGGGAAAAGAATCTTATATTCTGAGTCCCCCAAGCATCAACACCTTTAGGATCCCCAATTAGTTACCATTTACCACCAACTCTAGCTCCTAGATATCTTTCTAATCTGCTCTAGCCTTCCTTTCAGTTTTCTCCATTTTTAATCCAGATAACTACTCCTAAATGGTGAATCCCAGGCTGGGGTTTTGCCAATCTTCTCCCTACCCAGCAAATGATCAGCAACATGGAAATCTCACAAAAGGCAGCTAAGGTTCACAGTTCAGTCAAGAAAGTCTCAGTGTCCTCTGAATTACAAGCTCATATTTCTGAAGCCAACGACAGCTGAATAATTATATTAACTAATTCAATTACATCCCTAATTTATACAGCTTAAGGTGGTGTCAAAGTACCTAGAATTTTCTCCAAATGCTTTAAAACCCAACATGGAAGAAAATCTGTGCAGAATGACTGCAGACTGGTAGTAAAAAAACAGTCATTTCACTGAATATACTCCAGTAGAAGCTACTGTACTATATACCATTAGCAACACAAAAGTATGGAATTCCTTTTTAACATAAGCAGTCTTCAAGTGTATATTAAATTGAGTTACAGGGGCATTTGCCTGGCTCAGTCAGTACAGCATGTGTGACTCTTGATTTTGGGGTCATGAATTCAGTGGGCACAGAGATTACTTAAAAAATTTTTAATGTTTATTTTTGAGACAGAGTGCGAGCAGGGGAGGGGCAGAGAGAGAAGGAGACACGGAATCTGAAGCAGGCTCCAAGCTGTCAGCAAAGAGCCCGACATGGGGCTCAAACTCATGAATCATGAGATCATGACCTGAGCTGAAATCTGACGCTTAACCGACTGAGCCACCCAGGCACCCCAATTTTTTTTAATAAAATAAACTAAGTTACAAACTATTTACACTTAGGAAGCAAATGTTTAACAAAATAAGAGCAGTATAATAATGCATTATGTGGGAGCAGGAGGTGAAATGGGACTAAGTATTTTGAACAAGCTCCCAAATAATTATCTTAATTCTTATTCTCCTTCCTCCCACTGACACAAGGATAGAATGCCTTATAGTTTACAAAGAACGTAACAACATTCATGACCTTGAGTCAAGACCCAGATTGGAATCCCAATTATGGCCTTAGGTATACTGTTAACTTCTCTAAGGCTTAGTTTCCTCATCTCCACAAAAGAGAAGATTCATGTAACAGTTCCTGTGAGCATAGCTTGAATGAAAGCATTGGCATAACATTAGAAGAAAGAATTAAAAGTCTGCTCAAAATAAATGCTACAGCACTAGAGGTAAGAGACTATTCCTTCTTTTTTTCCTCACTTCCTAGCTCAGACCTATCTTTCAAAAGATATCAAAGTATAAAATTCACTAGCATCCATGAAGGAACAACCCCTTTGACTCATGTTACTTAACTGAGCACTGTGACTTGTTATACCATTAGTCACAGGTAATTATTAAAGCAAAGAAATAACCTGTCTTAATCAGCCTCAAGAGAAGAAATGTGCCAGAGGAAGGAGTAAAGGGACAAGAATCCTGCTGAGTAGCAATCAGCTGCTCATCTCTACTCCACCAGCTAAACCTAAAGGCAGTGGCACAGCTTGAGCTAAAAAAGTGAGATCTGAGTCCTATGCTCTCAGAGAGCAATTAAAATCATGTGAGAATGATCAATTCACCACGGGAGCATTAAAGGAAAACGAGACACCAAACTTAACTTTGAAAAACTCTAATAGATAATTAAGAGAAAAGGAACTAATTCAAAAAAAAAAAAAAGAAAGAAAGAAAGCCAATCACTTAATGGTTGCAAGTGATTTAAAGCACAGAAAGGCAATAATGTTATTACATGTCAATTAAGATGGACATACACAGAAAACATTGGCTTTTAACAAAGTATCATTAATACTATAGAGGGTGGGTTTTATGGCCTAGTGAAAGCAAAAAAAGAGACTACAAAAGGGTTAAGAATTAGGAGACAGAAATACAAGTTTAGCCACAAATTGTATAATATGAAAGTAAATGGGGGCACCTGGGTGGCTTAGTCGGTTAAGCGTCCGACTTTCACTTAGGTCATGATCTCACAGTTCGTGGGTTCGAGCCCCGCGTCGGGCTCTGTGCTGACTGCCAGCTCAGAGCCTGGAGCCTGTTTCAGTCTGTGACTCCCTCTCTCTCTGACCCTCCCCTGCTCACACTGTCTCTCTCTCTCTCTCCTAGAAATAAATAAAAACATTTAAAAAAAAAAAAAAGAAAGTAAATGGAAAGCACAGTAAGGTCAAGAAGAGTAAAGAACAGACTAATAAATCAGGAAGGGTGAAGAGTATGTCAGATGTTCATCACACTGTATCCCCCCATTACCCTGTCTTGGAGCCTACTTGGAATTCTTTCTCTCCCTCCGCCCCCTCCCCCGTTCATGTGCGTGCGTGCATGCATATTCTCTCTCTCTCTCTCTCTCTCTCTCTCTCAAATAAAAAAAGATCTGAATGAAAATTCACCAGACCTTTTAACTGCTGTCTTTGTATCCATCAAATACTTCTCCCTACTTCAAGGCACGTAAATTTAGGACCAATCCTCAGTAAGAACAAGTATCCAGAATATAGAAGAACTTTAAAACTCAATAATAAAAAGATAACCCAATCTAAAAATAGGCAAAGATCTGGATATACAGCTCATCTGTAGAGCATCTGACTGCAAAATATGGCTAAGATCAGTGCAGTGACTGGGTGGCTCAGTCAGTTGAGCATCCAACTCTTGATTTCGGCTCAGGTCATGAATCCAGGGATGTGAGATCACGTTTCCTGTCAGGCTCCACACTCAGTGTGAAACATGCTTAAGATTCTCTCTCCCTCTCTCCCTTCCTCCCTCCCTCTCTTTCTCTCCCTCTTTCCCTCCCTCTCTCCCTCTCCCTCTCCCTCCCTCTCTCTCTCTCCCACCCTTTCTGCCCCTCTCCCCCACTCATCCACGCTAAAATAAACAAACAGCATTTTAAAAAATAACCAAATATAAAAGTTACAAAGATCTACAAATGTCCAATAAGCACATGAAAAGATTAGTCATCAAGGAAATGCAAATCAAAACCACAATGAAATACCACTTCACACCCACTAGGATAACTATAATAAAAAAAAAAAAAAAAGACAATAGCAAGTGTTGCAAAGACATGGAGAAAATGAAACTTAAATATTAGTAGTGAAAATGTAAAATAGTGCAATCACTTCAGAAAACAGTTTGGCAGTTAACTGAAAAGTTAAACACAAAATTACCATATGACACATCCATTCCACTCCTAAGATACAGAGTGTAAAAATGAAAACACACATTCACAGAAAAATCTGTATACAAATGTTCTTAGCACCATTAAATCATAATAGCAAAAAAGTGAAAACAATCCATATGCCCATCAGCTAATAAACTGGGCAAATAAAATGTGCTATATATCCATACAGTGGAACAGTTGGCAATAAAAAGGAATGATACATGCTACACGTATAAGCCTCAAAAACATGCTAAGAAACCAGTCACAAGACTATATGACTCTATTTCCGTCAACAAGCAAATTTATGTTAGACTATGGATTAGCAGTTACATTAAATTAGATTAGTAGTTTCTCAGGGAGCCTGGGTGGCTCAGTTGGTTAAGCATCCAACTTTGGCTCAGGTCTTGATCTCGCAGTTTATGAGTTCTAGCCCCATGTTGAGCTCTGTGCTGACAGCTCAGAGCCTGGAGCCTGTTTCAGATTCTGTGTCTCCCTCTCTCTCTGCCCCTCCCCTGCTCATGCACTCTCTCCCTCTCAAACGATAAACATTTTTAAAACTTTAAATTAGATTAGTAGTTTCTCAGGGTTGAGGGGTAGGTGAGTAAAAGACACTGGCTGGGTATTGGGTTTCTTTCAGAGGAGAGGAAAATGTTCTAAAATTAGATTACAGTGATAGTTACACAACTCTGAATATATTAAAAAACACTGAATTTCAGACTTCAAATAGGTGAACTGTTCAATATATGAATTCTACCTCTATAAAGCTTTTTTAAAAAATGAGTTTAGAACTCCATCACATGCAAATGTTCTTTTTCTGTTAAGTTCCTGCTTCCCTCGATAGTACCACAGGAGCCACCTCAATCTCCCAAACTAGAACAGAAAGGGGAGAGTAAAAGTAATGACTTCACCAGAAAGCAACACTACAATAGCCATTATTTTCAAATCTATAACCCCCTGAACCATTAGTGGTTCCGGAAAGTTTGTTTTCTGGTGGGCTCTACTGTTTCCAAACCATACTACATATTGCTTAAACATGTTTAATGAAGATACACTTATAACTCATAAAAATATGTTTTATATTAAATTCTACAGAAAATCATTCTATTAGTATCTACAAATCAAGTACTTAGGTTACACCTCTCTTCTCCTAAAACAAAATCAAGGCCAGGTCCTGTTATTCTCTAATAACAGAAGATTAAAAATGCATGCCAACCAACAATCAGCATTAGCTTTTAAAACTATTTTAAGACTAAGAAGTCTGAACTCTCTCTTTCCCCACCATAGTTTAGGTCTGGTGTCAAACAGGTGGTAAATGTGGGGGAGAGGAGTTTCTTGGCCAAACATCACAGAGCTATAGCTTCTTCCAAACACCAAACCTTACTTCCTGCAATTTATGTAAACAGATCACAGGCCACCCTCTTCAAACCAAATCATAACCCAAGCAAGTAACACAGGATTCTATTTCTGGGTCTGTCATTAACTTACTGGATACTCCTGAAGCTTCAATTGCTCTACTTTGCTCAATAACTTAATCACAATTTCCGGTCTCAAATCAAATTATGTGATCTAATAAAAAACTTTTTCCCAATTTATAGATTTGGTTTTATGAAAATGACAAAAGCATATGATATTAAATCGTGTTACATGGTTAAGCCATTTTTATCAAAATACATGAAATATGAAAAATTCAAAAGATTGTTCAGTCTAAAAATGTTGAGCCTTTCTATTTTAAATTCTTAAAGGTATTCACTAAACAGAGAGAGAATAAGCTTTCAGAGGGCTGAAGCATTTTGAGGCTTTAAATTTAAACTCAGTTATATTTAGAAAGCCAAGATGCCATCTCTCTGGATCCTGTATCTTTATCTTGGGCATTTGATTCATGTGCTTTGCCTGGTGTAATTCAAAGCAAGAGATCCTACCATATGCCTAAAAAGTAAACATATCAGAATGTACTGATTACCAGAGGAATGTCCTACTGTACTGCAAATGAAAAGATGGGAAGCTATAGTCTCCCACTGCTAGAGCTGTTTAACAAAATAAAAATTACCTGTCTGGTCCTCAAAGCCAGCCTACAAACCACTTGATGAGAACCAATTCTATTCCCATTCCTGAAAATCCTGACTCAAGAGTTTATGGTGAAACCTAGGAAATCTATTACATAAAAGTATGCCAGGCAATTCTGATGTACAGCTTAATTCAGGAACTAGTGGTTTCGGACAAGGATAGCAGAAAGGATTCATATCATTTACCAATTATGCTCAATTGTGCTCAATAGGTAATAGCTACCTGAAGTGCTACACCAAGAAGGTCATGCCTAAAAGCAACCTGAAATTAGTAGTTTGGCACATATATAGTGATGGGGCCACATGCAAACCATCTGTCATCTGTGATTACAACTAGTAGAATGGGTTTTATTATTTTTTTTTATGGATGCTTTTGGGGTACAAGAAGAAGAGACTTAGATCTGATTTACTTTTAACTGGCAGAAGCTCTGGCTGATTCCGGGAGGGTAAGAATCAGCAATAGGCTCACTGGCATATGTATCAGTACTCTCTAAAAGTACTTATTAAGCTTCCCAGTATTATACAAAAAAGGAAAATAAGTTTCTACTCTCAAAATATCAATAATCTTCCGTGAGAAATGAAAATCCTACAGTTATATAAATTTGGTTCAGGAAAAAAAAAAGGGGGGGGGGAGGTTGTGCCCTGGGGAGTTCCACTTCAGGCAAAGGTGGAAGCTGGTAGAACACAGAGTACCACACAAAAACACTGTAATTTGGACTGATTCAAGAGAGAATCAACTGTAGGTTCCTCATCAGTACATGACTAAATTAACACGTTAAGATTCCACTGGCAGCATTTTCCAGGGGAAAAAAACAAAAATGGGGGTGGGGGGAGGCTGTATAATCAAGGCATGACCCACTGGAAGGCAAATAATCTGCGCTGTATTGTTTTGTACACATCTGTCTCCAACATTGGACTGCTGGCTCCTAGGGGGCCAGGTATATACCAAACTAACCTTTCTATGTCCCACAATGCTTAGTCATGTTTTGTACATAATACTCTAAAAATGTCTAAATTAGTGTAAAGAAGGACAACTCTTACAGATATTTCAAAAAGAACAGTAAAAGAACTTGGTACAGAGACATGAAGGGTCAAAAAGAGTGGACAGAGTGAAATTATGCCAAAAAGTAAGGGAAGGGGGAATATGTTGGATTAAGAGAGAAAATAAACATAATAACCAAATGTAACGTGTAGACATTGTCTGGGTACTGATTCAATTAAAAACCAACTGTAAAAAGACATTTTTAAACAATTGAAAATATTTTATTATAAACTGGATATTAGAGGACACCAGGAAATATTGTCAACTTTGTTATACACTATGGCATGTGGTTATGTGCCAAGATGTCTTTAAGAGATGTACACTAAAGTGTACAGAGGCGAAAAGACAATGTCTATGATTTTCTTTAAAATATTTAGGCAAAAAAAGAAAAAGACAGTTGAGGTATGTGTAACACATATGGTCAAATCTGTGATGGATAAATAGGGATTCATTATGTATTATCTACTTTTGCATATACTCAGAAATGCAGTTGTTGGACTTTCCTGCTACTTGATCAACTCTGGCACTGCACAATTAATTCTTTTTCTTTTCTTAGATTTCAGGAAGCTTAAGAATGACTAGTACTTCTGAAGAAAACAGCCTAGACTCACTCAGCAGAAAACAGGCATTCATTTGTTAGCCCTACTAATAGGAATCTCTCTGAATCTACTCAAAGAACTTCTTGTAAATTAATATGAGAACTGAATATGAGCCAAGAGAGTGACTCAGCTGCTAAAAAGAAACAAAATACAATCTTAAACTTCATTAAAAGAATAGTATCCAGATCAAGGAGCATAGCAGTCCCATGCCTCTTCACTGGTTAGTTCACAACTGGAGTATTGTGCTTTGTTGTGAGCACCAAATTTTAAGAACACTTACAAGCTAGAACGCTTGCAGGGACAGATATCAGACCAGTGAGGAGTTTAGAAGCCAAATGTCAAATGCAGCATAAATGAAAAAACTAGGTGTGTTTAGGGTAAAGAAGAAAACACTTCTCAGTCTTCCATGTTCCCTCAACATAGAGACCCCCAGCTTAGTATTTTCCAGAGGATTTCCAGAGTTGTTAATAGGCATTCCACTGTCAGATAAGTTTATCAGATAAAAAATATTTATCTTAAACGTATCAAAATGTTCAATATCCTCAAGTCCTTTGTGATTCTTCAAGAAGGATGTCCAGTATTTCCCAAATGTGAACATCCATTCATACAACAAAAATTCACCAAGCCCCAATTATTTGCCAAGCACACCTCCAAGGGCTGAGGACACAATGAACATTTTGAATATTCTGGAGCATACTTTGTGAAACAGCCAACCTAGGCCTCTTGATACTCTTCTAACTTCCATTGTGCTTCCGTTATCTCTAGATTTTTTTTCATTATGCTGTCAGCCTAGAAGGTCCATCACAAATCTTGATTCAAACATGATCTCCAACACGAAGCTTTTCTGACCATAAGCAAAAACTCTCTTCAACAAGCCAATGGCTCTTTCTCTGTATCCGTTCTTTGTGAACAGACTATGCTTCTTAATTACCTTCAGATCTCTCATCATGCCCAGGACAGTGCCCTGCATGCACAGGTGTTCAAGAAATATATGCTGGGGAGCCTGGGTGGCTCAGCCGGCTGAGCATCCAACTTCGGCTCAGGTCGTGATCTCACGGCTTGTGAGTTCAAGCCCTATGTCGGGCTCTGTGCTGACAGCTGAGAGCCTAGAGCCTGCTTTGGATTCCATGTCTCCCCCACCCTCTCTCTCTGCCCTCCTCTGCTCTCTCTCAAAATAAACATTAAAAAAAATTTTTTTTAAAAAGATCAGTTACTTCTGACTGGAAGAACTATGGTTTAAACAAAAAAAAGAAATATTTGCCGAATGAATAATCATTAAAATAGTTGAAGGATTATCTTGTTAAAGAAAGCAAACTAGGTCTCTTCTGTTCCACAACGGACTAGGAAAGAGATGAAGTTAAAGGAAATTTTGCCTCAATTAGAGCTAACAACAATCTACCTTACAGGTATCAGTGACTACAGGCGTTCTAAAGGTAGCCAAATGACTATGTATCAAGTGCTTTAGTGGAAATCTCACTGGCCTGAATGATTAATTCTTAAGATTCTAAGAACTACTGTATTTCTCGTCTCACTATAGTAGACAAAAGGAAACTTTTAATATCATGTATTTGTATCAATATTAAAATTCTTAAAATTGAGTTTAAATATACTTTCATTTACTGCTATTGTGAATATATAATGATGCCTGTTATGTGTCATTTACAGTGCGAAGTATAGAGGATAAATAACAAAAAGACACTGTCTCCATCCTAGAAGAGTCAATACAAGGTTGCTCCCAAAGCAAGTATGAATGCCTAGGTCATTTACCTCAATAAGAAATGTTCCTTAGATGAGGAAATTCTTTACATAAATGATTTTCAATATTTTGCAGGTAGAGAAATAACCATGAAGCCACTAGCTCTTCTTAAAGCCATCTAATGACACCACTACATACATAAGTTCTTCAGAAAACAAAGCGAGCCATTCTGCCTTTTTAGTTAAAAACCAGAAAACAGAAGAAATTCCAGGATACCTCCATATGCCAAGGCTTATCTCTGCAACATCACTCCTAAACTAAAAGCTGTAGTCTTTGCTGGCAAGGACCCTTTTACTTGTGTCCCCAGCATTCAGTACATTCCCCAAGACACAGCAGATGGTATTAAATGACCAAACAAGTAAGAGAAATTAATGTCCCTGGATGAAAACAATACCTTAAAGAAGCACTAATAAGTGGCTTTCTTATTAGAAACCTGCCAACAATACGGTAGCAGAGAAGTAGATCTTAAGTCTAGTTTTCATTATAAATCAAAGTGCTATTTTGGGGTCACTTATGATAAGTAATTACTGTAAGTAAACCTAAGGTCTTGGTTGCTTCTAGGGAACTAAAATTAATTCCTTAATCAGCAGATCTAAATGACCAAATTCTAATGCAAAGAAAAACCTCAACACTTAATACACCCTCAACTTGACCCATAGATTATAATCAAATAATTTATTATAAAACTGATTAACATAACTGCCTAAAAAGGAAAATACTTTGTGTCTCCTTCTCAGGCCCTCCCTCGCTCACATGGTCTCTCTCTCTCTCTACCCCTCCCCCACTCGAGCTCGGTCTCTCAAAAACAAAATGCTATAAAAATTTTTTAATTAAAAAAAGCAAAATACTTTGATAACACCAAATGTTTAAACTGCTCTTCAAAAGCATTATGATTCACATTTTTCTAAGTTCTCATATGAACCATAAAAATCATACTTATTTCTTCTGATTATAAAAATGGTATGACCCCACTGTAGAGAACTTAGAAAATATAAACAGGTTCAAAGAAGAAAATAAGGACTACCCATTGTGATGGTTTCTTTCAGTCTTTTTTTCTATTCAGTTATAACTTCTTTATATACTATCACTCTTCCTACCCGCTGGGCAAGAAACAATATCCTAACTATGAGAGTAACCCAAGCAGCCACATCAGATTCATGTTCCAGGTACAATTTCTTAATGTCTAAATTTTACAGATGTGTACTTCCATAAAATAAGACCAAATATGCTATTTAGTAATTTTTTTTAATTTATTTATTTTGAGATGGGGTGTGTACGCACAGGTGGGGGAGGGGCAGAGAGAAGAGAGAAAGAGAAAATATCCCAATCAAGCTCCGCACTGTCAGCAGAGAGCCTGACACTGGAATCGATCTCACAAACCATGAGACCATGACCTGAGCAGACTTCAAAAATCAGATGCTTAATCTACTGAGCCACCCTGGCACCTCACTATTTTGTAATTCTTAAAAGTGTCCCTTTTGATTCTATCTCCTTCTTGCCTCCAGAATTCCACAAAGAAAGAAGACTTAAGTAAAAATACATCCAATGACTGAAAATGGACCCAAAGTTAACAAGGGAAGAAGGTGTTCTCAATAGTTTTATGTTCCCTCCCATTATTAATCACAAGACAAGTTCTGCTCCAAGTAGCCCAGGTCCTTTGGGGTCCATAACCTTTAAGTTCTATCTCAAAAATCCAAAGTATGTTCTTCCTAAAACTTTCTCAGTCTTCTACTAAAGAGTACAAGACCAGAAACAGAATGCAGGATCTGGGTTCCAGTCTCTTCTCTACTAAATAACTGGAGTAAAACTAAGTCTTAGCTTGTATCTCATTTTCTCCATTTGTCAATAAGCAT
This sequence comes from Hyaena hyaena, assembly GCF_003009895.1. Taxonomy (NCBI): domain Eukaryota; kingdom Metazoa; phylum Chordata; class Mammalia; order Carnivora; family Hyaenidae; genus Hyaena; species Hyaena hyaena. The sequence continues at coordinate 808,231 of NW_024080776.1, forward strand.
ATTACTTGCCCTACCTCTATTATTGGGCTGTTGGGAGGTTCCAAAATCCACGCTTTTCAAAAAGTATTATTCAAATGTAAGATGGATATTTTTCCAAAACACCCATCCTCTATAATAAACAATATAAAACATGATTTCCCCTGTCATGTTATTTACATGGGGGTACAATACCATCAACAGCTCCTTACAGAGGGTAGGCAGGTGAAGCATGTCCTAGATTCACAAACCCAACCACACCAGCAGAAACTGAATCCACATATTATTTATCTCCCACCCATATGCTCCTGACTAGAGCATATTTGACTACTGTTTGTTTCCCAAAGTTCTACACCCAAACCATAGAAACTTTAGTCATTTTTAACAATTTAATAAGTACCCATGTACCATCAACTAAAATCAAAGATCTTAATAACTTATTTTTACCATATTACACTCCCTTCTCAATCCCATCTCTCTGTAAACAAACAGAATTTCAAATTATTAGCGAGTTCTAGCGGTCTGCCTCTCTCACCCATTCCTCTAATAAATCTGTCAACATACAGTAAGGACAAGTGTCAACTTTAAGAAAAATTACAATTCCAATTTCTGAGATCTTCAATACGGTAACATCAGCACTACACCAACCCAATCAGTCTTATTTCCTTGATATCACTATACCACTTCTAGGTAGGTGAATTCAGTTACGGCTTTTAGCTGTACTGAAAATGAAATGTACTGAAATATAGTGAAAATGTTATATTACAGATGAAAAGTTTAGTGGGCAGTCTCCTTCAAACACAGGATCAACTCTTCAGTGACCCTCTTCCATATGTGACTTAACTCTTCATAACCCTCTCTATATAGGAAGATAATGAAAAAATAGCCAGTGCTGCGCCTACAGTTTGAATGTTTGTGTACCCCCTAAAATTCACATGTTGAAATCCTAACCCCCAAAAATGATGGTAGTAGGACATGGGTCTTTGGGAGGTGCTTAGGTCATGAGAGTAGAACCTTCATGAATAGGATTAGTGTCTTATTAAAGAGGCTCCAGAGGGATCCCCTGCACCTTCCACGATGGTTAAGGTGCCAGCTATGAACCAGGAAGGGGGTCTTTACCAGAAGGCAACCATGATGGTGTGCCTTGATCTTAGACTTTCCAGCCTCCAGAATTGCAAGCAATTAACTTGTTACTTATAAACTATGCAGTCTGTGGTATTTTGTTATAGCCATCCAAACATGTTGACTAAGACAACCAACATGCAAAGTTCATAGAGACTCTTTCTAAACACTCCCACACAAGGACTTTCCCTACCACCAAACTGTTAGCATTTCAACTCCAGAAGAAAGTTCTCTAAGATTATGTTCCAACAGTAGTTCCTCTTACTACATTCCATAAGCGTGAGTCCATTACAAACTACTTCACCCATTGTTGATGGGAAATAAGTCAGACAGGTCAGTGTCGATGCAGGTCTGATTAGGCTAAAACGAAAGCACTTCAGATTTATGGTAAAAATTCTTAAAGCAACCAGAGTGGTTTAGTTAATTATTAAAAGTAGGCTTATTAAATGTGTCAAAGTAAGAGTTCTTATTGAAGATGGTCCTAATTACATTATATTCTTATTTATCCTATATTTTATCTTGTTACAGTGCTGAAGTGTGACACCATATAGGAGTCTCATTTGCTTTCTGTTTCAGTTGCTTTGTTTCAATTCTATAGAAAAGTAATAACCATTTTGAAAGACATCACATTCTCAGATTATCAGTTGACATGTCAAGCAGAATAGCAGCCAAAGGTACCTAACTATAAAAGGTTACTTAAAATAAGCAGAATGCCATTGTTATAAATATAAATACAACATCTGGTTCCATATAACAAAGCTATTTCCATATCCCAACAGATGGCCCACAGTAATAATGCTTTGCTGATCTGGTTATAACAAATTATATTAAATCCAAAATCCTGTATAGCAGATGCCTTTTCCCATTTCAGTATAAGTCAATCTCTTTAACCAAAACACTGTGCTTTGGTTCTTGTGATTTGTGCACTAAAATCCAATTACACCAATTAAGATGGTCAAATTTTTTTTGACAGTTGTTATAAAATGTCACTGTTGTGTTCTCTGAGTTTTGGAGTTAAAGAGGGTAGTGTACCTCTATCTAGGACTGAAACATTAACTGCTGAAAATGGAAAACAAAAATTTCAGTTATAGGAATGCCAAGGAGAGGTAAAAGTGAGTTTTTGCTGTCTTAAGCCAAGGTTTCTGAACAGTAATAATGTGGAAAGTTAAGTGACTAACAAAGCCAACAGGGAAGAGCAATAAAAATAATGCAATTTCTGAGCTGAGAGGCTATTAGCAAGGAGAAACAAAAAATGTACCTGAAAGCACAACCATGTAACCCTGTACACTACAGTATTAGGTTCATATTTTTTTTAATGTGGATACAATGTCAACTTTAATTTTGCTGTTTGCTTCCCCAGCATACTCAAAATCCAATCTTCATATTCTCATCATGCCCCCTTATTGAAATATTACCCTCTATTAATTCATATAACACAGTAAGCAGTACAATGTAGTCATTAACAGCCCCAGAGTTCTGAAGATAGACTGCAGGTATTCAAATCCTGCCTCTTTCCATCCCTAGCTATACAACCTTAGGCAAGCTACTTAATTTCTCTGTGTCTGTTTCCTCTCCGTACCTATAAAATTGATAAAAATAAAATCTTTTAGAGTTGTTATGAGAATTATATGAATAATAAGTGTAAAGTACTTAGAACACTTTTGGACCCATAGTAAGGCTTCAGAAAATGTTAGTTATTATTAATATCACTACCACTATCATCATGACACCCACTGATGTCCTTAAGGCAGAAATATGAAATGACTTATCTAAATCACAAACAAGTGATAGAATCTGATAGAAAAACAAAAACAAACCAAAAAAAACTACACACACACACACACACACACGTGTTCATTTTTAAGTCCTGAAGATTAAACATTAAAAATCACTGATTGACTAAGGGGGCTTTCCCAGCCCCTCTAATTATCCAGAAATTCACGTAAGAATCCTTCAAGTTAGAGTAGCAAGAGTAATAGAAATAGCAATGAACATGGACCAAGAAGATCCAATAGCTCCATCACTGACTTAAATGTACAATCTTGGGTAAGATTGTAACTTAACCCTAAACTAAACTTCAAATTGCTCATCTCAAAAAATGTTTTGCCTACATGATAGGACTGGGAATATTGTATGAGAAAATATATAAACCATAAACACTACATGAATGTTCAAGGGCCACGTTTTACTCATTTTTATATCTCTAAGGCCTAGCAGAATGCACAGCAGAGGTTACACTCTAAAAGAGGGATGAAGGGCACCTGGGTGGCTCTGTCAGTTAAGCATCAGACTCTTGATTTCAGCTCAAGTCATGATCTCAAGGTCACTGAGATCAAGCCCTGCACTGGACTCCGTGCTAAGTGTGGAGCCTGCTTGGGATTCATATATTCTCTCTCCCTCCCTCTCTCTCCCTCCTTCCCTCTCCCCATCCCTCCGCTCCTCCTCCAGCTAGGGTGAGTGCTCTCAAAAGAAAGAAAGAGAGAAGAAAAGAAAAGAAAAGAAAAGAAAAGAAAAGAGCCTTAAGAAATTTAAAAAAATAAAATAAAAGGTAAAATTGGCAGGGTGAGGATTAAGATGAAGGGAATGGTTTTTTAAAAGAACAAGGAACTCAAATGTTCAACAGATAAATAAATAAAACGTGGCATGGCCATACAATGAAATATTATTCAGCAATAAAATAGAATGAGATAGTGATACAAACTACAAGATGGATAACCCTTGAAGCATTATGCTAAGTGAAAGAAGCCAGACACAAAAGACCATATGCTGTATGATTCCATTTATATGAAATGTCCAAAACAGGGTACAGACTTCCTTTTTTGGGATGATGAAATGACTAAAGATGATTATGGTGATGGATGAACAACTTGATGAATATACTAAAAACTGTTCAGCCATCTAAACCAGTGAATTATACAGTATGTGAATTCTACCTCAACAAAGCGTTTAAAAAATAAGAAAAAAAAAGTTTGTGAAAACAATTAAAGTATAAAGTCACTGGCGTTAGAACACGCTTGTTTCTTTTTTAAAGGAAAAAAAAAACCCTGAGTTTTCTGATATTTGAGTAGCTCTGACATGTAGACAAGAATGAGACTGGCAGAAGCATTAGGAGAAAATACTTAAAATTACCACACCAGACCATAATGTCTCTATAAATTCTTTGGTGGAAAACAAATCTGACATCTACTCTTAGCCTTCCTTTCGAAATTCTAAGGTTAAAAATTACTTCCTGGTCCTAGTTCAATAGTCTTTTCATCATGATCATTTTTTCTAAACTTCCAGACTACCTTTGATGCCTTCAACCATACTACCTCTCCTCGGCTTCTGTAGCACTAATGTACTTCCTGATTCTTCTCAGAATGTTAACCTGTTAGCCTATATAAAATGACACCCAAAATTCCAAACCTCACAGTTACTTCACTATGATACTACCAACTTCCCATCACTCATCTACCCACCTGTTTCTCACTACCGTCTGTAGCCCCAATCAGTGAACAATCTACATTTTCATCTCTGTTAATCCTATAGCAATGTACTATTCTACCCCATTCTTCATTGTCTTCACTAAGGCTGGGAAACAGTGGTATGGCTCAACCAAAATAATTCCTATGCCATTTCTAAGTGGCTTTGCAACATGGGGTACATTTTTTTCTTCTGAATAGTCCCTGTTTTTCTCATTGTTTTGCTTAACCTAGCCCCCATTTCCAGAGTCAAACAAGCAAGGAGAGAAGACCATCAGGACTGGCAGGAAACTAGCCTGCTACTGAAAAATTCATCGTACGCAATCTAATGCTGTCCATAACCAATCTTAGCTCATTTAACTTCACAGTGATGCTTTCCTGATTTCCTATCAGTCATCATCCCAGGACTCTAGGCTTTTTATCTTTTAATGTTTTATTTGCATTCTTCCCTTTGCCCACAATCACTACTAAGTTCAAATTAATTTTTACTCACACATACATCTTCTTATATATCCTATGCTTTTTCCTTACGATAGTGTAGTTTAATGACTAAACGTAAAAGCTCAAAGATGAGCCTGCCTGGGTTCAAATCGTGATTCTGCAGCTTATTCTATGGGATTTGGGGCAAGTTACTTAACCTCTCCATAACTCAGTTTCTTCACTGGAAAAGCAAGACCTTATTATGAAGACTATGAGTTAAATACACTTAAAGAGCTTAGAATAGTGCCTGGCAAATGGGAAACAATAAATGCTGTCTATTATTTTATTCCCATAATCATTAACATGTCAGAACCTAATCTTATTCCTAAAATTCTCCAAGAGCATTCTAGTCAGTCTCCTCACTCCAGACCATTCAGATAATACAAAAAGCTTCCTCAGGAACGATATGCATGATCTTACTCCTAGTCTTTAGAACCCAATATGGTACCCCATCAAACTAAACCTTATTTCCTTGACAGATTCTCCACAAACACCTACTCACCAATCCTGAACTCATCTGTCACTACTCCTCAACACAGGTTCTCTGTGCCGGTCAACACACTTAGTATCTCTTACAGACCCTGTCACTTCTCCACCTTTGTAAGCACCCTCCTAGAATACATCTTCTCCCCTTTGAAAATTCCTATCTTTTGCAAATCTCACTTATACCTGGAACGTTGGCTGGTCTGTTATTCCAACCAGGAATTGATGTCACTTGGAAATTATGAATGATCTGTTACATGTTGTTTCCCCAAAGAAGTTGAAGCATTTGTAGAGGCCACATATTTTACTCTTTGCATCTCTTCATAGACGACTTCACACATAGCACAGTATTTTGCAGAAGTACACAAATGCTGACTGACTTACTAAAAAACTATGTTTCAGAATGCATCAGAAAAACAGTCTCTATTTTCCACTGCCCCACCCAAACTTAGCATGATGAAAGCAGATTTTATTTTGCATAGGAGAATATACTAACAATTGTACCACATAAAAGGAATACATATATATAAATATAATCAAAGGGAACACACAATGAAAAAACAAATCAAGAAAAAGTGAGAATGCTAGCCATCTTGGAATGTAAAAAATGGCTTCAAAATATTAAGATTCTTTATTTCACCCAAACTAATGAACCAAAGAGAGCCAAAACAAACTCCCTCCAAAAAAATACCTAATGAAAGCATGAGAAAGTCCCCAGTATCACAAAAATCAAGAACAAAATTCACCTCAACTCCAAGACACACAAAAACAAGACAAAAATCCTCAGGTGTACATTAAAAAAAAACAACAACAACAACTAAAAAAGTCAATCATCTCTATATATGCCACCAAAACAGAAACATGAAGGGAGTTACTGCTTTTCTATAAATATTTGCTATGGTCTAGGAGGAATAAAAGGCTTCTCTCACTGCTACTCTACCTACCGGGAGCAATCCGTGGTCACACAAGAGCAAAACACAGGAAGATGGAAACCTTTAACCTGGAAGATACATTAAGGAAAGAAACTACCCAAAACCCATGTTTCAAAACCAGTTTCAGAATACAAAGTAGCGCAAAGATAAGAGAACGAAAAGAAAAGTGAAATAAAAGAGCTCCCACGAAATATCTGACTCAGTGAAAACGATCTATATAGCCCGTTGTAAATAAGAGCTATGGACGTAATACTTTGATGACATGTACTCGTTTCCCTGGGAAGCAAAATGGACGGAAAAAATAAAGTAAATGTCAGGAAAAAAAAAAAAAGACAAAAAAAACGATGCCCACCGGTCTCTAACTCCCTGGCCAGCCCCACTCGGCTCATTCAGGAATCCAACTGAACTGCACAACACAGAAGGGAGAAACCTTTGCCAACCACACACACACACACACACACACACACACACACACAGAACGGCGTAGTGAAAACTATACACCTCCATGCATCGGCAGCTGGAGCACACTCTTAGAGGAAGCAAGAGGGAAAAGAACACGAACAGCTAAAGGGAGAGGAGGAAAGACGTCTCTGAAAACTAAGCCCTGCCATGTCCCCCACTGGTCTCAATTTCAGAGAGTACAAGTCTTGCTTCTCCCAGCTCCCCAAAAGCCGGTCTCGGCAAAGCAGACTGACCCTAACACCTTCCAGGCCATGGGAGGAAATCACAGGGGAAAAACCACCGCGCAAACCTCCCAGCTCACCAGCTGCAAAAAATGGAGGGGGGGGAGGGGGGAGACACCCTACCACGTGGGCAGGATGCAACACACACAGGACAGCAACACGTCCGCATGGAACGGCTGCCCCTGCCCCAAGGCCGGCAGAGGACACGGCGTCAGGATGGGTGGGAATGGAGGCCCCTCGCACGGGCCTCACCCAGAAGGGCACCCCCGAGACGCGACGTATTGGCAGACTCGCCGGCCGAAAAGCACCCCAAGCTTGGAGGGAAGAAGCTGCCATGCCGAGGCAGGGGGTCAACCCAGGCCAGGGGGCAGGTCGCGGAGAGGAGGAGACAGACGGCCGCGGTCCTCGGACTCGGCGCCCCCGAGAACCCCGTCCGGCTCCCCCGGCCCCGCCTGGGGGAGGGGCTGGAGGCGCGGAGCGGCCGCTTCCCGGCTGAGGGGCAGCAGCAGCTGAGGAGAAGCGCCGCGGGGGAGGGAGGGACCCAGCCCTTGCCACCCGCCAGGCCCGGGCCCGGGCCCCCTGCCCCGCCCGCCGCCCGCCCCGCAGCGCGGCCGCGGCCGAGAGAACGGAGAGGGCGTCTCGCGGAGGGCAGCCCCTGCCTCCGTCCCGGGAGATGCCCCAGCCCCGCCTCCTCGCCCGCCGCCCGGGCCCCGCCGCCCGGGCAGCGGACACTCACCTCAGGCTGCGCAGGCCGGTACGGCCCGGCCGAGCCCCCGGCCGCTGCGTGCGTCTCCGCCCCCCGGGAAAGATCCCAACGGCGCCTGGTGCGAGCGGCCGAGGCCCCGAGCAGCGCCGAGAGCGGCGGCAGCAGCGGGAGCAGCCAACATCCGGGGCCGCGCACCCGGAACTACTTCCCGACCCGCTCCCCTCCCGCCCCCGCCGTCGCCCCCGCCTCTCGCGACGTCGCTGCGCCACCGGCACCGCGTCGGCGGCGTCCCCTCCCCTCCGCGGTCACGGCGCGTCCCCGCCCGCGGGATCCCTCCGCTGGGACAAGTAGTGCCCCGGGATGCGGGGGGCTCTGCCTTGGTGCTGCCCGTGTTTTGAGCGGCCGCCAGCTCCAAGTGATGTGGAGGTCTCTACGCCTCAAAGTAGCGACTAGGGAGTGGAGGAGAAGGTTGTGGACAGCAGGGACCTGCGGCCTTAGACCCTGCTCACAGATTTCTCAGGCCCCGTGCTCCGGGGGGTTGGTGCCTTGTGACCTTGCCCCGACCAGGTCCCAGCCACTTCATCGTAGCGACAGGCACCTCAGCCTCTCCGGGGAAACCAGAACCCTTTTCCAACTTTGCACACTGCGAGTTCTGCAGGACCCAAACAAGGGCACCTTGGACCTTCAGCTCACCCTTCATTTTCAAACCTCCCAAGTTCTGGGTTCTAGGCCCATCTCTGCCGAGGCCGCTCCCGGTCCTAGCCTTAGTTTACTTCTTAAAGCAGCTGGCACTCCTAAAGCCCTGCTGATTCTAAAGTAGTTGTTCAGGTTATGGTCCTTGTTATCAACAGGTGGAGCCTATAGAAGGGCAGTTTGGACGACTTGTGAACTTTGGAATTTACCTCTACGTCAATCTTCACTGATTCTTTCTCTAAACTATTAGCACTGCTAATCTGACCTGTAATTTCACACTTAATTACACTCAGACCTCTAATTCGCTGTTGCTTCATTGGGTTAGTCACATATAAAAAAGCAAGTACCCAGCATGCTTTTGAACTCAAGGGTACGTGCTCAATATTTGGATACTCGGATATTTGTTAGATGAATACTAGCTTTATTGGATGAAGGAAATAGGAGAGGCTTGAGTGAATTGGCCCTGGGAACCTTTTTGACATGGTCCGGTAGGGATCAGATAAAGACCTCAAGTGGTTAAAGGGCTGAGTACCCAATTCCTTCAGCAAACACTGAACACCTGCCGTTTGCCGAGTATTCCTAGGCGATGGGGATTCAAAGTACTCCTATGTTCCTTTTCAATTGAAGACTCCAGCAAGATTCTGAAAATAAAAAGATTCATTCATGCGTTTATCCAACAAATATTTGCTAATTACTCATGTTGTCAGACACGATTTTAGTGCTTGAGATGTATCAGCCAACAATAGACAGGGGAGGAAACATATCCCTCCCTTTTGGAGATTTCCTCTATTATGGAGAGAAAGGCGATGAACAGAACAAGAAATTTATTTGGCGTTTTAAAAGCTATTTAGTGCTGTAGGGAAAAATAGACGGCGGTAAGGTATGAAGACAACTGGAGGAGGGTGGGGCTTGGGTTGGTTTTTTTTTTTCCAGCAACAGTCTACTGATCAATAAGATGTTTATTTGTTCAATAAATACTTCAGCCAAACCATGTGTTACGTGCTGGGGCTTTAGTGAACACGCTCAACACAGTTCTAACCTAGTGGACTAGCCAGCTAGTAGGGACCGCATACCAGCTGCTTTCACGTGTCCTCTCATGCAATGCTTTCGCAAGTCTGACAGAAAGGACTCCTCTGCTCATTTTTGCTGCTGATGAAATTGCAGCTCAGGAGAGAATAACCAGCTGGGGAGAAAAACCAGCCAGGATTCAAACCTAATGTCTTCGGAGTCTAATTCCCTTTCTAGCTTCACCTCAGCTTCATCTCTTATTTTTCTGTTTCGTTATACCTTACCTCTTTCATCATGGAAACTCATGTGTTAATCTAGGCAAGTGGCCTTAGGTCTGTATTGGGGCAAAAAGCAGGGGAGGAAAATATATTTAGAGGAGGGAAGGGAAGACTTATCAAAAAATCGAGACACGTGGAGCAAAGTAATACAGGTAGCAAGAGGATTTAGTGGAAGAGAAATGAAGTAGATTCATAATATTCCAATTCTGGTCTTACAGGGTGAGGTTTCAAACAGCCATCAGAAGGAGCCCAATTCCTAAAGTGACTTTAATAAGAAACTTGAGGGGCGCCTGGGTGGCTTAGTCGGTTAAGCGTCCGACTTTCGCTTAGCATGATCTTGCGGTTCGTGGGTTCGAGCCCCGCGTCGGGCTCTGTGCTGACTGCCGGCTCAGAGCCTGGAGCCTGTTTCAGTCTGTGAATCTCAAAAAAACAAAGACCCTCCCCTGTTCACGCTGTCTCTCTCTCTCCTAGAAATAAATAAAAACATTTAAAAAAAGAAACTTGAAAGAGGTGAGGGAGTGAGCCATGCTATTGTCTGGGAATGTCCCAGGCAGAAGGAATAGCTAGTTGAAAGGCCCGGAGGCAGCAGCATTCCTGGAAGTTGTAGAATCTAGGACAACTTGAGCAGGGTGAGCAACTGAGACAGGAATGGGGAGATAAGGTCAGAGTGGGATCTTGTAGGCCATTGTAAGGATCTTGACTAAAATAAAATCAACACAGAGCCTTGAAGGGAGGAGCAATATAAAGTTCATGCTTTCCAAAGTCCATTCTAGCTACTGTGCTAAGAGTAGATGGTGAGTGAACAACATTGGAAGCCAGAGATTCCACTGGTGATGACTTGAACCAGTCTGATAGACCGAGTAGGAAAAATATAATACAGTCTCTATACTTTAAGAACTCACAGTATAGTGGAAAGCAAATAGATTAATCACAATACACTTTGATAAGGGAAATACTATCCTAAAGAAGGGTCTACCCTTGTCAGCTTTCTCGAGAGAGGGTAAATCTCTCTTCTACCAAGTTGCCAAGGGAATTGGAAGTCCCTAGTTCTTTTTTGGACCACTAGGTGAATCCTTGATAACACAGCCAAAATTCATCCTCTTCCCAGCCCTTCAGATCTCAAAACTTACCATCATCTGAGGGACTATAGGCAGAAGTATTCTAAAGAACAGTCTGGGTCATGCAGTTAAGAGTATGGGAAAAGATGGAGCGCCTGGGTGGCACAGTCGGTTGGGCGTCCAACTTCGGCTCAGGTCATGATCTCGCGATCTGTGGATTCAAGCCCTGCACTGGGCTCTGTGCTGACAGCTCAGAGCCTGGAGCCTGCTTCAGATTCTGAGTCTCCCTCTCTCTCTCTGCCCCTTCCCTGTTCATGCTCTCTCTCTCTCTCTGTCTCTCAAAATTAAATAAATGTTAAAAAAAATTTTTTAAAGAATATGGGAAAAGCTGAGATTATCCTTATTTATCAGAGGAAGAAACTGTGGCAAATAGTCACCAGGTTTTAACCTGAGACTCGGGTCAAGATCATCAAACTCCAAAACAGGAAGTCTCTCTGAACCACTTGAGTGGGGTCAGCCAAATGATGGAATAAAGGAATAGAAAGACTTGTGTCTGGACAGCTGCCAGAATGGGGTTGGAGGGCTTGGCGACCAGCAGCCTTTGATAAGGAAAGAAGTGCACGTCCCAGAATGTCAAAGATGGAGGAGCACCCTCCCTTACCCACCGCTCAAAGAGTGTAACAGCCATGGAGGGATTCTGGGACCTGGTAGGAGTGGGGAGGAAAAGCTCAAAGCTGGGACTGGGAAGGCAGACCTGTGTTCAATCCTTTTCCATAGCTTACTTCCTGTGTGTCTATATCAAGCTATTTAGTTTCACTTCATCTCTATTTTCTTGCCTATTAAATGGAACGAATAATCATAGCTCCAGAAGATCATAGTTACAAATCGTAGCAAAAGAGATCATGTACAGTCTGCTATAAAATAAAGGCCCCCAAAGACAGTTCTTGTTAAGTACAAGGTTGAGTGTCAGCATAGAAAAGAGTAATTCACGCAGTCTTGGGAGGTGGAGTAGGCTGGAACAGAGTGAGGGGACACAGGAGAGCCCTCAAAGAGATCAACTCAGCGAACAGATCCTTAAGAGAAATAGATTGCTCAAAGCAATGAGATAGAGGTTTTATTGCTTTGTGTTATTTGCAATCTTTTCCCAGCCTCATGTGGATTATAAATTCCCTGAAAGAAACACAGCCCTGAGCTGGGCTGCAATTGCCCTACAAAAACCTTGATTTAGCTGCACTGGAAGTACATCAACAGCGGGGTGTTCAACGCTTCATGTGACCCACAGCCACTTAGACAAATGAGGCTTTACCTGATCCTTTTCTCCCTCTTTACTTATTGTAAGAGGAAAGCAGAAAATGAGAAATGAATTTTAAATGAGCCAAAACCTACAAGAGGGAGAGAGAAAAACAGCAGAGTGTCCATCCTATTATTCTCAGCCCTGGAAGACCCTTCCAGATTGCCTGGATATCTTTATATATTTTATATTTCGTGCATTAGATGAACAACAACAAAGCCTATATACAAAGGCCACTGGGAAGCTCTCGACACCAACAATGCATTTTAAAAACAACACTTGGGAGTTGGGAGTTGGTCACTCTGCGTATTTAACTAGCATTCAGTCATCATTTATTGAGTTCCTAGCCTATACCTTTCATTGGACTAAATACTAGGGAGTCAAAAGGGAATAAATAAATTCTCTATCTTCAATGTACTCCTAGGCTTCTGGAGAAGCTGACATGTAAACAGTCCCATTGCAATTTGGTAGAGATTTGTACTTGGGCCGTGGAAACTGAGAACAAGGCTTAACTGGGTCAGATTGGATGGGGATGGGGCACGAAAAAAAAAAAAGTGTACCCTTAATGGTAAAGTTAAGGCTAAGCCTGAATAAATGAAGAGTTTACCATGTAAAGACAGAAGCAAGGCTGGAGTAAAGAAAAATGTGGAGCAGAGGAGGGCAGCTTGTACAAAGTCAGAGGTTGAATAAATATGAGAAGAGTAGAGGCCATAGAAACTACAGTCATGTAGGTGGTCATTAAACACTAGTGACTAATGGGAATAACTAACTCATGAAGCTAGACCATATCAGACTATGTAAACCATCCATAGATTGAGTTCCTGCCCTCTAGAAGCTTGATATTAACTTCAGATTATATCAGTACGGCAGAAGAAAGCAATAGCTTCGAAAAATTTTCCTCAGTAGAAGACAGTAGCCTAAACTTCTAAGTTCTAGCAATACATTTGCACTAGTGCACTCATACCATCCGCCTACCCCACTCCACACCCAACCTCTCGAGGTGGTACCCCCATCCATCTTCCTTGTAACCACCTGGCTCAAACTTTGGCTTGCCTCCACTCATAATCAACCAGGCTAATTAAAAGCATAATGAAAGACACAAGGGCATCGAGACAGCTGAACAAACATTGACAGATACATAGATTAAATAAAGTATTTACATTATGTGTAAGCAATAGTGTAGAAGAAATTTAGGCAGCACTAGGAAGAGTGAGTCAGGGGATGTTCAAATAGAGGGGGATTAGAGGAAATCTCCTCTCTTCCAGGTAGTTAGCTGGATCTTTTGGAACGATTGAATGAAAAATGTAGTTAGCAGGAAAAGAAAGCCAAGGTTTGCAGCGCAAAGGAGGCTGAAACTCTGGATACAAACCTGGTAGTTAAGAAACAATTATTTGAGGGGGCGCCTGGGTGGCTCGGTTGGTTGGACATACAGCTTCAGCTCAGGTCATGATCTCACGGGGTCGTGGGTTCAAGCCCTGCGTAGGGCTATCTGCTGTCAGCACCGGTCCTCTGTCCTCCTCTCACTTTGCCCTCCCCTACTTGTGCTTTCTCTCAAAAATAAATAAACATTTTAAAAAAGAAACAATTATTTTATTTGAAATTGCGAAGTATTGCCTAATGAGCCAAATAAGAACAATCAAGAACCTCCAGCATGGTGAGAGAGTGGCTAATATTTATTGCATTCCTTGTGTGATTGGGAACATGATAGCCCCTTTCATACTTTTTAATTCAATCCTTAGAGCAAAACCAAGAGGTAGGTGTCCCTGTTTTGTTCATTTATTTTTCTAAAGATTTTATTTCTTTCTCTTATTTTTTTTTTTTTTTTAGTTTTTAATTAAATTCTCATTAGTTAACACACAGTGTAATACTGGCTTCAGGAGTACAATTTAGTGATTCGTCACTTACATATAATACTCAGTGCTCATCACAACAAGTGCCCTCCTTAGTATCAATCACCCATTTAACCCATTCCCTGGCCATCTCCCCTCCAGCAACCCTCAGTTTGGTTTTCCTCTCTCTCTCTTTTTTTCCCCTTCTCCTATGTTCATCTATTTGTTTCTTAAATTCATATGGTATTTGTCTTTCTCTGACAGAATTATTTTGCTTAGCATAATACACTGTAGCTCCATCCACGTTGTTGCACATAGCAAGATTTCATTCTTTTTGATCACTAATATTCCATTTCATATATGTATGTATATATATATACACCCCTCTTCTTTATCTATTCATCAGTCAGTGGACATTTGGGCTCTTTCTATAATTTGACTATTGTTGATAATGCTGCTATAAACATCAATGCGCATATATCCCTTCAGATCAGTATTTTTGTAACCTTTGGGTAAATACCTAGTAGTGCAATTGCTGGATTGTAGGGTAGTTCTATTTTTAACTCTTTGAGGAACCTCCATACTGTTTTCCACAGTGGCTGCCCCAGTTTGCATTGCCACCAACAGTGTAAGAGGGCTCCCCTTTCTCTGCATCCTCACCCACATCTGTTGTTTCCTGTGCTGTTAATTTTAGTCGTTCTAACAGGTATGAGGTGATATCTCTTCGTGGTTTTGATTTGTATTTCCCTGATGATGAGTGATATTGAGCACCTTTTCATGTGTCTGTTGAAAAAATGTCTAGTCATGTCTTCTGCCCATTTCTTCACTGGATTATTTGCCTTCTGGGTGATAAGTTCTTCATAGATTTTGGATACTAACCCTTTATCAGATATGTCATTTGCAAGTATCTTCTCCCATTCCATTGGTTGACTTTTAGTTTTGTTGATTGCTTCCTTCACTGTGAGGGAGCTCTTTCTCTTGATGAAGTCCCAATAATTCATCTTTGCTTTTGTTTCCCTTACCTCCAGAGACGTATCTAGTAAGAAGTTGCTATGGCCGGTGTCAAAGAGGTTGCTGCCTGGGATTTTGATGTTTTTCTGTCTCATGTTTGTGTCACTCATCCATTTTGAATTTATTTTTGTTCATGGTATAAGAAAATGGCCCAGTTTCATTCTTCTGCATGTTGCTGTCCAGGTTTCCCAATACCACTTGTTGAAGAGACTTTTTTCCATTGGATATTCTTTCCTGCTTTGTCGAAGATTAATTGACCATATATTTGTGGGTAAGATTTTTAAAAAATTTAATGTTTATTTGTGGGTAATATTTAAAAAAAATTTTTTTAATGTTTGTATATTTTTGAGAGACACAGAGATAGAGAGTGTGTGTGTGTGAGCAGGAGAGGGGCAGAGAGAGAAGGAGATACAGAATCCAAAGCAGGCTCCAGGCTCTGAGCTGTCAACACAGAGCCCTATGAAGGGCTCGAATTCACAAACTGAGAGGTCATGACTTGAGCCAAAGTCATACGCTCTATGGACTGAGCCACCCAGGCACCCCTGTGGGTAAGTTTTTTTTTTAAGTAATCTCCACACCCAGTGTGGGGCTGGAACTCACAACCCCAAGATCAAGAGTAACATGCTGTGCCTACTGAGCTAGCCAGGTGCCCCGGTCATGCCCATTTAAAGAAGAAAAAAGAGAGGGTCAGTTGTGACACTGGTAGTCAGAATTTGGACCCAGAACTGCCTGGCTGTAAGCTCATCTTCAAAGACCTTCAAAACCACCAATTCACATAGGTATGAGAAGTGTAACCTTTTGGGTGCTAGGCACTGCAAGAGAGTGTATTTACATCCAAGTACTACTTTAGGAAACCTTTCAAACCTTGTTAGAAACACAGGGTTGGGGTTGGAACCTATCCACAGCATCCCAAAGAATTTTCTTCATTTTTTCTATAAACACACAGTCCTAACAGTTTTTACTGCAGGAGCGGACAGGTAGTTGAAAATCTGTTTGTTTTGCAACAACAATGAAAGGATAGAGAGGGCAACTACAAACCATTTTGTTTTTCCCAAACATCTACTGTGCTTCTCAGGGGGAGATCCAGGATGGATTGGACTTCCCTCACTGCTTTGACAGCAGGCTCGATTATGTGACTTGCATTAGCCACATGAAATGTGTGAGTGGCTATATGAGCCACTTTCAGATGGAAGCTTTAAGAGTCAGTGTGCTTCACTATGTTTTCCTTTCCTGCTGTGCTGATGACCGGCGACATTCAAGGCTAATCCATCTGCCTTGATTCCAGAGTGAAGACTACGTGCAGCCAAGCTACATCTGACCCAGGAAGGACCCAAAGCATAAGCAAGGAGAACAACTTTTGCTGACTGAGTCATTAACATTTGGGAGTTACTATCATAGTGTAACAGAGTCTATCCTGACTAATGCGGACTCCTGTTGAAATTTTTCCCTTTGGTGATCCAAATTTCTGGTGTCATCCCCAGGTATAAAAAAGGTTGTTTGGGAAGTATGAGAAAATATAGAAAATGGAATGATTGGTGTAATGTAGTAAAAGGCTTTAAAATAGAAAAAAAATTTAAGATTTTTATTTTTTAAAGGAATCTCTACACCGAGTATGGAGCTCAAACTCACAAAGAGTCAAGATTGCATGCTCCACTGACTGAGCCAGCCAGGTACCCCGTAAAATCGAAGATTTGGAAGTCTTGATCTATGGGCTCAGATGAGCCTTTATAAGATAGATTTCATAGGCCGTGTCATGTCCGAGAGAAAGTTACAAAGATAAAGATATGGTCTCTGTTCTTGAGGCAGGGGCGATCCTCGTATTCTTTTTAAATTATTATTATTTTAGAGAGAGAGAGAGCACAAGTGGGGAAAGGGGCAGAGGGAGAGGGAGAGGGAAAGAGAGAGAGGGGGGGAGGAGAGTCTTAAGCAGGCTCCACACTCAGCGTGGAATCCATTGGGGGGCTCAATCCCACAACCCTGGGATCATGACCTGAGCCAAAATCAAGAGTCAGACACAACCAACTGAGCCATCCAGGCAGTCTTCAGATTCATTTTTAAGCCTAGCACTCTACTGGGTGCCTGGCACCCACAAGACTCTCAATAAATTTTTATAGATTTTTCTTGAACTAATGTTATGGAATGATCTGGAATTATAACTCATGTCTCTTAACTCTCCACAAAGGCTCTTTCTGTGTTGTGTATTGCCTACTTGGGCTAAGAGATCTTAGAGGGGAAGCCTGTAGTAATATTTTTTTCCAGTTTTATTGAGAAATAATTTACATATATCACTCTGTAATTTTAAGATGTACAGCATGATGGTTTGATTTATACACATTGTGAAATTATTACCACGATAGGTTCAGCTATTCATCTTCTCATACAGATGCAATAAAAGGAAAAGGAAAAAAGGAAAAAATTTTCTTGTGATGAGAACTCTCAGGATTTACTCTTTTTTTTTTTTAAATGTTTATTTATTTTTTGAGAGAGAGAAAGACACAGCACGAACAGGGTAGAGACAGAGAGAGATGGAGACACAGAATTTGAAGCAGGCTCCAGGCTCTGAGCTGTCAGCACAGGGCTCAACACTGGGCTTGAACTCACAAGCTGTGAGATTATGACCTGCGCCAAAGTCAGACGCTCAACTGACTGAGCCATCCAGGTGCCCCAGGATTTACTCTTTTAATACCTTTCCTATGTATCATACAGCAGTGTTAACTATAGTCATGATTTTGTACATTACATTCCCGGTTACTTATTTATCTCATAACTAGAAGTTTGTACATTTTAGCCACCTTCCTCCAATTCCCCCTCCCTCCACCCTCTGCCTCTGTTAGCCACAAATCTGATCTTTTTCTAGGAGTTTTATTTCACTTTTAGATTTCACATATAAGTGAGATCAAATAGTATTTGTCTTTCTCTGTCCAACTTATTTCAGTTATCATGATGCCTTCAAGGTCCAGCCATGTTTTCCCAAATGTTAAGATTTCCTCATTCTCTCTTATGGCTGAATAATATTCCATATGTGGTATATATACCACAACTTTTTTTTTTTTTAAAGTAGGGTCTACACCGAACGTGGCACTTGAACTCTTGACCCTGAGATCAAGAGTCATACACTCTACTGACCAAGCCAGCCAGGCACCTCTTCTACCACAACTTCTTTATCCATTCATCCATCAGTGGAAACTTAGATTGTTTCCATGTCTTGGCTGTTATAAGTAATGCCGCTGTGAACATGGGGGTGCAGATATCTTTTTGAATTAGTGTTTTTGTTTTCTTTGGATATATTCCCAGAAGTGGAATTACTGGATCATATTTTTAGTTCTATTTTAGTTCTATTTTTAGTATTTTGAGGATTCTCCGTACTGTTTTCCATAGTGACTGTGCCCATTTACAATTCCACCAACAGTGCACAAGGGTTTCCCTTTCTCCATATCCATGCCAGAATTTATTTCTTGCCTTTTTGATGGTGGCCATTCTGAAAGGTATGAAGAAATATCTCACTGTGGTTTTAATTTGTGTTTTCCCAAATGACTAGTGATATTGAGCGTCTTTTTGTGTACCTGTTGGCCTTTCATACATCCATCTTCTTTGGGGAAATGTCTACTCAGGTCCTCTGCCCATTTTTTAATTGGGCTATTTGTGTTTTTTGCTATTGAGTTGTATGAGTTCTTTCTGTATTTTGGATATTAACCTCTCATCAGATATATGGTTTTCAAATATTTTTTTCCTACTCTGGAGATTTTGTTTTTACTTTGTTGATGTCTCTTTTGCTGTGTAGAAGCTTTTGTTTGATACAGCCTCTCTGGTTTGTTATTTGCTAAATTTGTTGTTTGTGTTGTGTTGTGTTATATATTTATGGTAATGCTATTAGCTAATTTTTATATGATACCTTGTACTTTATATGCACTTCATTTATTTGAAATGCCATATAAATGAAAACTGGATAGAACATTAGCATCTGCTGTGCTAGAACATAGTAAGCACTCAATAAAAGCACACAAATCTCCCTGAGTAAATTACAAAGAGTAGAAACCCTTGAAGAGCCCAGGGGACTTGGCAATAAAAAATCTAGCCTGAAGTACACAATGAATCAATCTTTTAATGCGACCAGCCTAAGGGACTATGCAGGGGAAGGTTAAACCCATACAAAGGTACAGGACCCCAAGACATCTCCAAAGAGCGCAGAGCAGTAAATAAGAAACTTTCCATGGAACATCCTTGAAGCAAGTATTGAAGAAAGTCCTGAAAATGAATTAGGACTGTCCAAATCTGTGGATCAGTCCTTCAAAACCAGAAAAAGATCCAACCTGTTATTACCACTAGTCATTTAAAAAGCTAAGACACTGCAAATATGACTTGCATCTCATTCTGAAATAGAACAGTGTTTGGGCATAATTAGAATATCCAAAGAGCTAAGACAAAGCAGAGAAATGGAGAGTCATCCAGTGAGCTGATTTGGGTTAAATTACCGGATTAACCAAACTGAATAACCTGTGCAAAAAGATTCTTTATATTTTTTGCCAGGAGACCATATGGGGAGTTTTTTGGTTTAAAAAAAATGAAAACATAACAAAAAACTTTGCAACTGAAATATTTAAAATGAACTAACATAATGTCTGGGATTTGCTTTTAAATACTCCAGGAAAAAAAAAAATGTGGGGGAGATCTAAGAAAAAAGACTGGCAAAATGTTAATGTCAATAGAAGTTAAGAGGGGAACAATGGCTCC
Source organism: Hyaena hyaena (assembly GCF_003009895.1). NCBI lineage: Eukaryota > Metazoa > Chordata > Mammalia > Carnivora > Hyaenidae > Hyaena > Hyaena hyaena. The sequence goes on from NW_024080776.1 coordinate 827,973, forward strand.
CTCAGGAATAGGGAGTGGGAAAAGGAAATAATATTTTGTCCTACTAAATCGCTGTAATGATGCTAAGTTGGAGATCATTGTCCCCACTCTACAGGCAAGGAAAACTGAGGTCACATTGCTAGTGAATGACTGTAAAAACTTGAGCCTCAATCCCACAATTTCAAAATCGCTTTTGCTTATACCCCACATTGTCTAAATATATTTTTTTCAGATTCTGATATCTTAATGGAAATGGAGAAGGGTTGTTTTTCTGTATAATGGAAACTTATTTGTAATCCCTCCACCTTTCCTTATAGGTTCTCATCTCCACTTTATCCTTTTTTTTTTTTTTTTTGAAGTAATCTCTGTACCCAACATGGGGCTCAAACTCATGACCCCAAGATCAGGAGTCAGATCCTCTACCAACTGAGCCAGCCAGGTGTCCCTCTCATCGCCACTTGTGAACAACTGTTTTCAATACTTTCTGACTCATGAAGTTGTTTTCATTTCATTTAATCTGAATTCATGATCCATCTGTGGTTTGCCTCCATTGTTCAGCAGAGAATGAATGCGGAGTGGTGTTTTTTCTTTTTTGCAACAATTCTCAAAGCCAGAGATGCCAAAGTGCCTGCGTGTACATGCATATCCACACATAAACACAAATCTTATGTGTAAGGACTTAGGTACAGTTTTTCCTTTTTGACTACTTAGCAGTTAATTTGTGGCCTGCTCTGCCCACTTCCTCTACCCAATTGCTTTTTCTGCCATGTCAGGTAGAGCCACGCTTAACCCTTCTAGTGGGGTTTGTTTTCCTTGCTACTATGAAATACATTTGACATGCTTGTGCCTATACATCGCACCTGGATTTGATCCTTTTCTAAAATGAAATTTACTAGAAATGCTGATATGATGGCTATCCATTCATTCGGTAAACATTTATTAAATGCTGACTCTAGGCTGGGTCCTATGCTCAGGGTTTGGAGCACAAAGATAAAAACAATAGCTTGGGGGCAGTACAGCCCGTAATAGTGATTAAGTGAGTAGTGGTAGTGATAAGTAAGCACTAGTGAGTGTTAAGTGAGTAGGGGCTCCCTTGCCTAGGGTGAAATCCGAGCCCTGCCACTTAGTAGCTCAATGACTTTAATTGGGCAAATTGCTTAATCTTTCTGAGCCTCGATTTCTTCATCTGTGAATGGGTATAATAATAGTACCTACTGCATAGCTATGTTGTGAGTTAACTGAAACAATTGAACATGGAGAGAGCTTAACATGGTGTTTAGGTGTTACAAAGTGTCATAAATGTAAGCTCTTCCTATTCCCCTGTATGTTCATAGAGGAAGGAGAGAGGAGGAAGAAATTTGACCTGACAGGAGATGGAGTTTTTTAAATTTTTATTTAAATTCCAGTCAGTTAACATACAGTGTAATAATATTCGTTTCAGGAGAACAATAGAGTGATTCAATAGTTCCATACATCACCCAGTGCTCATCACCCAGGGAACTTCTTAATCCCCATCATCTACTTAACCCATCCCCTGCCGATCTCCCCTCTGGTGACCATTAGCTTGTTCTCTATAGTTAACAGTCTGTTTCTTCGTTTGCCTCCCTCTCACTTTTCCTTTGGCTCATTTGTTTTCTTTCTTAAGTTCTACACATGAGCGAAATCAGGTGGTATTTTTCTTTCTGACGTATTTCACTTAGCATAATACTCTCCAGCTCCATCCATGTTGTTGCAAATGGCAAGATACATTCATTTTTATGGCCGAGTAATATTCTATTGCACATATATATACATATATATATGCCACATCTTCTTTTTTTTTAATGCTATTTATTTTTGAGAGAGCAAGCAAGTGGTGGAAGGGCAGAACGAGGTGGGGACAGAGGATCTGAAGTGGACTGTGCACTGACAACAGCGAGCCCGATGTTGGGTTCAAACCCATGAACCACTAGATCACAACCTGAGCCAAAGACAGACACTCATCCCTTCATCAGTTGATGTACACTTGGGTTGTTTCTGTAATTTTGCTGTTGCAAATAATGCTGCTATAAACATTGGGGTGCATGTATTACTTTGAGTTAGTATTTTTGTATTCTTTGGGTAAATACCTGCTAGTGCAATGGCTGGATCATAGGGTGATTCTATCTTTAAGTTTTTGAGGATCCTCCATACTATTGTCCACAGTGGCTGCCTCAATTTGCATTCCCACCAACAATGCAAGAGGGTTACCATGTCTCCATATCTTTGCCAACACTTGTTGTTTGCTGTGTTGTTGTTTTAGTCGTTCTGAGGTGATATCTCATTGATTTGTTTGTTTTTGAGACAGAGAGAGAGAGTATGTGGGAGCAGAGGAAGGGCAGAGAGAGAGAGAGGTAGAGAGAGAATTCCAAGCAGTCTCCATGTTCTTCTCAGTGCAGAGCCTGTGTGGGGCTTGATCTCATGAACCATAAATCCAGCCAAAATCCAGAGTTGGACACTTAACCGACTGAGCCACCCAGGCACCCCTCATTGTAGTTTTGATTTGCATTTCCCTGCATAACTGATATTGAGTATCTTTTCACATTGTTTGTTGGCCATCTGTATGTCTTCGAAAAATATCTATTCACAACTTCTGTCCATTTTTTAATTGGATTATTCATTTTTAGGGTGTTGAGTTTTTAAGTTCTTTGTATATTTTGGATACCAATCCCTTATCAGATATGTCTTTTGCAAATACATTCTCCCATTGTGTAGATTGCCTTTTAGATTTGCTGATTGTTTCCTTTGTTGTGCAGAAGCTTTTTATTTTGATATAGTCCTAATAGTTTATTTTTTATTTTGTTTCCCATGCCTCAGGAGACCTATCTAGAATCACTGTAACCAGTGTCAAAGAGGTTACCACCTGTGTTCTTTCCTAGCATTTCATGGTTTCAGGTCTCACATTTAGGTCTTTAATCTATTTTGAATTTATTTTTATGTATGGTATAAAAGAAACTAATTAAAATGTCTATACTACCCAAAGCAGTCTACACATTTGATGTAGTCTCTATCAAAATGCCAATAGCATTTTTCACAGAGCTAGAAAAAGCAATCCTAAAATTTGTATAGAATCACAAAAGGCCCCAAACAGCCAAAGCAACCTTGAAAAAGAAAAACAAAGCTGGAGACATCACAATTCTAGACATCAAGTTATATTACAAAGCAGTAGTGATCAAAACAGTATGGAACTGGCACAAGAATAGACACATAAATAATGGAACAGAATAGAAAACCCAGAAATGAACCTACACTTATAGGGTCAATTAATTTTAAACAAAGCAGGAAAGAATGTCCAATGGGAGAAAGAATGTCTCTTTTAACAAATGGCACTGGGAAAACTGGACAGCAACATGGGGGTGGATGTTTTAAGAAAAGTTCACAGACACAGAAACATTTGAGATGAACCTTGAGGGCTTAGTTCAGGTTTGTTGGGGCAACAGAGGTGGGAGAGTGATGTCAAGTGTAAAGACCTGGCCCCAGGGCTCCAGGCTGTATATATTTGAAGGGCCCTTCTCTCTCCTGAGCTCCCTAGGTGTTGGGGGTATGGTTGGAATCAGATGACATCTGTTCGGCAACTGGATCACAGGTCAACTCCTTCCTCTGCCCATTCCTCTTGACTGCAACTTCCCCACTAGAACTGATCACAAAAGCACACTTACCGCCCCCCAAGACACTTTTTGCCTACAAACTCCCTATCAGAGTCTGTTTTTTCCACCAAGGAATTTAACCTACAACATCATGAATGATACTAATTGTAATTTGAAATAGAAAAATATCATTTGTGTGTACATTGTTGAAACCTCACTGTGGAGAGAGAGCTAGAAGAGACATATACATTAATTTATTTGTTAAACAAACACAATGCATTTGTCCAACACTGCAACATGGAATATTCTGTATTTCTTTACATTTGAGCATCTTTCTTGTGCATACAATCTTGGATAAATGTACTTACTAATTTAAATAATGATTCTTCAATCCTCTTCAAACATAGGCAAATAGACAAATAATACAATGAACCCTCCCCATCATCTAGCACCAACAGTTATCAAGTAGTAGCCAGTCTTGTTCCATCTAGATCCCCACCCTCACCTTGCCCCTTCTGTGTTATTTTAAAGCAAATTGCAGATACCATACTTCATCAATCCACACATATCTTAAAACTATATCTGCAAAAGCTAACAGTTTTTTTTTAACAAATCACACCATTCTCTTATCTAAGAATTAATGGGACTCTCTGAAGTTAGAAAATAAATTAAAACATATATTAAGATATATCTTTGATCCATCCTGTCTGTCAGTGCTTAAATTTCCAATCCCCTTATGAATTTCTTAAAATTGTGTTTGTTTGAATCATGGCTCAAGCAACATCCACAAAAGGAAATTGGATGATATGTCCCTTCATTTTTTTTTGAGAGAGAGAGAAAGAGCATGCATGTGTATCCGTGAGTAGGGGAGGGGCAGAGAGAGAGAATCCCAAGCATGCTCCACACTCTCAGCACAGAGCCCGACACGGGGCTCAAACCCACGAACCCATGAGATCATGACCTGAGTCCAAACCAAGAGTTGGATGCTTAACCGACTGAGCCACGCAGGTGCCCCAGATCTTTTTTAATTTAGAAGTTCCTTCTACCTCTTTTTTTCTTGCACTGTATTTGTTGAAGAAACTACAGTATTTTTCCTGTAGTATTTTTCAGTCTGGATCTTGCCGATTATTTCCCTGTGGTGGTTTTTAACATGAGCTGTGGCCTCTGTGTTGTAAATCAGTAGTTGGGTCTAGAGGCTGAATGAATCAGATTCACATGTGATTTTTGAGGGGGCTGAGGGAGGGTACAACTACTTCACTTGTAATATGTTCTTCTATCAAGGAGGCAACAAAATATGTGGTTATCTCTCCTCTCCTTTTTCCTAACTAAATACTTAAAAATGTGTTCTCCCAAAAAGTTGCAATCAGCATAACTTGGATTGCAAGCTAAGAATCGCAGCTGAGGTGGGGCGCCTGGGTGGCTCAGTCGACTGAGCATGAGACTTCAGTTCAGGTCATGATCTTGCGGTTCGTGAGTTCAAGCCCCACATCTGGCTCTGTGCTGACACCTCAGAGCCTGGAGCCTGCTTCGGATTCTGTGTCTTCCCCTTTCTCTGCCCCTACGCTGCTCACTCTCAGTCTCTCTCTTTCTCTCAAAAATAAATAAACATTCAAAAAAAACCTATAAAAAAAAAGAATTGCAGCTGAGGAATGGTTGGGCGATCACAGGACAACTAATCTTTAAGGACCCTGAAGATTAAATCTAGTTCTAGATTTATCCTAGCATCTGTCATCATTGTCTTATTGTTCATCAGGTGTTACCAAGTGCTAATCATGGCATCCAGGACTGGAGCTGGGCACCATGTTATGATAATTGGAACCATTTACTGAGTCCCTACCACAGGCCAGCTACTTTATTTAGGTTATCTGTAATCATCACAACAACCCCACCATGCAAGTTTTATTATCCCCATCTTATAGAAGAAAACTAAATTTCAAGAAGATAAAATGACTTTGCTAAGGCCACACAATTGGCAAGTGACAGACGCAAACGTGGTATGTAAATGCAAATTGTCTAGCCCAAAGGTCTCTTTGGTCTCTTTCATTCCGCTAACCCCCAGTCCTTTGAAAACACAACTGCAATACACGAATGATCCCTGCCTTCAACAGGATTATATCTATATAGGAGAAAGAGATAAATTACTAAAACAATTAAAGACTATTGGACAAGAAAACACTGTATAGAACGTGAACAATGAAACTGTGCGCACTTTACAAGCAGTGATTGCTATAAATGAACAGGAAGGAGGAGGGGAGCCATCAATGCTGATTGTAATTCCTGGGGGAGGTTTCATCAAGCAATGCAGGAATTATTGCAAATATAAAAGCTTTACCAATGAGTAAAGGGTCCTTTGCACAAGCATCTTCTCCCTTGGGATCCATGTCACACTGACACAAAGATTTTGTCACCATGGCAACTGGTCATTGGACCAATGAAATAATCAGTTGTCATGGTAACATGATCTCCATCTTACTCCCACCAGGCACCTGTTCCAAATCATCACATCCTCCAACAACTTCATGCCACCTCAGTGATCCTTTCTTTTTTCCCTAGTCACCCTGTTATCCCCAGCTACCTATGTCTGAGCCCCTAAATTTATGGCTAAATATATATATGAGACTATTAAAGCCAGAGCAAAGGAAAGTGACTTTGTAGTATAGAGCTTCACTACAGATGGGGGGACCCTCTAAAGTAGAAGAGTTGAACAAGCCAGAGTCCTGAAGAAAAAAAAGTATGTGATGCTTCACACCCCTCACCCCTTACATTTCCCTAAGTAAAATTCCTTTGGATTTTGTAACGTTGCATTATTCCGAGTCTCCTCCTACTTCTGTCTATTCATCCACTGGGTCCATTTCCTCCTCCTGTCTCCTAAATGCATATGTGTCTCAAGGCACCACCCTTTGTGTCTGCTGTTTCTCTAAACAGCACTGTCCAGTACAGTAGCCACCAACCATGTGATGGTTATATAGCTCTTGAAATTATAGATATACTGAACTGAGATGTGCTTTAACTATAAAATGCATACAAGATTTTAAACACTCCATACAAAAAAGAATAAAAAATATCTTAGTAATAATTGTGATTGTAAGTTGAAATGATAATAATTTGGATATGTGGAATACAATTAAATGTGCCGATAAATTTAATTTTATCTCTTCCTTTTTACTGTTTTTAACATGGTTCCTGAAAAATTTAAATTGCAAATGTGGCTCACATACATATTTTGTGTTCTATTTCTATTGCACGGCATTGCTCTAAATTTTCTCTTTCTAGCCGTCTCACGCATGCGTCAGGTGTCAAGTGTCTCCTCTGTGAGATGATTCTAGAATCCCAAATCCCACCTTTTCTGAGATCCAAGCCCACATTTCCAGTGGACTTCTGGCCCTTTCACAAATTACCACCTGCTCCTTACCTCAGCAAGAACAAAACCAGGAGCTTTCCTTCAAAACCTTTCCTTTCTCCCCATTAGTTTTATTAACCTTTTGTGTTATTTTCTTATTGTTGCCGTAACAAACTTGGCTTAAAATAACACAAATTTACTATCTTATAGTTCTGTAGGTCTGAAGTTTAAAATGGGACCTAGTGGGCTAAACCCAAGGTGTCTCCAGGCTGCCTTTGCCTCTGAAGGCTCTAGGACAGAATCCATTTTCTTACCTTTTTCAACCTCCAGAGGCTGCCATCATTCTTTGGCTCATGACCCCCTTCCATGTTCAAAGCCAACAATAACTGGTCAAGTCTTTCTCAGGCTGCATCCCTCTGGTACTGACTCTCATGCTTCCCTCTTTGACTTCTGGATGGCTCAGTCGGTGAGGTGTCTGACTTTGGTTCAGGTTATGATCTCATGGTGCATGAGTTCAAGCCCCACATCGGGCTCTCTGCTGTTCGCACAGAGCCCGCTTCAGATCCTCTGTCTCCCTCTCTCTCTGCCCCTCCCCCGCTCATTCGCCCCTCTCAAAAATAAACATTTAAAAAGCAACTAAAATTAAAAATAATAGTTAAAAATAATAATTAAAATAAGCAGGTGATTAGCAAATTTATTGCCATCTTCAGTCTTAGTTCTCCCTTGCCACGTAACAGGACATATTCACAAGTTCTAGGGATTAGGGTGTGGACTTCTCATATGAAAGGTCTGGGCAGAGAGGGAAAATCCATGTGCAAGGCCAACAAGAAAATAAATGGTAATCAGGGTAGACCAGATAGCTCTTATTGCTTTCAAGGCAATTGCTGATTTATAGGGAACGGTTGAATTCCCTTTGGCTGGTATGGACAGCAATGGTCTAACACTTTCTAGGTTCACTGCAGAATCTACCTCCTCTAAGACTTCTTTCATGATCACTCCTTTTCCCGAGTTACACCTCCCCACATGACCATTTTTGTACATCCAAGACATCTGTCTTACGTTTTTGTATCATGATTATGTAGGTATGCACTTAGTCTTAACTTCTCTACTAGGTTGGAAAAATTTTGTAAATAGGAACTATTTGTTCATGCCTACCATGGTGCTTAATGTAGTTTCTAAATAACTATTTCTTGTTTTTAATGTTTATTTATTTTTGAGAGAGAAAGAGATAGAGAGTGAGTGGGGGAGGAGCAGAGAGAGAGGGAGATGCAGAATCTGAAGCAGACTCCAAGCTCTGAGCTGCCAGCACAGAGCCCGTAAGAGACTTGAACTCACAAACCATGAGATCATGACCTGAACCGAAGATTGGACGCTTAACTGACTGAGCCACTCAGGCGCCCAGTCTCAATAACTATTTCTTGAATTTAGCTGAATGGAAACAACTCATGTTGACTTCTAAAATGTGTGCTTTGTTGCTACAGCCTCTGATTTCCTTAAACCAAACACTTTTTAAATTGACTTCCACTTAACTGATACTTTCTATCCTGTTTTAAAAGAACCTGGGGGAATCAATTGCTTGAGCAACCAACTCTATGATTTCAGCCCAGGTCATGATCCCAGGGTCATGGGATCAAGCCCTGTATTGAGCCCGGTGCCAGGCTCCACACTAAGCATGAGGACTGCTTGAGATTCTCTTTCTCTCTGTCTCTCTCCTTCTGCCCCACTCACGCTCCCTCCCCTTCTCTCTCTCTCTGTCAAAATTAATTAAGTAATTAAGTAATAATAATAAAAGGTCTATCAGTGTGGGGCACCTGGCTGGCTCAGGTGGTAGAACACATGACACTTGATCTTGGGTCTGTAAGTTCGAGCCCCATGATGAGCATAGAGATTACTTAAACATAAGATCTTTAAGGAAAAAAAAGAAAACAAAAAAAACAGGGAACCTGGGTGGCTCAGTTGGCTAAGTATCTGACTCTTGATTTCACAATTGTGAAATCAAGCCCTGTGTCAGGCTCTGCGCTGAGAGCACAGGGCCTGTTTGGATTCACTCTCTCTCTTTCTCTCTCTCAAATAAACATTTTTTTAAAAACCCATCAGTATAATACTCGTGGGTAATGGGTTTCTGTGCACTTCAGTTTTTTTTTTTTTTTTTTTTACTAATAGTTTATTCTCAAATTAGTTTCTACATAACACTCAGTGCTCATCCCCAAAGTGCCCTCCTCCATGCCCATCCCCCCTCCCCCCCACATCCATCAGTCCTCAGTTTTTGTCAGCATTCAAGAGTCTCTCATGGTTTGTCTCTCTCCCTTTCCCCCACCATTTCCGCCCTTCTTCTCCCCCTTGTTCCTCCGTCAAGTTCCTCCTAATCCTCCTATACGTGCAAACATATGATATTTGTCCTTCTCTGCCTGACTTATTTCGCTCAGCATAACACCCTCAAGGTCCATCCATGTTGCTACACATCTGTGCACTTCAGTTTTATGCTCATCCAGGATCAGCCGTATTTGATTTCATAACCTATTGATGCCAGGTGTGCATATATATTAAATAATATAAATATAATTTAACTTAAAGTTATGTATAGCAATGTAATATGAATGTCAAAAGAATGAGAATCGTTTCTGTGAAGACTAAGTTGGTTATCTAAAAAATGGGAGGAAGTGCAACACCCTGAAATCTATTAATATTATATACCATGTGAACAGATTGAAGGAGAAAAACGGACCATGGCAATAAATGCAAAACAATCAACAAAATTTAACACTCATTCATGATTTTTAAAAATCTTTAAAACTGAGAGTAGAAGACCATTGTCCTTATTTACAGATAAAATGATTGATTACATACAGAATCCCAAGATAATCCACAGAGTAGAATCTATTAAAACTAATCAGGGAGTTTAGCAGATGTGCAGTATTTGAGATCAATATGGAAAAATCAGTAATGTTGCAACATCAGTAAATAATCAGAACTTGTAGCAAGAATGAAGATTCCATTCACAACAAGGACAAAAACGAGATTACTAGGAATGAATCTGACAAAATTATCATTGTGAAGAAAATTACAAAATTGAAAATGTCATGTACATATATACACACAGAGAGACCTGAGTAAATGAAGAGACTTACCAGGTTCATGAATTAGAAGATTCAACGTCATAAAGATATAAATTCTTCTCAAGTTAGTTCAAAAATTCAATACGAATTTAAATAAAATTGAAAAACAACTGTGAAACTAAACAGACTGGTCTTAAAATTCATATAGAAGAAAAAAGGAGTTTTGAAGATGAGAATAAAATAGACTCTTCCACCAGATAATCACCTTACTCTAAAGTTACAGTTAACATGGCATTATATTGGCTTAGGGATAGACAAGTTGGTGAGTGGAATAGACAAGAGACTCTGGAAAGAGGTCTGTGAACATATGCAGACTTTGATATATTCAAGTGTGGCATTATTATGGTTGGGACGGGGGTGGAGAGAATGAACTATTCAATTATGAGAAAATTGGTTGTAAAGAATCCAAAGAATACAGCTGGACTCACCTGCCCCAGGAAGCCCCCAGTCACTATTGACATTTCTTCCTCTAATACTTCTAGTTGTCTCAACCCCTCCATACATAGCGTGAGAGCCTGGCTTTGGTGTGGTCTCCATTGAGCCCAATACAGTAGAAAACACAATGGCTGTGGTGCCCAGGTTCTACCTTACCAGACTCATGGAGGATACATGCCTCTTCCATCCCTGTCAGACTCAGATAAAGCACCAAGCTCTATATAAAAGCACTGGAGGGACACCTGGGTGGCATGCATATCCTCACAAGTATACCATTAAATTAATTTCTAACATGGTCGTAGCAATTTACACTCTCACTGGCACCGCATCGGGCTCTGTGCTGACAGTTCAGATTCTGTGTGAGTCTCTGTCTCTCTGCCTCTCTATCTCTCTCTCAAAAATAAGTAAACATTTAAAGAATTAAAAATTAATTAATAAAGGCACTGGAGACTGGTTTGCCCCTAGCTACACGGAGAAAATGTTTAACTCAACCAAGAAGTGAATTAAATCCCTGTGGAGTAAACTTTAACCAAGAACAGGGAGGAGAAAAGAGGATCCAGCAGGTAAATTGTTCACACTTCTTCCTCTCTCTGATGGACTATTCTGAGGTGTGGTGCATACATAGAACTTGTCCGGAAGATATCCTAGGTGACCAAGGCTGGATTTCCTTGGGACGCTACAGTCAGCTTACTACCCTAACATATCAACTGCTATTTGCTTTCTTCCACTCCTCACTTCCCTTCCTTAACTCTTGCTTCCCTGGGTTTGCTCCTCTCAATACTTCAGCAAGAGTGCCGTGGGTTCTGTTTTCCAGAGAACCTGGGGTAAGACGATTCTGTATATAGAAAAAAAGAAAGCTAGGTCCCTACTCCCACACCACGCTGAAAACCATATCTAAGTGGAATAAAGACCTAAGCATTAGAAATAAAGCTTCAGAACATTTTGAAGAGAAAGTTAGGAGAACATTTCTCTCAGTATAAGCAAATATTTCTTAAAAGCCAAAAGCACAAACCATGACAGAAAAGATTGGTAAATGTGATTACCTACAATTTAGAAACATTTATACAACAACAGATGACATGCACAGGGGTGTCTGGCTGGCCCAGGTGGCGGAGTGTGCGACACTTGATCTCGGGGCTGAGAGAGAGAGCTCCACGTTGGGCACAGAAATTACTTAAAAAAAAAATCTTTAAAAAAGAAAGGATGATACAAATGAAGTTAAATTACAAACTACAATCTGAGAAAGAAAGATATTTGCAATTCATTTGATTGACTAGGTAACTGGAATTTAACAAAAATTTCTACAGGTCAAGAATGAAAGATAAACAACAGAGAAATGAGCAAAGGTCAGAAATAAACAATTCCTAGAAGAGACTTCCAGATGGCCAATAAACATATGGAAAGATAATGAACCTCATTACCGATTGGGCAAATCAAAATAAAATCACTTGAGATACCATTTCACAGCCATCTAACTGGGAGAATCTCGGAAGAATGATAAGGTGTGTGTTGGGTATGAAACAATGAATTCTCCCACGCTGCCAGTGAGAGTGTAAGTTGCTACAATCATGTTAGAAATTAATTTGACGGTATACTTGTGAGGATATGCATGCCCTTTGACTCCCATATTCCATTTCTTGTTATAATTTCTAGGCTAGAGAAACCCCCACGTATATCTACCAGGAGATTTATGAAGGAATGATCACTATAGTGTTGTTTGTAATAGAAAAAATGGAAATAACTCAAATGTTCGATAAGAGGGAAAAAAGCAAATTTTGGAATATTTATAAAATACTACAAATTGAATGGAGAAGAATTAACTAGAGCTCTATATATCAACAAGGGTAAATCATAAACACATAACAATGAGGAGAAATAATCAAGTTGAAGAATAATGCATGCAGTATGATACCATTTACATATAGGTGCAAAATTTGGAAAACAAAGCCGTACATTTATTGGCACACATATGTAATAAGTATAAAAAAACTCCTATGGAGAAGGTAAATGCTGAATTCAGGACACTTGTTACAGATTGGGAAGGTGGAATAGAAATGAAATCAGGGACATCTGGGAGGCTCAGTCGATTGAGCATCAGGTTTCGGCTCAGGTCATGATCTCACAGTTTGTGAGTTCAAGTCCCGCGTCCACGTCAGCCCAGAGCCCTCTTGGGATGCAGAGAAGAGAAGCAGAGAGCCTTTTCTCTCTGCCCCTCCCCCCTTTCAAAAATAAATTTAAAGAAGCCTATTTTTTTAAAAAAAGAAATAAAATCAGTGTGGAGTGTGTGCAGGAGTTTTCAACTCTATCTGTAATGTTTATTTCTTTTTGGAAAATCTGAAGAAACTATAGCAAAACCTTAGCATTCATACAGCTGAGTGTGGAAACAGGTGTTCCCTCTGTTTTTCTCCTTGTATGTTTGCAACATTTCATTAAGTTTTTTTTTAAGTGGAATGCTTTGAAAAGATTCAATAAAAGCCGAGTCACTGAAAAAAACAAAAAATAAAAAACAAAAACAAAAACTACCATTGAAATAAGTGTGGGCAAAACAATTGTAAAAAGTTGGGTAAATAATTCTAACCACAGTAATTTCAAGTCCTGCACACAGATTTCCTTCTTAGGTGTGTTGAAGTTCTTGTTCCACTTTACAGAAACCCACTGTGGGGCGCCCACCAGGCTCAGTCAGTAGAGCATGAGACCCTTTCTTGATCTGAGGGTCCGGAATTCAAACCCCAACTGGGTGTGGAGCCTAATTTAAAAAAAAGAAAGACAGACAGAAACCCAAAATAGAAATCATCAAAATGCATGTTGTGGGTGTAGTTTGCTTAGGAAAGATAATGCAGAGAGTTCCAAACAGTGGACTCATTCTCAAACTTGCCTTACATCAATATTGGTGAATGAATATAAATATGTATGGGGGGCACCTGGGTGGCTCATTCAGTTAAGCATTGGACTCTTGATTTTGGCTTAGGTCATGATTTCATGGTTCATGGGATCGAGCCCCACATCGGGCTCTACCCTAACAGTGCAGAGTCTGTTTGGGATTCTCACTCTCTTTCCCTCTCTCTCTCTCTCTCTTTCCCTCTCTCTCTCTCTCTGCCCCTTCCCTGCTCATGCTCTCTCTCTTTCTCTCTCTTTCAAAATAAATAAATAAACATTGTGGTAGGGTCCCCTCTCTAAGGAAAGAAAAAAAACAACCTCAAGGCAACCTGGCTATACACGTATGTGACAACATCCCTCACGACCTTATAACATGAGACCACTTAGTCAGACTACATGTTTATGTCTTACCAAATATAGGAGACAAAGAAGTAAAAAATATATTTTTAAAAAATCTACGCCATGTGGCGTTCAGGACTCAGATCTTTGGGTACGAACCCAACTGAGCGGTGCCAGCAGGAATAAAGTTGCTTGCTAGAAAGAAAAGCCTCAGTGTCACAACTCCTTATGCAAGAATCTTGCTACAACATTAAAAACAATAAATATGCTTGAAGTTAAAATATTTAAAGTAAGTAGAGATCCCATTTTGTGATTTCCTACTTTCACAGAATTGTTCCATTTCTGGTCCTGATCTGTTGGATAAGAAGGGTTCTACGGTAATCATTCTAAGGTCCATAAACACACATTATGTGTTATATGCCTCCATGCTATGCATTGAACTAGGTGTTTATCGCTTCTTGAAGGACTGAGTGAACCAAAGAGGTGTAGGTGCAAGCATCCTGGGCAGAGGATAAAATGGGAGCAAATTCAGCAAAACATGGACAGGAAATAGAGCATGGATTCCTTCTTCTGGAAGGTGTAGGAGCAGGAAAGAGATAGGTTGAGAAAATAGGTTATGGTAAGACTAATGAAAGAGGTATTTGAGTTTTGTCTTAATCTCAGTTTTAGCATAGTTTCCAAATTTAACGCATTTTGTTCATCATATTTTTTAAATGTTTATTTTTATTTTTGAGAGAAGGAGAAAATTCAAGCCGGGGAGGGGCAGAGAGAGGGAGACAAAGAACCCGAAGCTGGCTGGCTCCGCACTAACAGCCCAGAGCCCCATGTGGGGCTTGAACTCACGAGCCATGAGATCATGACCTGAGCTGAAGTCAGAAGCTTAACCAACTGAACCAGCCAGGCACCCCTTTTGTTCATATTTTAAGTTGTCACGTCAGAAAGTAGTCATCTGCAGTTTCTAAAGCACTTCCAAAAAAGCTAATGCTAATGTCATTTCTAAGAATAAAAATGTGGGATCAGAGTTACCTCTTTCACCTTATATAATTGGTAAATTGTCATATTTTTCAAATAAATTTTGACACAAAAAATTAATACACCTTAAAAAAAAGACACTACTGATTAGGTCATGGTTCCTTTGACCATCATGCCAATCCTAGTTACCCCTCCCCACAGAAAACTACAGTTAGGACCTATAGCTCTGGACCAAGATTGTCCAAGTTCAAACCTTTTTTTGTTTGGTTGGCTTTGGTTTTGATTTTTTTCTCCTTAATAAAAACACTTTATTGAGATGCTTGGGTGGCTCAGTCAGCTGAGCATCCAACTCTTGATTTTGGCTCAGGTCATGATCCCAGGGTCATGGGATCAAGCCCTGCATTGGGCTCTACAGTGAGTGTGGAGCCTGCTTGAGATTCTCTCTCCTTCTGCCTCTCTCCTCCACTCGCACTCTCTCTTGAAAAGAAAAGAAAAGAGAAGAAAAGAAAAAGAAAAAACACTTTATTGATGTATGATTAACATGTAAAATGGCATATATACATTTAATACACAGAATTTAATGAATTTCTGAAATCATCACCACCATTAAGGCCATAGATGTTTCCATACTCCTCCAAAGTTTTCTTCCTCTCCCTTTATTATTTTTTGTTATGTGATATTATTTTTGTTGTGTAGTAAAAGCATCTAACATAATATCTACCTTCTTAGCAAATTTTAAGTATAAAATATAATATTGTTAGTTACAGGCACTATGCTGTCGATTTCTAGAACTTATCTTGCCTAACTGAATCATGTTCCTCTTTGACCGTCACCTCCCCATTTCCCTCTCCACCCAGCCCCTGATAATCACTGTACTACTCTCTTCTTCTAAGAGTTGACTATTTTTGATTCCATATATGAGAGATTATTTACAAATTCATATCTTGATTCTGCAACTTACTTAGGACTTGGACAAGTCATTTAACTTCTCTCAGCTCCAGATCATCATCATGAAGATATTAGCAATACACACGTTATAGGCTTGTAAGGACTAAATGAGGGAAATCTGTCAAAGGCCTTAGAGAAGGGTTTTTTTTGTTTGTTTTTTAGTGTTTTAGTGTTTATTTGAGAGAGAGAGGGGCACAGATAGAGTGCAAGCAGGGGAGGTACAAATAGAGAGGGAGACACAGAATCCGAAGCATGCTCCAGGCTCTGAGCTGCTGGCACAGAGCCGGTCACAGGGCTCGAACTCACGAACTGCAAGATCATGACCTGAGCTGAAGTCAGACACTTAACTGACTGAGCCATCCAGGCGCCCCGAGAACTTTTTTTTATTTTTATAGAAAGCACTCAATAATAGCTAATATTAGCTATTATTTTCAGTTCAGTAGTATCTCATCTCTCTCATATGTATTTTTTTGGGTTTTCATTTTTGTTTTGTTTTTAAGTAGGTTTCACAGTGTGGGGCTCACCAGGGAGCCCAACGCAGGGCTTGAACTCATGACCCTAAGATGAAAACCTAGCTGAGATCAAGAGTCAGGCACTTAACCAACTAAGCCACCCAGGCTCCCCTTACTCTTATGTTTTAAATATACACGTACCTGCAGATCACGCTGTTTTGTGTGAGGTTGTTTGTACTAAATCATACCAAACGTAGTGGTCGGCGACTTTGTTTTGTCACCCAGGAATAAATACTGGAGGTCATTCTCTGCACATGAAAATCAACCTTTACTTTTAAATTGTACGTAGCCAGTCCACTTCCAATAAACCCTATACCTTTGAATTTTCCCCGGTTTGTCCGATGGTGAGCAACGCTGCAATGAACATCCCTGTACAAGGGTCTTGTGCCCTTATAAGTGCTTCACTATGGTCGATGCTGAATGGGGGACTTCCCAAGTCATAGTATGCGCACATTGAAAGTTTCAGTCAATGCTGCCATTTGCCCTCCAAAGTGGCTATGCCAATTTATATTCCTCCCAGCAGTCTTTGTGAAAAGTAGGCATTTCAACTTTGTGAAAGCTTTTCCTATCCCTTCTAAACTTAATATTAACAATCTTTTAAATTCTAATCTGATAGATGAAATTTTTTATTTTAAATTAAATTTCTCTGATTCCTGGGAGAATTGGTCAAGTGTATGCTTTAATATGTATATGTATACGTGTTATGTATTATGTTATATTATACATATATAAAACATACACACATGTAGTGTATATGTATATATTATATACATGTATATGTACCTTAATGTATATATTAGTACTTCTGTTTTCCCATTTATAAATTCTTGGTATCATGTTTTCTTTTTTTTTTAATTAACTATATGAGCTCTTTATATATTATGAGTTTTAATTCATTGATACGTATACTAGTATTTTCTCAGTCAGCTAACTGCCTTCAGCTTATCTTATGGTATCTGCTGTTCTACAGAAGTTTTTAATAGCAATATAGTCAAATATATCAACTTTTCTTTTAAGCTTTTTTCTTTTTTAATGTTTATTTATTTTGAGAGAAAGAGAAAGAGTGTAAGCAGAGGAGGAGCAGAGAGAGAGAGAGAAAAAGAATCTCAAGTAGGCTCTGTGGTGTCAGCACTGAGTCCAGTATGGGGCTCGAACTCATGAATTGTAAGATCATGACTTGAGCAGAAATGAAGAATTGGAGGCTTAACTGACTGAGCCAACCAGGCACCCATAAGCTTTTTTTTTTCCCAATTTGAATCTTCTTCAACAAGATTTTTCTTACTCCTAAGGCCATAAACATTTTTTATAGTTTTTTTCTAATAATTTGGTACCATTTTTTAATATTCAGGGTTTTAATTAATCAGAAATATATTTTGGGGGGCACCTGGCTGGCTCAATCTGTAGATCATGTGACTCTTGATCTTAGGGTTGTGAGTTCGAGACTCACACTGGGTGTAGAGTTTACTTCAAAAAAAAAAAAAAGAAAGAAAGAAAGTAAGACTCCATCTTGACTCTTTTCCCCAAAAGGATTTCCAGTTGTCTCCAACTCCATTTTCTGAACACCAACTTCATTGAGAGAGAATTCACATGCCATACAATGCACCCATTTAAAATGTAGAAGTCAGGGCATGTGGGTGGCTCAGTCAGTTGAGTACCAGGCTCTTGATTTCAGCTCAGGTCATGATCCCAAGGTTGTGCGATCAAGCCCTCACATCAGGCTCTGCACTGAGCATGGAGCCTGCTTAAGATTCTCTCTCTCTCTCTCTCTCTCTCTCTCTCTCTCCCTCCCTCACTCCCTCCCTTTGCCCCTCTCCCCTGTTAGCACATGCTCTTTCTCTAAAATAAAATTTAAAAAATGAAAAAAATCTTTAAAAAAAAAGACTGTTAAAATGAAATGATATAAAATAAAATAAAATAAAATGTACAAGTCAGTGGGAGCACCTAGCTGGTTCAGTCAGTAGAAATGCAGCTTGATCTCAGGGTTGTGAGTTCAAGTTCCACATTAGGTGTAGAGATTAGCTAAAAATAAAATCCTTATTTTTTTTAATATTCATTTATTATTGAGAAACAGAGAGAGACATAGCATGAGCAGGGGAAGGACAGAGAGAAGAGGAGACAGAGAATTGGAAGCAGGCTCCACGCTCTGAGCTGTCAGCACAGAGCCTGACACGGGGCTCGAACCCACAAACTGCAAGATCATGACCTGAGCAGAAGTCAGATGCTTAACCAACTGAGCCACCCAGGCGCCTCTAAAAATATAATCCTTAAAAAAATAAAAAATAAAATAAAATGTACAAGTCACTGGTGTTTAGTATATTCACAGAGTAGTATCATCATCACCATAATAAATTTTGGAACATTTTCATTATCCCCAGAAGAAACCTCATCCCCTTTTTACCCCAACCTTTCCCCGAGTCCTAGACAACCATTAATCTACCTTATGTCTCTAGATTTGCCTTTTCTGGACAGTTCATATAAATGAGATTATACTACATATAGTCCTTTCTGTCTGGCTGCTTTCACTTAGCATTATGTTTCAAGGGTTATCCATGGTGTAGAATGTATCAGTATTTCATTCCTTTTTATTACCAAACAATACTCCATGGTATGGGTATACCATGTTTTATTTATCTCTGCATCAGTCAATGGACATTTGGGTTGTTTCCATTATTTTGTTATTATGAATAATGCTGCAATGAGCATCATTGCCCCAGGCAATCACTAATCTGGTTCCTTTCACTGTAGATTAGTATTCCCTTTTCTAGAATCTCATATAAATAAAATCATAAAGCATGTATTCTTTTGTCTCTGGCCTTTTGTACCGAGCCTCACGTTTGTAAAATTCATCCACGTTATTGTACATATCAGTAGCTGACGCCTTTTTATGGCTGATTAGCATTTCATTGGGTGGATACATCTCCAAATTTTTAAATTCTGATGGGATCCAATTTACCAATTTTTTAAAATTGCATGCTTTTCAGATCTTACTCACAATGTGCCTTTAAAATGTATTCACTGGGGAAACTTTCTCCTTTGGTCCTAAGGAATCTCGGGCATTCACATGACTCTTAGATAATAAAAGGTGCCATGGTCACCATAAATGACAATCTTAGTTCAGGCACCGGAATGCCCAATCCTATGTAACAATTAAAACGCCAGACTTTATTAAAGCGAAAACTCCTCTCTTGTCACTTGGACCTTCGACATGAACACTTACTGCAAGAATGGAGGGAGATTAGGCCTTGATTGTGCCTTCTTTCTCTATCCAGGATACCACATCCTCTTCCAGATGGCAGACAGGCAGACTCTCAGTTTTGGAAGACAGTCAAGTAAAACTTTTTCTTTCAGGTTTGGGAAAGAAACACTTTTGTTAAATGGTATCAAGTTCTCTGGGATTGGCAAATACTCAAAGCCAACTATTTCTTGGCTGTGTTTATGCCTTCTGCAGAGGCCTCCAGTAGGTACATTGCAGGTAACACCATTTTCCTTCCATTGGCTGCTCCCGTCTCAGCTTTTGTGTTTTTTGTTTGTTTGTTTGTTTGTTTTTGTTTTGTTTCTTTAGTGGCCCACAATATCCTCAGTCTTTCTGTTGGAGTCCCATGGCTCTTCCAGGCAATTCTCTCGGGCAAGATTTAATAGGGTTTAAGCCAACTCTCCTTCCAAAGAGATCTTCCACTAACTCTTGGAGTGCAGGCCACTTGATATAATCATTTCCCCTTCTCCTCTGTGGTTTGAGCAGCTAGCCAGCCCATCTTTGCTCTTCCCATGTTCCAGGCGGGAGGCAGACACTGACCTACTACCTGAAGGAGTTACAGATCAACGTCTCCAGGTGGTCCCATTGAAATGGTTCCCTCTTGAGAATGGGAAAATATCCCCTAACCCTGCTCACTGAAAGAGGCGAGGAGAGATACAGCATAGCTGTCTTCAGAAAAGTCCCCTTTACAAAGTTTTACAGCAACCTTTATACCCTGGAGGGCGAGAGGGTTGAGAATGTGCAACTAGTTGTTTTTTTTTTTTAAGGGTATTTATTTTGAGAGAGGGTGGGCAGACAGATAGGGAGAGAGAAAATCTCAGGCAGGCTCCCCACCATCAGCGTAGAGCCCGATAGGGGCTCAAACTGCTGAACACTGAGATCCTGACCTGAGCTGAAATCAAGAGTCAGATGCTTAACCAACTGAGCCACCCAGGCAGCCCTGTGCAGCTAGTTTTAACCATTTACTTTGAAACTCCTATAAGATGGCTTGCTGACAACTTTGTTATCTTATATCTACTGCCTTAGGGTTTCTAGCTGAAACTTCCAATTTAAAATCCTATTACACTTACATTTGTGAGCTAAATGCTACTTGGATGTGATGGATTATTATTTTTACTATCCTAATGGATTAAATTTGTCAATGTTTTATTTAATATTATGGAATCTATGTTCATAAGTGTAATTAACTATACTTGTGCTTTTTCCGTACTGACCTTGTGAGTCTCATGCAGCAGGATAGAAATTTGCATACTATGACTCAGATGTGCCAAAGAAAATAATATTCATTATTTTCTACAATTAATTCTATCTTAGACTCAAGCCTCTATTCCTGCTAATAGCTTGGGAAAAAAACTTTTAATTATGTTTATATCTCTATAAGTTCAAATTGAGTTTAGTCAATTCAGAATTCTACTCCCTGCTGGCTGTTTCACCCCCTCACGACAGCAGGGGAGGGACCCCACGCTGTCCTGTGGCCTTCCCGGATCCCATTGTCACAGCCTGCTGAGGAAAAGCTAGTCCTACCTTATCCTTTGCTATATTGTCCTGAGATTCATCGTCTCTGCATTCTGCACCACCCCGTGCCAATGTCAGGCATGGAGAGAATCCAAATTATTAAGAAGGGGAAAATGCATCAGGAGGCATTTTCGAAACATTTTAACTAGCTTACTTATCTTTAAATCCAAGACATTTATTGTTCTTATGCTTTTGTGGCTAAATCAAGAATCCAATCACACAGACTAGTTCCCAGTTACATTGGTGGGGAAGCAGGCTGAGCATTCCTTCCAAGAGCTTTGCTCAGCTTCTCAGAATCCTCTCAGGAAACCTATGCTAATAACTATTATTTATGATAGCTCTGTCAGGTGCCTTACATGTATTATTTTTTTAATGTTCATTTTATTTATTTTTGAGAGAGAGACACAGTGTGAGCAGGGGAGGGGCAGAGAGAGGGAGACACGGACTCTGAAGCAGGCTCCAGGCTCTGAGCTATCAGCACAGAGCCCGACGCAGGGCTTGAACTCACGAACCATGAGATCATGACCTGAGGCAAAGTCTGATGCTTAACTGACTTGAGCCACCCAGGAACCCCTTACTTATATTGTTTTTAATTCTTGCTATAACCCAGTGGAGTAGATAATGCCACTGCCAGTTTACAGAAAATAAACTGAGGCACAGAGCGGTGGCTGTATTAGTTAGGATACAGGCTAAGCTGCTGTAACAAAGAGATAACAAAAGACAGTGGCTTGAACAAGTTGGAGGTTTATTTCTCTCTCACAAAACACAACAGAGGCAGGCAGAAAGTCCAGGGTGCAGGTGGCTCGGCTTCACTCAGTTATCCAGGGATCCGATACCTTCCTTCTGTCTCATTACTCCTCCACTGAATCATCCATTGTGCTGTCCTCATCTGCTTGGTAAAAGCTGGCTCTCACCACTACCCATGCATGTCCCAGCCTGTGGGAGGGAGGAAGAGAGGATGAAGGACAGGTAGTTCCTTTAAGGAAACTGCACACAAACACTTCAGCTCATGTCTCATTGTCCAGAAAGATCATAGTCACATGGCCAAAACTAACTGCAAGAAAGGCTGAAAACTAGAGGCTCTACTCATGCCTAGGTAAAACTAGTGTAGATAGATGTGGTAGTGATTCTATTACTAGAAGAAGGGAATCATGGGGGGTGCCTGGGTGGCTCAGTCAGTTGAGCGTCTGACTTCAGCTCCAGTCATGATCTCACAGTTGGTGGGTTGGAGCCCAGCATCAGGCCCTATGCTGAACGCTTGTTCAGAGCCTGGAAGCTGCTTCGGACTCTGTGTCTTTTTCTCTCTCTGCCCCTCCCCCACTTGCTCTCTGTCTCACTCTGTCTCTCAAAATTAAATAAATGTAAAAAAAAATTTTTTTTTATTTAAAGAAAGGAATCTAGGACACTGGGGATTGTTTAGACATCTCTGCACAGAATCTAATATGATTCCCTCCTTCCAAATTCGGAGCACTGTGTGCAGATGAAAAACTACAGTTCCCATTTGCCCTGCAGATAGGAGCCGCCAATTAGATATAAACAGAAGTCACTGTGTGGGCTTTCTGGAAAACTCTTTATTGTCCTTCTTCCCTTCACCCATCCTGCTGCTTAGAAAGCAGATGAGGTGACTAGAGCTTCAAATGCCATATTGGACCATGAGTGACCTGGAACTTGCTAAAGATGGTGGGGCATGCAGAAAAGAAACACCTAGAAACTTAATGATCTAGGAGCCATCATACCACTTAGCTCTGCACTTCTTTATTTTGAAGGAGAAATCAGCCTCTTTCACATTTCAGTTGCTTTATGACCTACATGCAATCAAATGTAATTCTTTACTGATTCAAATTATTCATTTAAGCAATGTATTCACAGTCACGCAGTTAGAAAGGTGTTTGTACTGAGATTTACCTGGCTCCAAAGCCCATATTCTTGCCCCTGCAGGATTAAATTAGTCTTTTACAAGGCAAAAATGGTATTCTTTTGTTAAGATCCTAGAATGCCATGAAGAAATAGTGGTAGGCTCCATCGTATTTAGGGAAAGGTATTTATCCTTTACATCTTGAGTCCTTTATGTGATATAGCATTTTGGCTAGCAAGATATTTCTCTGTTAGGTGTATGCAACATAAAATTACAGGAAAGCACCATGAGCTATCGAGCCAGACATGATTTGTTATTCTTATCTTTGACTTTTTCTATTAATTTTAATTGGCTTCCTATTCATTCCTTTTGTTGTCGGCTAGGATGTGCTGACAGGCAAGCGGTAGGAGGCACCAGTGTTAAAAGGAAGATTAATGGGGAACATTTTTGAAATGTATAACAATCTATTCATCACTGTAACTTTTTTTCCATTTGGAAAAAAATCCATAATTATTTAACTTTTAATTCTAATATATTGGGTCCACCTTATGGGACACATCGTTGGAGATTCTCTGATCTACATGATTGACAGATGAGCCTTATACTGCCAGGATGGAAAACACATAGATAAGAAACAGGCTGTGAGGGTGCCCGGGTGGCTCAGATGGTTAAGCGTCCAACTTCGGCTCAGGTCATGATCTCACGGTCATGGGTTTGAGCCCTGCGTCGGGCTCTGTGCTGACAGCTAGCTCAGAGCCTGGAGCCTGTTTCAGATTCTGTGTCTCCCTCTCTCTCTGACCCTCCCCTGCTCACGCTGTCTCTCTCTCTCTCAGAAATAAATAAATCGTTAAAAAAAAAAAAAGAAAGAAACAGGTTGTGAGAGTCACTATGGCCCTATGAGCCTGGATAAAGGCTTTATTCTTTCTTGACTGGAGAGCATTTGGTTAAAGCAGGAAATCAACTATATGGACTGTTTAACCCACATGTTCTAAATTGCTATTGGGGACGATACCACTAGAATTAGGAAAATTTTGCTACTTTTGGGGGGCAAAATACCAAAAAGTTGACATAAGTTGTTTAGAAGGGTTTATTAGATAATATTATTATTATCTCCTTTTGGGAAAAGGAGAGATGATTGCCAGAGGCTGTCAAAAATGTTTAGATTTAGAATGTCCTGTGCACTATAAAGGAAACAGGTAAGACTGTGATTTACCAGCAAGCGTCACTTTTTCATTGTAAGGGTTTGTGGTAGTTTGGAGGGAAGAATGACCCTCCAAAGATGCTCAAGTTCTAATTTCCAAAACCTGTGAGTCTGTCACCTTACATAGCAGAAGGGGTTTTGCAGATGTGTTTAAATGAAAGGTTTCTTTTTTTAAAATTTTGGGTTTTTTGTTTATTTTTGAGAAAGAGAGAGAGAGAGAGCAAACAGGGGAGGGACAGAGAGAGAGGGAGACACAGAATCTGAAGCAGGCTCCAGGCTCTGAGCTGTCAGTACAGAGACTGATGCGGGGCTCGAACTTACAAACTGTGAGATCATGACCTGAACTGAAGTTGAATGCTCAACCGACTGAGCCACGTAGGCGCCCCTAAATGAAAGTTTTCAAAATAAGAACATTTTATTTTATTTCCTTTTATTTATTTATTTATTTTGAGAGAGAGAGAGAGTGAACATGAGCAGCAGGAGGGGCAGAGAGAGAGGGAGGGAATCCCAAGGAGGTTCTGCGCTGTCAGCACAGAGTGCAATGCAGGGTTCGATCCCATGAACCGTGAGAACATGGCCTGAGCTGAAATCAAGAGTTGGAAGCTTAACCTACTGAGCCACCCAGGTGCCCCATAAAATAAGAATATTTTAAAGGTTGCAGAAGTCATGATGCCATGCTGGAAGGAGCCAGGAGGCAAGGAATGTGGATTGCTGCCAGAAGCTGAAAAGGGGACTGATTCTCCCTCGAATCTCCAGAAGGAGTGCAGCTCAGTCAACACTTGATGTTGGCCCCCAAGGCCCATCTCTGACCTCCAGAACTGTAAGATAATAAATTTGTGAGGAGCCTGGCTGGCTCAGTCAGTGCAGCATGAGAATCTTGATCGCAGGGCTGTGAGTTAGAGCCCCACATTGGGCATAGAGATGACTTAAAATAATAATAATAACAACAGCAACACCCACGTGCGCCTCAAATGAGTTCATTTTATATTCAAATATGCAAATCAGGATAAACTCTGGGTCCTTGGAGAAATGGCTGATTCTAGGAATGGGACAGGAAATATTCAAGATGAGCCTGAAGCATCTTGTAGTGCCAGAGAGTAATGGAGTGCTAGAAGACAAAATAACATAAAAAACAATAAGACAGTGATGGGGATCTGTCAAAGAGGCACAGGAAGCGCCTGAAAGGGCTCCTAATGGCCAATTTAAGCAACAAAATAAGCAAATTAGTATTGGGTTTTAACCCAATGTACAGAATAAATATCCATGAAAATTCAATGTGATTCTCTCCTAAATTCTGAGCTCGTGACCAGAAAAAAACAAAACAAAACAAAACTATATTTCCATTTCTTTCACAGATAGAAATAGCAATTGAATATAAGAAGTCACTGGGTGATAATGATTGAATAAATCAGTAAATGGGGGAGAAGAGACAAATGCCCTGTGCAAAAACATCCAAATAATTTATGTAGATACTCTGCCCTTAAGGAGGTGGAACAGAGGGGCACCTGGGTGGCTCAGTCAGTTAAGCGTCCAACTCTTGATATTAGCTTAGGTCATGATCTTATGGTTGTGAGATCAAGCCCTGTTTTGGGCTCTGTGCTGAGAGTGGAGCCTGGTTGGGATTCTCTCTCTCTCTCTCCCTCTCTCTCTCTCTCTCTCTTTCTCTCTTTGCTCCTCTCCTACTCATTCTCTCTCTGTGTCCCTCTTGTGCTCATTCCCTCTCTCTCTCTCTGCCCCTCCCCTGCTCGTTCTCTCTCTCTCTCAAAATAAATAAACTTAAAAAAAAAAGAGGTGGAAACATAATTGCCACCCTTGAAGTATGAGCTGCAGAGTGACATCTATCCAAAGAGTACAGTGGGGGGAGGAGGGGGGGAGTAATTTTACAGTAGAGGAGCCTGACAAACAGTACCTCAACCAGGTGATCAAGGTCAACATCAGTAGTAACAAGGCATAGTGATAGTATGTGTCCTTGACATAATATGGTAACAAACGGCATCTGTTAAAAAGAAAACCATAAGCCCAAAAAGGCATCACTTCGACCAACTCACCAAACCTGGGCTTCATACCTACCTAAATGCAGTTTCAACCTCCCCCAGGAACGTAGTCTTAACAGGTCAGTCAAGAATTTTCTGGGTTGCCTGGCTGGCTCAGTCAGGGGAGCAAGTAACTCTTATTATTGAGGTCATGGGTTCAAGCCCCATGTTGGGTGTAGAGCTTACTTTAAAAAAATGTTATTTTCTGATAAGCACCAGTGAGGTCATCTGTCACATGGGCCCTCTCCATTTTACCAACCCCTCAATCAGGGCCCCCTCTCCCATCCCCTGCAAAGGAAGAGGGAAGACTCCCTGCTCTTTCTGCTAAGGGACAGTGACCCAACCTGAAACAATCTTTTCTTTCTTTTGCTAGTAACTTCCTTGCCCCACCCTCCTTCCTCTAACAATCTTCTATTTTATACAACTCTTCCACCTCCTACTTGCTAGGTGGGGTGCTGCCCAACTCATGAATCACTTAATAAAGTGAATTAGATCTTCAAAGTCACTCACTTGAATTTTGTTTTTAAAAAAACAAATAATAAACAAGCGGAAGACTCAAAGATTATATGTTCTCCAAGCAATCCTCCCTAAATATTGCTTCTCTGAGCCAAACTGATAACAATGGAAAGCATTTTGATTCCTAACAAGTGGCGGGACGGAAGCTATTCTGCTCACAGCTAAATACAGACCCAGCTGGGAGCGGCACTGAACTTGCTTGTGAAAACTGAAGGGCTGGGCAGGGGCCTGGGGCCAGAGCCTCACAGAGGTGAGCAGAGCAAAGACGTGGCAGGGACAGGAATCTCCGTAGAAAATGGTTTTGGATCCATTCCAACACACGGCTATCTAGATGATGGAGGCCCCAAAGTTCTCCTCCAGTTAGTACTGACACGGGTCAGGTCCCAGAAGACACTGAGGGCAGGTGTGGCCATGCTCCCATCTCTGTCACTAAAAAACAAAGAAAATAAAACTCCCTTTGGGCAACTAAAAAATAAGTAAATAAAATTGGTTTTTTAACAAACCTTACCTCTTGTGGTCTTCCTCCCAAAAGGCAATAATCTTTGATTTTATAATAATAATAATAATAATAATAATAATAATGTATCAATATTTTCATATGTTCATATGTTTTCATTGTTCATACATTCACTATAACAAATATGCCATAGTAATATAAAACATTACTAATAGGGCAAACTGAACACGCCGGATATGGGAAATATCTTTACTATCTTTGTAAAATCTACATTTTTCTGTAAATCTTAAAGTTTTAAATTATAAAGCCTACTTAAAAAGAAGTAAGAATGTGGGGCACCGCGGTGGCTCAGCTGGTTAAGTGTCTGACTCTTGATTTCTGCTCAGGTCATGATCTCTTGGTTCATGGGATCGAGCCCCGAGTTGGGCTCTGCACTGACAGCATGGAGCCTGCTTGGGATTCTCTCTCACCCTCTCTCTCTCTGCCCCTCCCCTTCATGCTATCTCTCTCTCTCTCTCTCTCTCAAAATAAATAAATATTTTTTAAAAAGAAGAATGAATCTCAGTTTCTGATGTAGCATCTGTAGGGCTAACAGACCAACAATAAGCTAGTCCTTAATTTTGTGTCATGTTGAATCTGATATGTTTTGGAAGATGTCCTAACATCCTACTATACTGTCCGATTTTTCCTAGATCAAAACCTCCAGAATCACAACAGGAATTCAGCATCTAGCAAGTAATTATGCAATTCCTCAATAAGTAATTATTCAATTCAACTATCACCACACCCTATAGGAGCCTGATTATCCTAAATAAAGGAAGAAGGTACTCTGGACACAGAGCTGGAAGAAAGCAGGATGAACCTACTATTTCCTGCTAATTCTTTATCCCCTGCACCCTAATGAACAGTGTTCTGCTGGGTATTATGAACACTTAATTTGTTTGGTCCCAAGGGGTAGGTTAGATGCGCTGTTTCACTGCTGAAACGTTAGGCCTCCCTATGAGACTAGAAAAAGGCCTAGGACTTTGTTAATGGGAAGAGTGGCTGGTGGAACAGTGCTTCCTCTCGATTTTAAACACCCCTTCCATTTGGCAGGTGCAACACTATTAGCATAATACTGGGGAGAAGAGTACGTTATCGAATTGGTAAGTTTGAAAATTTTAATGTGTATTTATTTTTGAGACAGAGAGACAGAGCACGAGCAGGGGAGGTGCAGAAAGAGAGGGAGACACAGAATTTGAAACAGGCTCCAGGCTCTGAGCTGTCAGCACAGAGCCCCACATGGTATTCAAACCCATGAACTGCGATATCATGACCTGAGCTGAAGTCGGACACTCAACCAACTAAGCCACCCAGGTTCCCTCTGATTGGTAAGTTTAAAAGAAGAACCTGAGGCTGGGCAATCAGTTCCTAGACCTGTTTGAAAGCAGAAACAACACTATAGCTATTTTTTTTTTTTTTTTAGAGAAAGAGAGAGAGAGAGAACAGTCACGCATGCAAGTGGGGGAGGGGCAGAGGGGAAGAAAAAGAATCTCAAGCAGGTTCTATGCCCAGAGCAGAGCATGACATGGGGCTCGATCTCACCACCATGAGATCATAACCTGAGCCAAACTCAAAAGTGGATGCTTCACCTACTGAGTCACCTAGGTGTCCCAATAGTTGTATTATTATATTATTAATTTAGCTCCATGTTGTTTTGTTCCCTACTTAATCATGTGTTATGCATCTCTTAAGCCCTGCACACAACTAATCATTAACTGTGCCCTTTCAACTCTACCACTTGTTTGCCCATTGATTATAAGAATCTGGCGGGAAACAGATATTAACATTTGTCTTAAAACTATCTGATGTAGCAGGTCCTGAACAGCACCTCATTGTCTAGAAGCATGTATACCTCCAGACTGTTTCAAGCCCTGCCTCCACTTAAGATTTCAAGAAACGTTTCACCCTCCTCTCATGAATTCACCTTCTTCTCCAAACATACATAAGCTGTCCCTAGGCTCGGCAGGGCAAAGCAGCTTTTAGCAATGACCCTCTGACTCCTCATCGGACTGCCCTTCTGGTAACAAAGCTTTCTCTGCCTCAAGACCTTGGCTTTACGGCACATCATTTACGGCACATCACGTGCACAGACAAGTTTGAGTTCAGTGACAAAACTAGGTAGGTATGCACAGCAGAACCCCTTTCCTATCTCCTTCCTTCGAGAAGTGGGTCCGGCCACCGTTAGCAGGCTCTGTGCTCTGCTCCTTCACACTGTGTATTTTATACATGCCCTTCCCTTACAGAGGAGCCCTACAGAAATTCAGTGATTTCTCTGACCAGGTGGTGAGTCCATCTAACTCTAGGTTTCAGCATTAAGAAGACAGTTTGACCCTCACATCTAAGCCACATTCTCTAGTGTCATAGAAACTAAAATAGAGTATTTTGGCCTTCATCTACCAGCTCTTGCCTTGTTTACCAAGTGGTTCAGAACCTAGATGGAAAAGGGAAGTGTTAACCGTTACCCCTATAAGCCCTAAGCTTTGGAGTAATACTCCCCAGGGAAGTCAAGGCCATAGTGTATTGTGCTCAACTAAAAGCAAGTGAATGCCATAGGATGCCTTGATTCCAGGACTCTTGTGTTGGGACACAGGAATTGTACATAGCCTGGGACTCTTTTGCAAATGGTGGCATTCAGAAGGACTTCCTGAGTGTCTCACATGTCTTGTCTGCAATCTGTGGGGATGTGATACCTATTTCCAGACCGAGACTGAGCCTTGTCTCCTATAAGCCACGGCCCTCTCTCCTGTCTTGTAGACAACTAAGGGGGCATTTGGAACCTAAGTTGGGCCATCACCAAAGTACAGATCATATCTTAGGAACGTGAACAATACCATAGATCAAGCAAGGCCAAGGGGTAGCCAGTAACCTTTGGGTCACATTTGGGTACATCTAGAATGGCTACAACAACATAATTCTTCATGCTAGTGTTAACCACTGGTCTGTTATGTTGTGTACAGCCTCAGCCTCTATAGGTACCAGAAGAACTTAACTGTGTGAGTAGATCTTTTTGGATATATTTCTCTACAGTTACAATAGACAAAAGAAAAAAGGGCAAACCACAGAGAACATTTAGATGTATCTTATCTTTTTTTATTATTTTTTTAAATGTTTGTTTACTTTTGAAAGACAGAGCACAAGTGGGGGAGGGGCAGAGAGAGTGAGACAGAATCTGAAGCAGGCTCCAGGCTCCAAGCTGTCAGCACAGAACCTGATGCAGGGCTCGAACTCATGAACTGTGAGATCATGACATGAGCCAAAGTCAGACAGTTAACCGACTGAGACACCCAGGCACCCCTAGATGTATCTTAATCTCACACCTAGATCAAAGGGAACATTTAGTGAACTCAGGACTAAGTAGTTTCCCAGGACTGTCTGTCACGGCCCCTGTGCCCAGCCTTCACACAGCTCCCTGGAAAACAAAGGCAGACTTTGGAGCCGACTCTCTGACCTTCACCAGCATGGGCTTGTTTCCTCTGGTAGTTGGCTTAGTTCAATTCATTTACTCCTGGCTCCTGGTATTTGTCTATGAGTTTCTCGAATATCTAGTGACTATGGAATGAGACTATGGAATTACAGCATTGTAATTTATTTTATTTTATTTTATTTTTCAAAGACTTTAAGCAATCTCTGTACCCAAGGTGGGGCTCAAACTCACAACCCCAAGGTCGTGAGCCACACACTCCTCCACCAACTGTGCCAGCCAGGCGCCCTGAAAGCATAGTATCATACAGCTGGCTTTAGAGGTTATTTAATTTAAATAATGGGTTATCTAATTTAAAATTCTTCATCTTGCAGGTAAGGCTAGTGAGGGTTAAGTGACTTTTTTAAAATTCTATTTTTAAAAAAGGTGCGGTTTTTAAAATGTTTATTTATTTTTTGAGAGAGAGATAGAATGTGAGCAGGGGAGGGGCAGAGAGAGGGGGAGACACAGAATCTGAAGTAGGCTCCAGGCTCTGAGCTGTTAGCTCAGAGCCCGATGTGGGGCTCGAACTCAAGAACTGCAAGACCATGACCTAAGCCAAAGTCAGATACTTAACTGACTAAGCCACCCAGGAGCTCCGTTAGGTGACTTTTCTAACATCCCATTGCTGGCTAGATAGCAGTGCTAGCTTGCAGGACAAGAAGTTGGGTCTCCTAACTAATTCAGTAGTTTTTTTCCTATGACCTGTGCTGCCTCCCATGTAACCCATCTCTTTTTCTGCTGTATATAGTACACTCTCTTCTACTGGACATGACTAAATGACCTGATGCTTTAGCTGGTATCAAGATTTTAAAAATAATACAATCTGGAGGCTTAGGCAAGACGTGACAAAAGAAATACCGCACAGTGTGTTGTCCGATTCCCCGGCAAGAAGAGACAGAGTCAATTACTATTAGTGTTTCCAAGTAATGGGTGTGACTCATGCAACCTTTGCTTTTCACCGAGGGTTCAGTTCAGTAGGTACAAGACTGCTCTCCGTTGGCAAATCGGTTTGAAAATGAATTATTCACAGCTGTTTCACTCTCGTTTGTTTTTTTTTTCTTTCATCTGAGCAGTCAAATAGAAGCTCCTGTGCTTCAGGCCATCTATTTTATGTCCTTACCTTCTCTAGATTAGTTTCTTCCAACTCCCTTTGATGGATTCAGTAACCACCTCAGGACACACCCCTTCCACACCTCCCTCCTCCCCCGCTCCTATCATTGGCTAGAACCCCATCCGATTTAGTTTCATGGAGGATAACACAAAACTAACAGAATGACTGAGTGGCAGAGCAGGAAGCAGTCCTGAATCTTCAATTTTACGCCCTTCTGCCAAAAAATAAAGGCCTAGGGCAGCAGGAGGAGAGACACAGATTGCAAAATGTATACACACGTTTGACCAGCTTTGAGTCACCACTCCACAGGGCACCCCAGATGGCAACAGGTGCCACATTCTCCTCTATCCCTACTGGAGCGAGTGGCCACCGGGATGGAAGTGGGATCTGGGTATTGCTGGGATATAATGAGATGACACCTCTTCTAGTTTTCTGTTGCATTCTGTTTTGCCCAATTGTGAAGGAGCCTTCCAGGAAAAGAACTCAAGCCATAGCCACACTGTGCATGTAGATACGTCTGAAGGGCCGGGGGAGAGGAGGCAGGGGGAGGCAAATTGCAGGCAGGACTCCAGATTCCCAGGAGAGCACTCATCACAAAAGAAAGGGTGCAGGATCAGGGACCACATGCAGCATCGGGGCTACAGGTTTGGTTAGTACAGTAGTTCTGGCACCAACACGGTGGCTATTACCTAAACTTGTCAAACCCAGTCTCTCACCATTGGTGTCTTCTCTATGTTCTGGGGAACAGGAAAGGGCCAGGTTTAAGCTGCACATAACACTGAAAAGGCCTACCTTGGTACATCAGAGAGCCATCACAATCTAACAGCGTGACTTAAATGTGAGCATGGCTTACTCTGACATGGTGTGGTGGTCAGTACCTCCATGAGATGGTTCTCACAGCTATTTTCGTTTAAGTATTTTTATTTATTTTTGAGAGAGAGAGAGAGAGTGAGAGAGCGAGCAAGCAGGGAAGGAGGGAAAGAGAGAATCCCAAGCAGATGCAGAATTTGAACTCACAAACCATGAGATCATGGACCTGAGCCGAAATCAAGAGTCAGATGCTTAACTGACTGAGCCACCCAGGCTTCCCATGACAGATTTTCTTAGATTTTATTTTTATCTTGATAAGAAACGTACCAGTTTCAGCAAACACACAACCCCAAATGCTTCATAATATGCACAGCTCATGTCTGTGTGCTTTTGACAGCTCTGTCATATTTGTGATGGTTTTTCCTTATTTGTTTGCTCTGCATATTGAGAGGGCATATGAGGCTGTTATAGTTGGATGACAAGGTGGGATGTGCCTCTGCTCCCCGCTGCTCCCCCCATGTTCTGTTTAACATAGTGGCATTTCTTTCACACACTGGCAAACAAGAGAGGGAGCTGTTCCTCTGCTTTTCAGAGGAAACAATAGGAGCTGTGCTCCTGGTAGCCTTCAGCTGCCTAGGGGCAGTCACAGCTCCCAGGGACATGGCTCAGGACCCTGGTACAAAGAGAAAAAGAGCTTCTTCCTCCTGGAGAACACAGGTGGCTGGGTGGGTAACTCAACCTTAGTGAACTTCATTTCATGCTAGACTTTGGTCCCCATGTGTGCCCTTACTGGGTGCCATTGTACGCTGCTCAGCCTATACAACTGGACCTAACGGCACAATTCTCTGGACTGGCCCCTGTCAGATAATCTGGGAAACTCATGGGCACATCTCCAAATAGAGTACTAAGAGGAGGTGCAGGAAAGAAACACAGCACAAGGATTGGCCTGAGCAGCAGAGTGGCCCGCCATGGTCCAGCTAAGTGGTATCAACAATGTAAGTGGCAGGCAACCCAAGAGAACCCAGGAGCAGGAACCCACACAGAGAAGGCAAGCAGTGATCAGTGTGGAGCATTAAGAGCAGAAACATCAAAAGTATGACATGCAGCCTGGGCTGTTTGGTGGAAACACTGGAGATACTTAGTGGGGACTTTCAGTTGTTAGAAAGGAGAGTGTGGTGGACAGTTCTTATTTTATCTGCCCAGCCCATACAAATCATGTGAGTCTGGTGAGGTGCCAATTATCCCTCCCCACTTCACAGCCACAGGGCCCACCCAACCAAAGGGTAGGCCCATAGCCTTGGCTATGATTAGCCCAGGGTAGGCCAATCAGGTTATTCCTGGGGATTTTTTTTTCCATTTAAAGGAAGAAGAAAAGGCATCTGGCCTTCCATATAGAGTGTTAAGAATGTGCATGGGGGCCCTCTTCTCTGCCATGTCGAGGAAGGTATCTCTTGTAGAAGAGAATGGGTCAATGTAAGAAAGAAGCAGAGCAAGAGTGAGAGAAAGGAAGGGACAAGGATTGAAAGGTTGAGAAAGACCAATTTGGAAAATATGTCTTGGTTCCCTAGATCTAGCTGTGACCGAAGTCCACTCCTAGCCTTCCAAGGGTTGTGGGCCGCCAGCATGTCCCCTTTTTGCTTATGCTAGCTTAAACTGAATTTCTGTCACTTGTGAATTGTCAAATGTACATGCAGGTGTAACTCTTTAAAAAATTTTTTAAACGTTCATTTATTCATTTTGAGAAAGAAAGATTGCGCGTACACATATACACACACACACACACACACACACACACACACACACGTGCACTCAAGAGCCACGGGGAGAGGCAGAGAAAGAGGGAGAGAATCCCACGCAGGCTCCATGCTGTTGGTTCGAACTCATGAACCATGAGATCATGAACTGGGCCAAAATCAAGAGTCAGATGCTTAACTGACTGAGCCACCCAAGCACCCCCCTATCTCTTAACTCTTAAGCGACCTTTTAGAGTTGGGAACCTTCAGCTCGTTACGAACTGCCAATGCATCTTCATATCCTCACGGACGCGAGTTACCTGTGTCTCAGTTCCCTGGATATTGCCAAGGTCTTTGGATGATTTGACCAAACTCCTGACTTTTTATGGTTAAACTTCCTTGCTTCTGACTCATTGCTTTGATATACAAAAGGACAGAGTATGTGGCTGACCAATTCATCCACCTGAACTGGGAATTCTGCCTCACTGAACAATTACTAAAGTTCCACCAGAAGAGAGACATATTAATTCCTAAGATTCTACTGGCAAGTCCTTTGGTAAAATAAAACATATTTGCAA
Source organism: Hyaena hyaena (assembly GCF_003009895.1). Classification (NCBI taxonomy): domain Eukaryota; kingdom Metazoa; phylum Chordata; class Mammalia; order Carnivora; family Hyaenidae; genus Hyaena; species Hyaena hyaena. Next base: position 862,663 of record NW_024080776.1, read on the forward strand.
AATGAGTAACCTGCTTAATACACTGGTTTTGCATACTCAAATACTTATATTTTAAGTTATATATATGTATATATACACTTTCAAAATATTTATTTTGTATATTTTATAATATGCATTATAAAATAAGTAAAAATATATATACACACATACACGAGTAATTTTTCATCCAAAGAAAGTCTATATAAAGAACAAAGTATATATCACTTTGTGCCAGTGATATGCCACAAAGCTAAGACTTGATTCCTATCCTGAACCACTTATCTTTAAACAGAAGGTAGCAACAATACTTATTAATCCTAACATGGGCAAATTTATTCACAGGTCAGGCATGATAGAGCTTTAGCAGAGCAACCAGTGGTGAGTGGGAAATGGCCAGAGCCCACTGGGAACAGAACTGGGGAAAACGGACTTAGCTAAAGGGTCATTTGTCAATGTCCCAAGATAAGGAATATGCCAGGACTGAGTTCCAGCTGGTTTCAGTATCAAGAAGATGCATAGCAGGTGAAGCCTAGCAACGGAAGGGTCTAAGGTCAAAGGCAGCAAATGGCAGTCATACTGTGGTTCTAGGTTGGCAGCTAGCCCCTAGAAGGTAGCCAAAACAGGTCTTGGGCTTGCAAGTGACAGGAATTCAAAGAGCTGGAAGAGGGTCAGGATCTTAGACCAGCCTGGGTTTCAGGCTAGTCCCTCTGTCCAAATGGGAAGAAGAATGCCCACTTAGACATCCTGGCCATTATGGATGAAAGCTATACCTCAGTGGGCATGCAGGGGGCCAGGTGATAGCACAACTTATTTCACCCACAGGCGAGCAGAAGGAATTCAGCTCAACCTAGGTAGTAAGGACACAAATATGACTAAGACATACCATAACTGCTCTCAAATGGCTTACAATCTAGATGGAGACAGAGCACATGGAGATGATTTTACACGTGTGAAGATACTAGAGGACTTCGACAGGTGCCAAAGGATAAGAATGCAGTATGCTATGAGAACACAGAGAAGGGTCACTTATCCTAAACTAAGATTTAGGAAGACTTCCTGGAGAAGGTGCAACTTGAGCCGATGCTAGCAGGCAATGAAAAGTGAGAAAGATTTACCGTGAACAGTCATGGAGGGGGGGAGGGGCACAGAAACGCATCAAGTGAATCTGAAGAAATTGGAGATTACTAGAGTGGCATGTCTGTAGGGTCTCTTACCCCCACATAGGGGTGGGGAGGTACAGTGAGAGCTGTTCACCATCCTCATATCCATTTCTTCTCTTCCCTTCAGTAACAGAAGCCCTTCTCACCCTGCACTGAGTTTTACCTGGGCATGTACCTAATTGGCCAATTAGGGAGTATAGTCTCCAGCCTCTGTTGCAGTAGATGTGACTATGGGCCCAGGTTCTTGGGATGTGAATGGAAGTTAGGAGTGTAATGTTCGTGTTAAGTCATTCAAAGGCAGCCACTTGTTCTCCACTTTCTCTTTCCTCTCTTTCTCCTTCCAAAGATCTGGAACACAGATGTGGCCAAGAGAGCCGGGCCCAGACATGCCAGCAATGAGTCGGTGGCACCCTGGGATGGAAGGAACCTGGGTCCTGGGTTGAACCAGAGAAGCACAGCTACCTCTGCATCCCGGACATCCTCCTTACTGGACTACTAAGTGACAGAGAAGTTTCTTGTCGAGTCACTGTCTTCTGGGGTCTCTTTGTTATTGAGGATAGCCTGTACCCTAACATGACAGGGAAGGAAAGACAGTGTTAGGATTTCTAATATAATTCCCCACTTTGTCAGAAGAGGCTAAGGAGCTAGCAAAGGCTGAGGAAAAAACGGTCTTTAATGACTATGGCTGCATGAGGCTGAGGCTGACAGAGAGCAAGAGAATCCAATTATGTAGCCTTGTCTCCAGAGGGATAGGGAAAGCCCCTTGAGAACTATAAACTTCTACCCGGTTCTGGGAGCTTAGTTCATCCAGAGCAGCAGCCGGCAACCCCCTCCTCAATGTCTTCTTTGTACCCTGCCTTGCAGACCTGCGTCCGCTGTCCTCTTCAAAAGCTGGCTCCAACAAGCTTCACATGAAGACTTCACTGACAAACCCCTTCTAGTCGTTTGTGTTCATTAGCTTTACAAAAGAAAAATGGTATTTATAATCCCCTTCTATTTCCTGAAGAGGGAGGGTCCTCTAACTGGAAGAACTTGCTGTCTTGTTAAACGGTCATTTGTTGGGCACAGGTTTGGATGTAGAAACTAGGATAAAATACATTCCTCTGAGTAATGAAGGGTTGAGGGCAGGAAAGCTGGAGGCTGGGAGGTAGGATGGGGTAGGGGATGGGAAAAGATCCCTGTGGCAGAAGCAGAGGGTGCGTACTCTGGAGAAAGAGGTGTGTCCTAGTGGGTTTTCAGCTGCTGCAGCCTACATGACATAAATCACGTCCCCCCTTCAGCAAATTCTATCTTGTTCACTAAGATGCTGGTATGAGAGGGCGTAAGGGGTGTGAGCTTGAATAAGAGGTTGAGGGGAAAGCTGACACCTGGATTACATACAGCAGGGAGAGAAGAAACAAGAGCGCAGAAAATCAGAGTCAACACGGATGACGAACAGTTATAAGATTTCAGACACTTTGTTAGTCATTATTTCTATAATTCGAAATTATGTATACTGGACTATATATGTTTTTTAATGTTTATTTTTAGTTTTTGAGAGAGAGAGAGAGAGGGAGAGGCAGAGTGTGAGTGGGGGAGGGGCAGAGAGAGGGAGACACAGAATCTGAAGCAGACTCCAGGCTCTGAGCTGTCAGCACAGAGCCTGACAGAGGGCTCGAACTCACGAACCGTGAGATCATGATCTGAGCCAAAGTCGGACACTTAACCGACTGAGCCACCCAGGTGCCCCTGTACTGGACTGTCTTAATCTGAATTGCTATTCTCCTAGTAGCTACCCAGTGTTGATTATTGGAATAATCATCACTAGCATATACGCATCGCTCATGAAAATTCAGAAAGAGGGTGTTCTTTTAGCTGAGGGTAGGCTGAATTTAAGGAAGTCACTATGACAGGAATTGTATTTGAGCTGGGCCTAGAAGAACGGACAGGAATTGGTTATGCAAAGTCTTCTCAGAGTAAAGGAACAGCACGGATGATCTGATCAAAACTGAAGTCACACATTTTTTCAACCATACACTTAGCAATGTGCATGTGCGATGTGTGCCAGGCATTATGCAAGGTCCCAGGGAGGTGAAGATGAATTTGGCTTCATCGGCTTCTGTTAACATCCTGCTATTTTCTATTCACTCTGTTATTGGTTTGCCACATCTATCAGGTCTTTTGGCCACATTTCTGCCCATCCAGTTTCTCCCTCTTGGATTATATGTGTGTGTGATATGTGCATTTTGCTACCTAATGCATTTTAACCTGCCATCGATGACCATTTCTCTAATTTATCGAGGTCAATTGAATTTTGATCTTCTATGTACTTGGCACATCCACCTGCTTGGGGTCATATATAATATTTATGAAGACTATCACTTTCTTTCCACCATCCAGACCCATATCTCAATATCCGTTTGTGCCAGTCTATACTGACGGTTAAAAGTAAGATGAGAAAGATAGCCCCAGAATCCCAGGTTACAAAACCTAGTACGCTTGACCCTTGACAACACAGATTTGAACTGTGTGGGTCTACTTATACATGGACTTGTTTCAATAAATATAGTACAGTCCTGTAAGTATATTTTCCCTTCTTTCTGATTTAAAAATTTTTTTAATGTTTATTTATTTTTGAGAGAGAGACAGAGTGTGAGCCAGAGTGGGGCAGAGAGAGAGACAGAGAGAGAGAGAGAGAGAGAGAGAGAGAGAATCTGAAGCAGGCTCCAGGCTCTGAGCTGTCAGCACAGAGCCCGATATAGGAGGTAGAACTCACAAATCGCAAGATCTAAGCCCAAGTCAGACGCTTAATTGACTGAGCCACTCAGGCGCCCCTTTATTTTCTTAATAACTTTTTCTTTTCTCTAGCTTACTTTCTTGTAAGAATACTGCATAGAACACATATAACATACAAAATATGTGTTACTTGCTTGTTATCAGTGAGGCTTTGGGTCAACAGAAGGCCGTTAGTAGCTAAGATTTTACGGAGTCAAAGTTATAAATGGCTTTTCAACTGTGCAGGGGGTCAATATCTCCAACCCCTCTGTTATTCAAAGGCCAATGGTTTATCTGTAATTGACCACAGTTCTACCAACTGAATTTGCAATGATGTCTCTTAATGATGGTCATAACTATTATCAACAGATACCTGAGTACCTACTATAGGTAGAAACAATGATACACAATGCATTAGTAGCTGTTCTTAAGAGGCTTACAGTCTAGGATGAGGCAAAGAGATGATGCACAGGCCACTCTCCATCCGTCTTCCTACAGAGTAAGAACAGAAGTAAGCATGTGGGAACATAGGAAGGAATTCCCTTTTCTGCCCTGTCTTTTATTTATTTATTTACCTATTTATTTACTTATTTTGAGGTGGGGGAGGGGCAGAGAGAGAGAGAGAGAATGCCGTCTTCTTAATGGTTTCCTTCAAGAAGGAAGAATTTGTTAATCTGATTTGTCAGAACCCAGGACATCAGTGAGTTCACATTTTACACAGTTATGGTCCCTTTGCCTTCAAAGGTCACATGGCCATGTGTGCCGCTTTGCTCCCCGTTTCCTGCTAAGTAGCCCTGCTCGGTCTCCAGCACACACTTAGAAAAGTAAAGCTGGTTTGCTTCGCAGATCTGATCATCTTCTCCCCTCTTTCTGCAGGCATGCCCATGCATACTGGCCCCAAAATGCAGAGGGGGAAAGGGAACAGGGAATTAGGAAGTTTCACTGCAGCCTTAAACCTATGCCATGTCTTTCAACCTAATCTTCTGGAAGATTTCTGTTCTAGAGGTTATTGGGTACTAGCTCAGCCATGAACAAAACAATCCTTTGGTTTCAATTCCAATTTCTTTCTTGTGTATAGTCCCCCTGGGAACTCTAAGGAGAGGAGAGATAATTAGCAGAACAAGATTTGGCTATTTCTGATCCTTCCCTAGTGACGTCAGAGCTGGCCAGAAGAACTTGTGACCAAGAACATGTATCAGTTCCAGGAAGAAACATTAAGAACCAGTGTGGGATTCAGATGATCACTTTTCTTTCATGAGACCAACCATGTTCCAGAGAAGGGTCCAGCCTGGGTCCTAGCATAAGGACAAACTAGAATATAACCAAGCCCACCCGCCATGAACATGTAGGGTATTTCAAGAAAAGAAACCATTTTGTAGTTGTAAGCCACTTTGAGATCGTCTGTTACCATAGCCTAAGCTAGCTGATATAGTTACCTTATTACCACCTGTATTAACCTCTATTCTCCCTTCTTTCCTCCTAAGAAAACCTCCATTTTGCCCAGGTTATTCACCTAACTCTACTATGCGTGCCTGGGGGAAAAAATTCTAATTCTCAGCCTCAGGGGCAAGTCATAATTCATTTAAGCCATTCATGATAGTTTCTTCCTCCTTGATGGTGACTGGTTTAGATGTGAGCAGATGAGATTGTGGGAAGTTGGCTTGAGGGCCTCCAAAACAGGTTTTCCTTGCTACCAAAAAGGGATAGATGGGAAGAAAACAGTCTCTCTACTTCAGCCAGATGTCATGTGTATGCATGTGTTAGATGGAATTGTGGCAAGCATTTGGTGACTACGAGGGGCACTCACCTCAGAATGTCAGAGTGACAGAATGGGAAGAATCTGGGCCCCTGAGAATGTTATTTCACTGGTAAATGAACTAATTCCAAAGCTGCCCTACCTCTAAATTCCTTGCTCCCTGAGATAATATATTTTCCTTATTGGGTAAGAAAGTAGAATCAGGAACGGAGGGGAAAGGAAGGAGTTTGGCTTTAGGGATGCTGAGATGAAGGCAGGATGAAAGCATTCTGCTTTACATTGCTGAAGCTCAAAAGGTGTCAGGACTAAACTTGAATTTGGGAGTTATCTATGGAGACATGTTGCATAACGTAAGACAAGTGGGAAAATAATCCTAAACCTGAGACGGTATCTCCATGCTTGAGGAATTTCTGTAATATAACAAAACATTACACCTGTACAAGTATAGCCATCTCCTAACTGGATATGCCACTGTCCCAGGTCCTCACCTGTCACCCATCCTGGAAAGGGAGTGGTATTAACCTGCCTGCAAGGGAGAGCAAAGACCGTAAGGAAGCAGATCCTGTTCTCAAGCCTGCATATGCGTCTTCATCTTCACATGACTTAAGTATTCTAGTCTTGTTTTTTTTAACGTTTATTTATTTTTGAGACAGAGACAGAGCATGAGTGGGGGGAGGGGCAGAGAAAGCTGGAGACTCAGAATTGGAAGCAGGCTCCAGGCTCTGAGCTGTCCGCACAGAGCCCCACGTGGGGCTTGAACTCACACACCAGATCATGACCTGAGCTGAATTCAGACACTCAACCGACTGAGTCATCCAGGCACCCCAACATTCTAGTCTTATATAGATAACCATGAACATGGATTATAAGCAACTTCTAAATTTATTTGACTCTTCTATAGCTTTGAGTAAATAAGTGTTCCAGCAAACTACAGTTTACTGTCTCATAGACATCCTACCTGTGATACTGCAAAAGCCCCATAGGAAGCACCAGGGTCAGCAAAGTGAATACCACAGAGCATCAAGGAAACGGTCAGTGTAGAAGATGGAGCCTCTAGTGCCCAAGCTCATCTGTGGTTAGAAGGTATTTTTGGAAGTTACTAATCCATAGGTCACTAGTGTACTGATACTTTAAGAAAATACATGGTAGTAGGGGGGTGGTATTTGGCAACATAAAAGGATTTACTTAACATTGCTCGAAAAGGAATTAACTTTTGAAATTCTGTTTAGACAGAACTTTTCCAAAGGCACACCTAGTGGGGTAAATGCACACATCTGCATGATATGTACAGTGAAGCCTGTACCTTACCTGAGACATCTTAAAATGGGTTTCTAAGTCGTCACTGCTGGGCCTGCCTTGAAATTACTCTTGCTTCCCTAAGCCAAAAAAAGAAAAAAGAAAAAAAAAGACATTTTAATGAGCTGGAAGAGCAGTTGTAATCTTCAAAGATGGCTAACTTCAGTCTTGCAGTTATTTCGAAAGGATCTGGCTTCAAACATTGTTTGCAGGCAGAATATGCAATTGGCTAGGGCCACGAACAGTATTTAAAGATGACTCAGTTGTACGGCCTGGAGGTTGGGGGAAGGGGGGAGGAGGAAGACCAGTCAGTGGTCCCCTAAGAGGAGTCCTAGACCCGTTTTCGTCACACCGAGGTTCCAAGGCCCAGAACCGCCGCAAACTAGTTGGGGTGTCCAGTGCAAGAAAATCTGAGACCTTGAGAAATGCACCTTCAGATTATCTCAATAGGAGGCGGCTAAAATCCAATTCCCCTTAACACCCCTACCCCCCACCCCCACCCCAGCTCCAGGCCGGGATTTCTGCAGAGAATTCTGACGCCAGGGTCCAACTGGGGGCCTTCCCGGGTGACCTTCGCCAGGCCCCAGAATCCCCCTTGGGACGTCCCTGAGGCCTTGTCCGGGACTCTGCTGGGGCCCACTGGTGCCCCTCGGCCCCCGATGCTCGCTACCGCCTTTGGGACGCAGCCCGCCGGCCGCTGCGCATCTTTAGTCGCGTAGCGGGGACACCCTTCGGCCCCGCGGCCGCCGCCCTGGCCCCTCCCGCTGTCCAACCCCGGCCGGAGACGCCACGCCCACCGGGGGGTCCCGGGCGGGGCGGGGATGCCTTCCCGCGGCCGCGCCACCCCCCGTACTCCCGCGGCCCGCGGGCTCCCGGGAGCCCGACCCCCGGGCGCCGCCCCTCCCCCGTCCGCCGCAGGCCCCCGGCCCCGCCGCCCCTCCCGGGCGCCGCGCCCGCGGAGGCCGCCTCTGCAGCTGGCCGCGCGGCCGGCCCGCGCCCGCCGCCGCGCGCTGATTGGCTGGCCCAGGCCGGCGGCGGCGCTGAGTGGCCGGGCAGATTCGCTGGGTCAGGGCTGCAGAGGCGCCTGGCGCACCGGCGGGAGCGGAGCCCCGGCTCGCGCTCGCCCGGGACGCCGGCCGGCCGCCCGCCCGCCAGCCCGAGCGAGCGGCCCGGGGCGTCGAGGGGGCCTGCGCCGCGCCGGGCGCCGCCGCCCTGGCCGCCATGTGCTCCCAGCTCTGGTTCCTGACGGACCGGCGCATCCGCGAGGACTACCCGCAGGTGCAGATCCTGCGCGCGCTCCGGCAGCGCTGCTCAGAGCAGGACGTGCGCTTCCGGGCGGTGCTCATGGACCAGATCGCCGTCACCGTTGTCGGCGGCCACCTCGGTGAGCGAGGCGGGCCCCGGGAGGGCGGGGAGGCGCGCCGGGGTCCCCGAGAGCCGGCCGGTGGGCGCACGCACCCGGGCCTCCCCCAACCAAGTCTCCTTCGGGCCCCGCAGACCAGCCGCCCTCCCCCGCGAGCCCACCTAGGGTTGGAGAAAGCCCCTAACCTTGAGAGCTTCCTTTGACCACCACCGTCTGCCCCGAGGCCAGGATTTGAGGACGGAATTTCAGGTACTTAGGGGACTTTGTTTGGGGAGGAACTCGAATTCACCTGAAGCCGCCTGGAGGTCCGAGGAAAATCAAGCTACTAACCCCAAATTTGCAAATTCCGCCCGCGTCCTTACCCTGTCAGTATAGCTTTAGGGAAACCCTCACTAAATTTACAAAATTGCCATTAAGGTGAATGTTTTTAAAAAGTTTTCCAGGAGCGTGTAAGCGTCGGTAATGCACTACATAGAATATCATTACCAGACTAGGAACCTACACGGGGGGGGATTTACGATTGGAGTAGCCTCTTGAGTGTGTTAAGTGGGAGAGTAGACCGTTGGCGGCTTTTCTTTATAAACTCATCCTTCTTCCTAAAAGTGTTGAATTCTGATTCCAGAAAAGCCAAGCTTTCAGGTACAGACCATTCTGGCCTCACATTTCTCCATGCTGTGTCCAAGAGACATTTTCGGGTAAGACATGGTTACCGTCTGTGACCCTGACCTCAAAAGGTTAAGTATCTTTTTAGGTCTTCTTAATTATCTTTAATACAAGCGGTCTCTGACAGGAATTTGTGGCTTAGGAACCTCCCTCTGGTTTGCAGTTTGAGTAGCTCCAGCCTCCACTCTGGAAGTAATCCAGCTACTTCAGGGGGATCAGATGTAGGGCTGGGGGTGGGAGGAATTGGGGCCCAGTTCAGGATGCTTTTGGGGACACCATTCATAATGTTTCAGCCATACCTGGTTAAATAAGCTCATAATTCGTTATTCTTCTTTAGCAGAGGAAAGGGATCCCAAATTCTGAACAAGTTACTTAACAGGCATTTTGAATGTGACCTGTGTATAATTTATGTGTTCTAGATGCTTCCTCTATAAATTTGTCTAAACCCTTCATAAGTAATATCAGAGTATATAGCCTGCTGGAGAAATATACTATAAACATTAGGTGTCATACATTTAGTCTAAAACAGTGTGTCTATATGGGGTGCTGTCTCTCTCCTTGATTTGCTAAAACTCTTAACTTAATTAACATAAAATTCGATTCCTGAATAAGGGGTCTGCAAACCTGGATTCTTATCACAGACTTGCTGCTAACAAGTATGTTGGCTTTGCCTTGGCCAGGTCACTTTATGTCTTTGAATCTCAGGTTTCTTGTTTATGAAACTAAGTGGTTCTTCCTGCTCTAAAATTCTTGAATGGAATCATCTGTTATATTTTACTGATCTAGATCTAGTATACATCGTTCTACCCCCAGGGTCAGTTTGTTTGCACTTCATTTTATTTATTTATTTTACAGCTTATAAAGATGCCATTTTTGAGATACAGTCATTGAAATTTCACCTCATATTCCTGTTGTAAACCCATCACGCATTCTCTGAAAGAGCAGGGAGATGCTGTTTTGTATCTAAAACCCCATTTTAGGGGCACCTGCCTAGCTCAGTTGGTAGAGTATGTAGCTTTTGATCTTGAGGTCATGAATTTGAGCCCTACGTTGGGCGTCGAGATTATTTAAAAAAAATTTTTTTAAACATTTTAAAGTATTCATCCTAGAAAAAGAGAAAATAAAATTCTCAGTGCTGCAGAAAGCATTTAAACACTTTTGTTGAGCGTCTTAAAAGTTTATGGGAATTCGTGTGTGACTATATCTCAGTCTATTCACAAACCAGGAATTACTTCTTTTTAAACTAGAAGAAAATATACATAGCTATTTGCCTAGTTGATGGAGAAACTGAAGGCAGGTATTTTTGGAAGCAGTTTTAATCTTTTGCTAATTCAGAGATAGCCACACACAATTCATATCGCTTAAAACAAACCTATCAGATCACTATTTTCTCCATCCAAAGCAGTAAAAAGATTTATTTGTCACAGGGGTGGATTAATTAAAGCACAAGGAAGAAAGCTCTGTGTGAAGTGATCTCGTTTGCTTGTTCAGTGCTGTAGAGATGATCAGAATAGTGTCTTACAGTAATAGGCACTCAATATATATTTTTTGAGTGAATAAAGATATGCACTCTATTCCCCAGTTTCTTCTGTAGTCAAACTATAGAAAAGTCTTGGCGATTGGCTGAGCCAAGTCTTCCTCTGAAATGAACCCTAGAACTTACTGGCTTTGAAATACAGAAATAGTTACTGATATTAATGCCATTTACCATTTGAAAATTACTGAGTGAGAGCTGGGAAAGCCTTTGAGATCGTCCATCCTGACCCGTTCATTTCATAAACGAAGAACCGGACGCTCAAAGATACTCAGTGCCACCCAGCTAGTCAGCAGCTAAAGACAGTTAAAGACCTGATCTCCCCATCCCCAGCTCCCGATATGGAATCAGTCTGTGCTAGGGCATCTGCAGCCTAGGGTACCTTTTCCCATGGATGTGGACTTGAACTCAATTAAATTACAATGAGGCTAGAGCATGCCTTTCAAAGTGATTTTAAAGTTTAGGAGTTTCATGTCCCGCCTTTACAAGGTCTTCATTCATACCGTTGCTTCCTTCATTCCTTCTTGACATTAGTGTAGGGGGTTGGTGCAGGAGTCAGTATGGGCAGGACCTCAGCCAATTACTTCAGTTCTTTCCTGAGCTTCCCTCTGTGGAAGCTAGTAGGACCTTAGATCCAGAGACAGGAATTTTGGGTTCTATTCAGACAAGAGATAAAAAGCTTAGGATTTAAAGATTGCAGTTATTTTATTTTATTTTTTTTAAATGTTTTATTTATTTCTAGGAGAGAGAGAGAGAGACAGCATGAGCAGGGGAGGGTCAGAGAAAGAGGGAGTCACAGACTGAAACAGGCTCCAGGCTCTGAGCTGGCAGTCAGCACAGAGCCCGACGCGGGGCTCGAACCCACGATCCGCGAGATCATGACCTAAGCGAAAGTCGGAAGCTTAACCGACTAAGCCACCCAGGCGCCCCTAGATTGCAGTTATTTTAAACAAGATAATGCAGGTAAGCTGAAAATGTCATGCAAATGCAAGGTTTTGTGATGAGTGTTTTTTTAATGTTTATTTGAGAGAGAGAGGGTGAGAGCACAAGGCGGGGAGGGACAGAGAAAGAGGGAGAGACACAAAATTCAAAGCAGGCTCTGAGCTTCAAGCTGTCCGCTCTGAGCCTGATGCAGGGCTCGAACCCATAAACTGTGTGAGATCATGACCAGAGCTGAAGTCAGACGCTTAACTGACTGAGCCATCCAGGCAACCCTGTGATGAGTATTTTTAATTAGTGATCTAGCTGCCCCCCACCTATGTTTGGATGGGGTGAGTGGGAATGGCTACTGGGAAGAGTGGAATGACCTGCAGATGACTGAAGCAACCCTGTAGAAAACACTTCCCCTTCACCTTTCTGTGGGCTGTAGCATCATGAGAACCAGGTCTGTCTCTGTTCCTTCATTCATTCAACAAATATTTCTTTTTGTTGAGGTGGTGGTGCATATGTCACCAAAATGCACATAGTAATAGTCGGAGCAAAATATGCATAGTGTTCGTTGTGTGCCAGGCAGATGCTGAGGTTCTTTCTGCAAATTAACTCTTAGAAACGTCAGTAGGGTGTCTGGCAGATAGTACTGGCTGGCAGTGAGGACCAGTACCCAGGAATTCCGGTCTCAGCAATTTTTTTTCCTCTCTTCCACTCTGCCCCCGCATCACCTGCACTGACTTCACCGTGCCCCGCGCAATCAATTCCCTCAGCCCAAGGTGCCCCATCTGGTGCAGTTCCTCTTACATGGCAGACTTTCTTTTTTTCTTTTTTCTTTTTTTTAAGTTTATTTATTTATTTTGAAAGAGAGAGAGAGAATGCATGTGAGTGAGAGAAGGGCTGGAAGAAAGGGAGAAAGAGAATCCCAAGCGGGCTCCATGCTCAGCACTGAGCCCATCGTGGGGCTCAATCTCACGATTGTGAGATCATGATCTGAGCCGATATCAAGAGTCAGATCCTTAACAGACAGGAGCCCCTCACATGGCAAATTTATTCTTCCTTCACCCTCAGCTCACATCACTCACCTCTTGTATAGTCTTTCTTGAGCTCCCTCCCCTCCCCTCAGGCAATCTCTTTCCCACTTGCTGCCAGGTAACATGGTGCATCCTTCTAAAATAGCTTCCATCATTTTTTATTGTAATTTATCTCTTTACAAAGTCTGTTTTTGTCTTCCTAAACGACTGGGGTTCCCTCAAAGGTATTTTCCAAAGATGGCCTCCATACATAGTAAGCTTCCAAGTAATGTTTGGATAATGGAGTGAAGGGCATGAGAGGCTAATCTGAAGTGTATGAGACTTTACTGTAATTAGGTCCTGTTCGGGATATCATGATTGGAGGTGTAAATGTTTCTGTGATGAGCCATTCTATGAGGACAAAGCCACCAGCAGTAAATTAAGTTCTCTGATCACCCACAGGTCTTTACAGTGGTAGTTTATTGTCTCAAGACACAAGTAGAGTCACAAACTCAGGGATAGACATCAAGAGCAAAAAAATGCACCTGACCTGGAAATGAGGGTGTGTGACAGTTTGTCTCTTAGGAGCTGAATGACTCAGCATTCCTGGTCTTCCTTTCAGAGCTGAAACCTTGGCGGCCATATGGCAATTTCTAGGTCAGGTTCTTTAAATTAAGGTGTTCGGGGATATTTTTCCTTGGTTCTTTGTGGTAATCAGCTGAGTAAGATGTAAGTGTTCAGGTGGGGAGAATCCGAACTGAATTTGATGAAATGGTCTTATCGCAGCCTTCCAGAAGATGGCAGAGGCCTCACAGAGAAGGGATGGACTCCCATTGCTGCCCAAGGAGGTCCTAGCAGGCAAGGGTACATCCTAGCCTCGTGCATAGAGGTTGATCTTTGACCTCTCTCTCTGCCCAAAGCCTGGGCCTGACACTCTGTGATCTGAGTAAGCTACCATCCAGGACTAGTGGAAAAGTCTGAGAGTGGATGGAAGCATCTACCATATACTGTTTCTAAACTGACATGAGCGCTGAATGGATACGCCTTACCCCATGGGTCCACATTTCTATCCAGGGGCTAACGTCAGGGACTGAGGATGGACTAGACGTGTACATTATGATTCTAACAGTAGTTTTTAGGGACACTTCATGAACTGTGTTGGAAAGAATTCTAGAACCAGTACATTGGGGTCCTTAGTAGATCTCAAAGCCTTACTTACAGATTTCTGAACTACCTATTGCTGTTACCATAACACTTCCACCAAATTTGTTAGGATTGCCGGGTGGAAGGGATAGAGCCATCATCAGAGAGGTCCACGTTATCCCCCTCTACCCACACCTTCTCCAGTGACATCCAGGTAGTTCAGTGCTAGCCTCACCTCATCCCACTCCAGGGGTAGGTACACCACCTTATTATGGCTTTAATATGGTTTTTTTATGGGTTTATATTGTTTTCACACATGACTACAACATGATCTGAAATTTTTATCTATTCCCATTTGATCCTTCACTATTGAAAAGTAACTCAAGTGATGCCTGGGTGGCTTAGTCAGTTGAGCGTCCGACTTTGGCTCAGGTCATGATCTTACAGTTCATGGGTTCAAGCCCCACATTGGGCTTTACGCTAACAGTGCTGACTCATACGAGAGGTGAGTGATGTGAGCTGAGGATGAAGGAAGAATAAATTTGCCATGTGAGGGGCTCCTGTCTTGACAGTGCAAGCCTGCTTAGTATTCTCTGTCTCCCTCTCGCTCTGCCCCTCTCCAACTCATGTGCTTGCTCTCACGCTCTCTCTCTCAAAAATAAACATTAAAAAAATACAAGTAACTCAGGAAGACCCCCTCCCCCTTGAGAAAGTGGTAAATTTAAGTTACTTTGCATTGAGAGAACTAACAGGAATAATGGTTATTTCTGTAACTCTATTATTAATGCTTTCCTATCTTTTATGTGCCTTAATCTTCACAACAGTCCTACCCGTTCAACAACGGTTACCTGCCCATTCTGTGCCAGGCACTGTGCCAGTACTGGAGATGTAATGGAGAGTAAGAACAGTCTCCACCCTCACTGTTAGGATTTCATTTGTCCATTTGGTCAACAAATACCTGTTGACTACCTGCTATGTGTAAGGTATCATTCTAGGTGCCAGAACACAACAGGCAGAAATCGCTGCCTCTCCAGGAAATTAGAGTCTAGATGGGAGAGATAGGATACAGACAAGGTAAGTAAAATATAGGGGATGATGGTGAAAAAGGCTAGGGAGAAAGAAGCTAGGAAAGGGGATGTTTCTGGAGGCAGGGGAGGAGATGCAATTCTGGATGGGGCGGTGGGGTATTCCTCACCTAGGAGATGATGTTCAACTAATGACCTAAAGGAGGTGAGGAAGCAAGCCATTTAGATACCTGAGATTAGTTTAGGGAGGAGGAAGTAGCAAAGCAGTCAGTGTGGCCTGAGCAGAGTGAGCCAAGCTGCAAGCACTGAGAGAGGAGGTCAGAGAAGTGGAGGGTGAGGGGAGAAGAGCCAATATATAGGGCCTCGTGGGTCATGGAAAGACTTTGTATTTTACTCTGGACGAACTGGGAATCCATTGAAGGGTTTTGAGCAGAGGGGTGACATGACCTGCCTTATGGTCACAGGGCCATTCTGGTCACAGCGCTGAGAACAGATTGATGGTGCCAAGGGCAGAAACAGGGAGATTACTGAGGTCATTGCTACAATTCAAGTAAGAGATGACGATTGTTGGACTAGGATGATTTCAGGGGAGGAGGTGCAGAGTAACTGATTTGGGGTAGATTCTGAAGGCAGAGTTGTCAGGATTTGCCTACTGGATCAGATGTTGGATGTTCGGGAAAGACTAGTCAAGGAGGACTCCAATGTGTCTGTCCTGAGCAGCTTGAAGAATAAAGTTGGCCATTTACCCCCATGGAGAGGATGTAGGAGTAGCTTTGAGCAAGGGGTGAGAGTCAGGACCGAGACTGAGATGCCCATTAGACATACAAATGGAAGTGTCGAATAGGCAGTCTATCATATTGGTTGGGATACAGGGTGAAAGCCCTGGCCTGAAGATATCAAAAGTAGAAGCGTCACCATGTGCCTATCAAGGGAGTGTCTACAGATAGAAAAGAGAAGAGGTCCAAGGACTGGGCTCTGGGGCATCCAGTTCGTGGCTGGGGAGAGGAGGAGCAGTCAGGAAAGAAACCTAAATAGAAGGGATGAAGAAATCCAGGAGAGAGAGGTGTCCTGGAAGCTCAGTGGAGAAAGTATTTAAAGAAGAAAGATGTGATCAGACTGTCAGATTTGGCTGGTAGATCAGGATAGTTGAGGAATGACAATGAACCATTGGAGTGGAGTTAGCTTTAGTGTCCCTGATGACAGAAGCTTCGTGAAGTAATGGAAACCAGTGAATATACACACTGTCTTAGGACTTTTGTTATAAAGGGAAGGTGAAAAATGAATTGATAGCCTGCTATGAACTGAATTGTTTCTCCCCCAAATTTTCTCTCTCTCTCTCTCTCTCTCTCTGCCTTCTGAGAACACAGCAAGAAGGGCAGCTCTCTGCAAGCTAGGAATAGGGCCCTCACTGGAAACCAGTTGTGCTGGCACCCTGATGGTCAGACTTCCAGTCTCCAGAACTGTGAGAAATATGTCTGTTGGTTAAGCGCCCCCACCCCCACCCCCCAGTCTGTGGTAGTTTGTTGTAACAGCCTGAGCTAAGACCTTGCTTAGAGGGGAGATGGGTTTGAGAGACTTTCCTTAACAAAGACAGAAATAACAGCATCTTATATGCCAGTGCTAATGATCCAGTAGAGAGAGAGAGAGTGAAATTGGTGATGCAGGAGAGAGAGCTGGATTGCTGGAGCAGCGCTTTATAAGTAAGAAGAGGGGGTTGGGACCTATTACATATTTCAAGGAACTGGCCAAAGCTAGGAGCAGGGACAGTTCAGCCATTATAAGAGAGAAGGTAACGTATATAGCCCGGGTGCCGGTAGGTGGAAAGATGTGCTTGTGGGGGCTTATAAGGAAGTTCCTTTCTGATTGCTTCAGTTTCTCTCATTGAAATAAGGAGAAGGAGGGAGGAAGTAGCAAGAAGAGACAGTGAGATCATTCTCTAGGGTCAGGGAGAGTGAATGGACCAGGGAAATAGGGTGCTTGCCAGGCAGCAGTAAAGATGCCCTTGAGACCAGTCAGCAGGTTTATGTATTTTTTTCCTCTGTGTTCCACTGCACAGGAGGGCACGCGGAGTAGGCAGAGTTGGATCGGTCTCACCAGGGACGTGGTTTAGCCAAGCAAGAAACAGGTACAAGATCTGAGGATGTACCGTAGATTTGAAGAGGCATGCTATGGTGCTTGACTATGAAATTTAAATAGATTAAGATGGGAAATGAGGGTCTGAAGTTAGGGACAGTGAAAAGACGGGGATCCACGCATGGTAGTTCCTGGGGTCAAAGTTGGCTGGAGTTGGGGTACTAGAGAGAGTAAGCTGGAAAGATAGGAAACAGTGTTTGGAAACTGGAATTATGATGATTGCATCAGGTTTAGAATGTAACCCGGAGTGGTGGCTGAGTTGGGGTGGTGGACAGACAGCATCATTGGAGGAAACGAGGTCAGGAAACTGGCATGGACATCAAAGAATTCTGCACAAGGATACTGAAATCGCCATTAGCTGTGACAGCATTGAGGGGTCAGTGAGTCAGGAGCTAAAGCTTCAGGGACAGAGGGGGTGACTGGGTCCCTGGATGACCTGCACAAGTGGAGTGCTGTGCAGTCTGATGAGAGCTGAGCTAGGAGTTTTAAGGGAGAGAGGAGGAAGGTCCGGAAGCCACAACAGCGAGGAGCGCATCTCTCCCACTGGCAGGTTCAGGAATCCCAGGTGCGGGGAAGAGAGAACAGCCATTACTGGGAAGGGCGGTTAGGGAATCAGGTTACCTGGGGAGAGTTGGGGGCGAGCTGCCCTCAGGAAAAGAGGGCAAAGGGAACACTCGCTCTACAGGTTGAGGATGGGGGAGTTGCTGCCCGTTGAGTCCCAGAGGACACCACGAGGTGAAGGAGTGGAAGGTGGGAGTAGAAAAGACAGTGTCAGAGCCAGGTGGGGTTTAGCGTCTAGGGAAATGAGGTGGCCTCGGAGACTGGAGTCTTGGGTGACTGATATGAAAGGGATAAAGGGCTTGAGGAGTTTGGCCTTCGTGGTTTCAAGGAAGATCCTTTATGGTGAGGTGGGAGTGGGGAGAGTTTGGGAGAGGGGAGGTTGGTTTCCAAGTTCTGGGACCCTTCCATTTTACAGATGAAAAAACTGATACCCACAGAGACTTGTGTCTTGCCAAGTTGTTAAATGACAACAAGGAATTTTTTTAAGTTTTATATATTTATTTTGAGAGTGAGAGCATATGCATGCTCATACATAAGCGGGAGGAGGGGCAGAGAGAGAGAGCGAGAGAGAGAGAGAGAGAGAGAGAGAGAGAACCCCAAGCAGTTCCCATGCTGTCAGCACAGAGAGAGAGAGAGAGAGAGAGAGAGAGAACCCCAAGCAGTTTCCATGCTGTCAGCACAGAGCCCAACATGGGGCTTGACCTAATGAACCGCAAGATCATGACCTGAGGCGAAATTAAAAGAGTTAGACACTTAACCTACTGAGCCACCCAGGTGCCCCTAAAGGACAAGGAATTAAATCACGTCTCTGACTTGGAGGCCAGTACTTTATGTCTTTCACCATATCACCTTTCATCTCAAGTTGTCTTAACTTCTTGCAGTGCCTTTACAAATACATTCAGCCTGGGATATCCCTGAACTGCTTTTAAGATGCCAGACCTTGACCATGGATTTCTTTCTGAGAGGTAGACATGCATTTATTAGTTTTACACTTTTTCTGAGCCCAAAGTTATCATGAGTCAACATCTCCTTTCTGAAACTCCTTGATTCTCTTTCAGAGATTATCACTAACTGCTCCCTCCTCCTTTGCTGTCACTGTACCCTGATATACACACCTGTTAGACTGCTTGTGTTATAATCAGTCACCTCCTGTCCCCACCCACTACCCAAACCAGCCTGATAACTCTCCCTAACACCCAGGTACTCTGTACAGAGCATCAACAGCATTAACCACAATTGTGTGTCATCTTTCTTCTTAAATTCCAGGGATCTCATCTGTTTCACCCACACCCCTCCACCCCCATGCCCAGCCCTTAAGATGGTGCCTATTCCTTAGCTGTGAGTGGCCCTCCAATGTCGCTGTTGCCATTCCCATTTGATGGCACTGGGGCTCCACTTCTAACTATCAGCACCCAAATCTCTGAGGGCTATCTCTGATCATAGGAGGCCATTGGCCCATACATGCATGGCAAGCCAGAAGGGCCAGGAAATTAATAGCATGCCCCTGGAGCAGCTTGCAACCAGACTGAGCTGGTACACAAAAGTTATCGATTGTCAGCTGGGTCACCCCTCAGGTGGGATAACTGAGGTGTGTGCACTAAACCACTTCTTACTGTTACGCAGCAAGATTAGCCCCGTTTGCCAAGGCGGTCACTCACTTGATAACATACCCTATATTTGCCACATTCCCTCCTCTCCTCTCGCAGCCGTGTTTCCTGGAATTACCATCCTAATAATAAACTTCTTGCACTCGTCTCGGGACCGCTCCTGGGGACACCCGAACTAACAGTGGACTCACCCAGAGTAGCTGCTAAATAGATATTTGCTGAATGGATGTGTTGAGTGACAGACTGAATGAGTATTTACGTTGTGTCTGTAAGACTATAAGCTCCTCATCGGCAGAGATCACCTGGTTCAGCATGGTATTCCTGCTTCATAGTGTGTCTGACTCACCCCGACAGTTCACCAAAGGTTGAACTGAATTGAAAGGTTGACCTGAAAATAGCAGTTGGTGGAGAACAAAAGCAGCCACATAATGACTGTGGGTTTTAATGAGGTGGAGGTAAAACTTCTTTGGGCATTGTAACAAAGAACATTAAAAGGGAAGGAAGAGTGGCGATAGCATCTACTCCTTAGAAATAAAAATAACTTCCTTATGAGAAAATAACTTCCTTCTAGGGGGTGTATGGTAGAAAGACACAGGGAAAGCCTGGAGCCTTGAGAGGAGCCAGGTCATGTTTCAAATGACACATCTTCCTCATAACACAGTGAGATAATGTGAAGCACTCTGTGGATTATCCACTTACTTTACTTCCACTGTCGTTTTCATTCTGACAGCTTTCAGAGCTTTACTACCAGCCGCTGTTACACGATCCTGAGCCTGGAGGGCTTAAGCGGTGAAGTATCCGACTCTTGATTTTGGCACAGGTCATGATCTTGTGGTTCATGAATTTGAGCCCCACATCAGGCTTTACAGTGACAGTGCAGAGCCTGCTTGGGATCTCCTGTCTCCCTCTCTCTCCCCCTGCCCCACTAACTCTTTCTCGAAGATAAACAAACATTTAAAAATATATACATAGGGGTCCTGAAAGCTGCCCTGAGGTCCTTGCTTGCCGTCATCCTATAGCGTCCTGTGATTTTCTTATCTCTGCTGCTTCCTTTGTACATGGAGGCTTTTATCTAGTGCACTACAAACCAGTTTACTTCTTAAAAATTTTTTTAATGTTTATTTATTTTTGAGAGAGAGTGTGAGCAGGGGAGGGGCAGAGAGAGGGAGGCACAGAAACCGGAGCAGGCTCCAGGCTCTGAGCTATCAGCACAGGGCCCAACAAGGGGCTCAAACTCATGGACCACAAGCTTATGACCAAACGCTTAACTAACTGAGCCACCCAGACGCCCTGAAACCAGTTTACTTTTGAAGCTTTCTCTTGTGAAGCCAAGGATGTGTGCATTTGTGCACAGTGCTGTGTGTGCACATGTTGGGAGGTAAACCATTATGCGCCAGTTCCTTGTCAGTGTGCAAAAGTCGTATCTCAGGCACCTGCATGGCTCAGTCGGTTAAGCATGACTTCGGCTCAGGTCATGAGCTCACAGTTCGTGGGTTCGAGCCCCAAGTTGGGCTCTGTGCTAACAGCTCAGGGCCTGGAGCCTGCTTCAGATTCTGTGTCCTCTCTCTCTCTCTGCCCCTCTCCTGTTCGTGCTCTGTCTCTCTCTCAAAAATAAATAAACATTAAAAATTTTTTTAAAAAATTTTAATTAAAAAAATGAAGTCAGATCTAATTCAGGGATCCATATGACATGAAATCTTTTGTATATTTATTTATTTTTAATGTTTTTAAAGTAATGTCTACACCCAGTGTGGGTCTCAGACTTACAACCCGGAAATGAGGAGCTGCATGCTCTGCTAACTGAGGCAGCCAGGCACCCCAAGGAATTTTTCCTTTAATTGAGATAATATGTGTGAAAGTTCTTAGCAAAGTACCTAAACTATAACAGATGCTCAATAAAAATGCTAGCTGGATTCAGATCTGAGTGGCCTCGCCTCTGACTATCTGTGCTTCTGTTTCCTCCTATTGATGTGAATGATTGAAAATGGTTTTAATTTTTAGAGCCCTACTTTCCAAGAATGATTTGCTTCTTTCTAAAGCTATTTCTCTAGATTATGAAGTGCATATATTTGCTGTGGTACGTACAAATGCAAAAATCTAGTTTTGTAGAATTAACTTAATTGAGCCTGATCTGTGAGTTAGAAAAAAGCAGGCTCGCTTCTTTGGAAAAAGTTATCCCGTTTTCCTATCTTGTTTTTAATGCAGTAAAATATTTCCAAATGTAAATAACAGGGTTCAAAAGGAAATCAGAATATAATAATCCATGAAAGTAGATTATTCTTTTTAGAAGGAATATGAAGAAAACATTGTTATGGCTTTAAACAATTGACTTAGACTAGATTGGCTGTTGGTCACTGTACTAACTAGTTTGGGGTCTGATCTTTTTCATGTCTTACTGACCTGTTTGGGGACAGAATGATTTAGTTCTTAAAAAAAAAAAAAAAAGGTGGTTTGAGACTAAACAATAAATTTCAGGCCCAATGTAGGAGAGACCCTGGGAGTCTGGGAGGCCCCGACTATTCCAGAAACAACTCTGCTCCCTTCCTCCTGCCCTGTTCCCCTAAGTCAAGGTGATGCCCAAAAGCACTGGGGCACTTAGTCGCATGAATATCTTGTTATTTGTTATTTGAGGGCACGAGCCTCTCATTGCTGAGCGCTTTTCCTCCGTCTGTTGGCAGCCAGGCAGAGCCCTGCCCTCCCTGATGTCCTGCATCGGCTCTTCATTCCCTTGGCTTGAGGCCTATAGATTGCAGTAGGAATGGTAAGGACTCTGGGAAAGTTGATGCATTTAGGCTGCATCCTGTCTTTTAAGTTTATCAGATCCTTTCCTGAGAGCAGCTGTTTGAATGGGGAGAAGGGAAGCCATTCCTGAGTGGTCCAAGGTCTCAGAATTCAGCAGCAGGTTTACCAAGGGCCACCCTTAAACTCAAGTTGTTCTTGGCCTTGGCTGTGTGGAACTGCCATTTGCAGTGAAGCCATGGGTGAGTGGCAGCCTTTTGTCTACTACTTCTAGAAACGGCGATTTCTTTAGGTTTAGATGGCAAAGGGAACAGGAATGACCGGGGCAAGTGAAGATGCCCACGGCAAGGATCGCTGGAGCTGTGGACTTGGGCAGAAGAGGAGCTGGGCGTGCAGATGTAATTCCTTAACCTGTCCCACCCCTCCCGGCACAGAGCTAGAAGCCAGCATGGCCAGAGACCACAGCTGTCTAACTACTTGGTAGAGTCTTTTCAGCTATACTTAACCCCGTTCCATTCTTCATTTATTGAAGGCTTCAGTTGGAATGAGCCAGGCCCAAAGATTTACCTTTGGGGAAGCGAGATGGAGTTCTGGTAAGATTTCCTAGGTGTACGTGACTCTGCTTGAGGCCGCGCTGTCTCCGTCCGCGTGTGGTTGGTATTTCCAGAAACGATTGAATTCTTTTCTTCTCATCTAGAAGCTTCACTGTTCATGTGTGGCCTCGTGTTGAGATTTAAACACCAGACGGCTCTGCTGCTTCTCGTTTCTCTAGGTCACTTTTCTATTGCAAAGGCAGAGGGCACGAAAGCTGCCTAAGTTGTCCTTGCTGGCTTCGTCGAATGTGCAGTGATGGTGCCAACGCCTCACGTGTATGTGGTGCCGTATGGTGCGATGTCGTCTCAGGCTGTTGCTTTTGCCCTGCGTGTTTACTCACCATTTTCACCAACGTGAATATTTTTCTTTCTTTCTTCTGTCAGTTTTGAGGATGCTATAGAGGGTTTGCTCTTTTTTTTTCTTCTCCTTTTATATTATTTTCCCCAGTGGCTGTAAGTGGCAAAAGGAAAAAGCCGATATAAATGCTACTGTTTTCTGACGGCAAAGGGAAGGTAAACTGAATACTCTTTATAAGTTCCCCCTGAGAATTCTATTCTAGTTCCTCGGGTTCACGCTATCCGCAGAAGTACTAAAAACAATTCATCTTCGTGATTACACCGACCCCCTTTTGTGCCATTGGTGAAACATCTTCTAGAAGGCAGGGGAAACTGTGCAGGTTAGATCCGTGTAGTGGTTTTGTGGTTTTGGTTTCTTTGCTTGTTTACTTTTGTTTTGCTCTCAGCTTTTGTTTTGAGATTCTTCATTCCCCCAGTGGAGAAAAAGTGATTTCACCAGCATCTTTTGTGTCCTTTGAATTCCGTGCTTGGATAGCATATCACTTATGAAATAGAAGGCACTTGGGTTAAAGCCTATAAGACGGTTCTGACACTATGTTTGAAAGAATTTCTGTAGAGCCTTTTAGAGACTCCTTTAAGGTTCGCAAAGGCCGACCAAGTAATGCCCTGAACTCACTCCTCATTGCCCTCCCCATCCCATTTCCTGCCTCTGTGGTTCCAACCCTATTTCCCTGGGGCCTCTGAACAATTCAGCAGCCATCAAGTGCCTATCCTGCACCAGGCACTGCCCTAAGGGCTGAGGATACAGGAGTGAACAGACAGACAGATGGATAGCTTTATCTCTTGGGGTCAGAGAAGACAAATTAGGTAAGTCTTCTACATAGAGTCCTACAGATACTTGAAGACTGAACTCCTGGTCCTCTCGAATCTCCTCTCCAAGCCAGATACTCCCAGTTTGCCGTTGCCTTTACGTGGTATGGACCAGCTCTCTTCAGATGCGTTCTGGTTTTGTTTAACATTGAATTGATTTTTAGCAGATTTTTTTTTTTTTAAGATTTTTGTTGTCCCAAGGGGAATATGCACTTGGAGACACCTTGGAAAATGCAGATAAGCTGAAAATAGGAAATTACCTATAGTCCCATTTACCCATCATTAAAATGTTGGTATATTTCCTTCTAGTCTTTTCTAACTTGTATTTATAATTTTGTGTTCTATTTTTTTTTCCGCTTAACATTGGCATTTTTGCATCCATTATATTTATAAAAATCATTTGCATGGTTATATAATATTCCAGACAGACTTTTTTTTTTTTTTTTTAGTAAGCTCTATGCCCAGCATAGGGCTGGAACTCAGAACCCCGAGATCAAGAGTCCCCTGTTCCCCTGACTGAGCCAGCCGGATGCCCCTCCAGACAAACTTTTAAAGGTTAAGTCATAAAAGACTAGCAAGGATTCCTTAAGGGGGCTGCACTGCTTCCTTGTCATTTTGTCTCCAGCCTCATAAGCCACTCCCCTCTGAGTATACTCATGCTCCATGGAAGGGAGGTGCTGGACTCTGTTAATCTCCTGTGGATTCTTCTGACTTGGAGTATTCTTGATAATGCTGCTTCTCTTTTTCTTTCTTTTTTTTTTTCCTGTTCATTCTTTTGTGTATCCTCATGGTCATGCTCTGCCCGTTTGTGTGGAGTGCGGGGTTGACTGTAGCTTTCTCATTACTACAGGATATCCCAGTGCCATTTTCAAGGCCGTCTCCCTGCTGGGCTAAGCCTTGAGGAGTCGGTTGGAACCACTTCTTCTGATGGGAAGGGACCACGGCAAGTGCAGAACTCACTCTGGCCCTTCGATTGCAGGTCTTCAGCTGAACCAGAAGGCACTTACCACTTTCCCAGACGTGGTGCTCGTGCGGGTGCCCACGCCCTCAGTGCAGTCGGACAGCGACATCACCGTCCTGCGCCACCTGGAGAAGCTGGGCTGCCGCCTGGTCAACCGCCCCCAGAGCATTTTAAACTGCGTCAACAAGTTCTGGACTTTCCAGGAGCTGGCCGGACATGGGGTTCCCATGCCAGACACCTTCTCCTATGGTGAGTGTCCCTGGGATTGGAGCCTGACTTTCCACACCACCTGTGTCTCTAAGTTTTTTTCTTCGCAGAAACACTCTAGTATCTTGGTTTTCAGTGTGAATCTGTTCCTCTTAGGTGGTTCAATATCTTGAGTCTTTCATATGGTCGCTCCCTCTGTCTGAAAAGCCTTTGCTTCTTTCTGTCTGTGATTTACTCACTCTACATATATCTTGTACGTGCTATGTGCCAACCACCATACTAGGTACTGGGCTATAGCAGTCAATGAGACAGGGTCCCGCCCGGAAGGCGTTCCCAGTTCACCAGAGGTGGGGGATGGCTAGTACAGTGGCAGTGTCAGGGCAGTGTAACAAAGGCCTCACCGGTGCGAAGTGGTACGGGATACGCGGGAGGGCGCCACGTGCAGTTTAGGAGATGTTGAGGAAGGCTTCCTGAAAGAGAGAATATCTAAACTAAGCTGAAGTCATCCAGCTGAAGCAGCGGGGACAGAGAACAGGATATAGATCCCTACACAGAGAACAGGATATAGATCAACCTAGAGGCAAGCAAGAACGTGACAGATGCGTGGTACTTTGAGCAGTTTGTAGAACATAAGGGTGATGGAGTTGAGACTTAAACTTGAACGAGTAGGGGGCGCCTGAGTGGCTCAGTCAGTTAAGTGTCCAACTTTGGCTCAGGTCCTAGAATCGTGGTCCATGAGTTTAAGCCCCACATCGGGCTCTGTGTTGACAGCTCAGAGCCTGGAATCTGCTTCAGATTCTATGTGTGTGTGTCTCTCTCTGACCCTCCCTCGCTCACACTTTCTTTCTCTCTCTCTCTCAAAAATAAATAAACATTAAAAAAAAAATTTAAACTAGAACAAGTAGCCATATACGACATGGGAAGTAGATTAGGGTGAATCCTAAGACTAATAGGAAGTCACAAGAAGGCATTAAGCAAGGAGGTGGCCCGATCAGACTTTAGTATTTCATACTTTGGCTACAGTATGAAGAAGGAATCAGACAAGACCAGAGTAGAGACAAGGTATGTGGCAGTAGACTTTTTAAACTACTGAAGTGAGGGGCACCTGGGTGGCTCAGTCAGTTAACTGTCTGACGTGATCTCAGCTCACATCTTGATCTCAGGGTCGTGAGTTCAAGCCCCACATTGGGCTCCACACTGAGTGTGAAGCCTACTTAAAAATGAGTCTGTCTATCCATCCATCCATCCATCCATCCAAGTGAGCAGTGATGGTCTAAACTAAGGTGGCCATAGTAAGAATGAAGATAAGTGACCAGATTTAGGAATTATGAAAGAGATTTAAAAAAAACAGGACATGATGACTGGTTGGGTATGAAGAATATACAGAGAATCGAGAGTGACTCTGGTTTCTGGTTTGGGCAGCCAGATGTGAAAGCCAACATTCACTGCCGCTAGAAGCATGGAAGAGGAAAAACAGATTGGTGGGTGGAGGGGTGAGGGGTTATCGGACAGAGATGATAACCAGATGTCTCACCTCTTCAGTCTGGGACATATTCTTTCTGAGGTGTCTGTAGTATGAGCAAGTAAGAATATTCAGCAGGTAGGAGATTCAGGGATCCGGAGCTCTTGAGAGAGGGGTAGGCTAGGGAAGCGGATTTGGAGCCCTCCATTACGTTAAATCACAAGAACAGATGAAATTGCTCAGGGAAAACGTATAGAATGAAGAGAGGGCTGAACTGTACACCTAAAATGGTTAACATTTTATGTACATTTTACAGCAATAAAAAATAAAATTTAGTAAGAGAGTTCATGAGGAAACCCTTTAGAGAATGGGCAAAAGAAGAAGAACACATAGAGGAGACCAAGCAGGAGCATTTGGAGAGGTGAGGAGGGAAGGGAGAGGTGCCCGATGCCAGTGGAAAGAACATTCCAGAAAGGATGGCATAATCAAAAGTCTTGTTTGGTTCTGAAAGGACAGGTAGCGTATGCACTGAGACGTGTGTGTTGGACTTAGCCATGGGGACTCAAATGAATACAGGTCCAGTTTAGTGATAGGGAGACAATGCCATCAAGGGTCAAGGATGAGGGAGTGAATGAGAAGTGAGGAGATGGAAACCCATCTGGGTAACTGATTATAGTTAAGGGATGATACAGGGGCAAGAATGGGGATTTTGTTTGTTGGAGATGGGAGACGACTGGGCATGTTTTAAATGGTGACGGAACCAAGAACCGGGAGGCTGAAGACCCACCGGAGAGAGCACACTTAATGGTGCAAGAGCCCCAAGGAGGTGAGAGGGAGAGGGATCTAAGCACAGGTGCAGGGCTGGCCTTGGATCAGAAGGAGCCCTCCTTCTTTCACTGTTTTACAAGGGAAGGGAAAAGGATAGCTAGAGAGGAGTTTAATATGTCAGTGGATGTCAGGAAATAGGGATTTCTCTATTTTTTTTTTTTTTTTTTTTTTAAGGAGAAAGAAGTTTATTGAATACACTGCCAGGGAGTGGCCTGCAAACTAGAGAGACTGTGGGAGTTCCCTTCTAATAAAGTGTCGTCTTCGTGACAATGTTCCTGATTACCTACATGGCCTCATCGTGGTTTTGCTTTAATCATTAACACTTTTGTAAACAGGGCAGGTCTTATTAGTATTCCAGGGTATTTTGCTTTGCAAAAATTGATGAACTATAATACCACCTGTGGCAGGCAGACTCATGCCCCCCAAAGATGCAAATGTATAGAAAATCAAAGACGTTTATGAAATAATTTGGAAAGATTTCAGCATACATTATTATTCATATTTTTTAAATTAAGAATTATAGTATAGTAGAGGTAAGTCAGGCTTTTGAGCCATGCCTTAACTGTGGAGACAAATCCCCAGGCTTAGTTTCTTTGGGTATTGGTTTCCTTTTGTTGTAGAACAAAGTACTAAAAACTTAGCAGCTTAAAATAAGACCCGTTTAGGGGCACCTGGTCAGTTGAGCGCCAGACTCTTGATTTTGGCTCAGGTCATGATCTCAGAGTTGAGATTGGGCTTCACGTTGGGCTCTGCACTGGGCTTGGAGCCTGCTTGAGATTCTCACTCTCCCTTTGCCCTCTCCCCCTGCTCACGCAGGGTCTCTCTAAAAAAAAAAGAGAGAGAGAGAGACAGAGACAGAGATCCATTTATTATCTCACAGTGTCAGAAGTCAAGCCACAGCATAGCTATGGCTTTTTTGCTCAGGTCTCACCAGGCTGGAATCAAGGGACAGCTGGGCTGTGGTCTCACCTGAAGTCTGGGCTCACTGGTTGTTGAGATTAATTCCTTGCGGTTATAGGACAGAGGTGTCTACTTTCCTGTTGGTTATCAGCTGAGGGATATTCTCAGCTTTTAGAAGCTGACTGCTGGCCCTGTCACGTGGCCTTCTCAACAATATGACAGTTTGTTCCTTCAAGCTAACAGGAGAGTCTCTCTGACTTTTCACCTTCCTTTAAAGGACTCACCTGATTAGGTCAGGTCCATATTGAATCCTCCCCCTTTTTATCAACTCAACATAGACTGATTATTAACCTAATCACAGGAATGATATCCCATCATATTTACTGGTCCCTCCCAAACCCAAGAGAGGGGATTATACAGGGCATGTAAACCAGGTGGTGGGAATTTTAGGGCCATCTTGGAGTTCTGCCGATCACAGTCTTTTTTTTTTAATGTTTTATTTATTTCTGAGAGAGAGAGACTGTGTGAGCAGGGGAGGGTCAGAGAGAGAGGGAGATACAGAATCTGAAGCAGGCTCCAGGCTCTGAGCTAGCTGTCAGCACAGAGCCTGACGCAGGGCTTGAACTCACAAACTGTGAGATCATGGCCTGAGCCAAAGTTGGCTGCTTAACTGGCTGAACCACCCAGGCACCCTCTGCCACAGCCATTTTTTAAAAATTTATTTTATTTTTTTAATAGTTTATTGTTAAGTTGGTTTCCATATAACACCCAGTGCTCATCCCCACAAGTGCCCTCCTCCATGCCCATCACCCCCCTTCCCCTCTCCCCCAACCCCATCAGCCCTCAGTTTGTTCTCAGCATTCAAGAGTCTCTCCTGGTTTGCCTCTCTCCCTCCCCTCCAACTATTTTTCCCCTTCTCCTCCTCCACAGTCCTCCATCAAGTTCCTCCTAATTCTCCTATACGTGCAGACATATGGTAGCTGTCCTCTGTCTGACTTATTTCACTCAGCATAACACCCTCTAGTTCCATCCGTGTTGCCACATATGGCCAGATTTCATTCTTTCTCATTGCCATGTATATTCCATTGTATAGATAAACGATATCTTCTTGATCCATTCGTCAGTTGATGGACACTTAGGCTCTTTTCATGTTTTGGCTGTTGTTGAGAGTGCTGCTGTGAACATTGGGATACATGTCCCCCTATGCATCAGCACTCCTGTGTCCCTTGGGTAAATTAAATAGCTGTGCTATTGCTGGGTCATAGGGAAGTTCTATTGTTAATTTTTTGAGGAACCTCCACACTGTTTTCCAGAGGGGCTGCACCAGTTTACATTCCCACCAACAGTGTAGGAGGGTGCCCGTTTCTCCACATCCTCGCCAGCATCTAGAGTCTCCTGATTTGCTCATTTTAGCCACTCTGACCGGCATGAGGTGGTATCTCAGTGTGGTTTTGATTTGTATTTCCCTGATGAGAAGGGATGCTGCTACAGCCAATTTAAAGGGAAGGACACCTGTCCTGCCTATGGGATCGTTAGGAGGATCACATGAACTAAAGCCATTGCAGCCTTTGCCACGCTGAAATACCGGATACTTGCCGGTGTCCATATGTCTCTACTCCCACATATATTGTGGGTGCACCGTGCATGTCTGTCAAATGGAATGGATTTGAATTGCTTTAATCAGGAACAAGAGGCCTTGAGAGACATCCCGCAGAGGGGGCAGTGCTGGGCTGACCACTTCCGACCATCGGCCTTACCTTCACTGACATTTACCTTTTCTTGGCAGGTGGGCATGAAGACTTTTCAAAAATGATTGACGAAGCTGAGCCCCTGGGCTACCCCGTCGTGGTGAAGAGCACACGAGGACACCGGGGTCAGTGCCACCCTCCTGGGCTTCCATTAGGGCCGCACCTCTGCGGGGACAAGACCCTCACCGGGCACGGTGGAAGTGCAGCTTTAAAGTAGAGTGTCCCTCAAGGAGTCACGACGTAGTCCTTACTCTGTCCCCTTTCTCTCTGTCCCCACCGTCCTTGCTTGGTCCCCACCACCCTTCTCATCCACTCCCTGGACTCAGCAGCAGATTCCTGGCTTGACTCTGACTGGGCTCTCTAACTTCAGCGCCTGTGCACCCTCTCTTCCTTGGAAGTGATTTCTCTGAGACATCTGTTCTTGTCACTCCCTTGCTCAACTGCCCTCCTCAGAGCCCTGTTGCCTGTCAGACAAAGCCCAGATTTCCCCCTGGAGCTCTGAAGGCCCTGAAGCTTCAGCCTTCCTTTGTAACCTTCTCTGGCCACGTGAGCCCTCCAGAGTCCGCTGCAGACTACTTCTTATTCACTGGCTAGACCAAGCACTTTCTTCTCTTTAAACCTCCACCCTCTTTCCTTTGCTGGAAATGCCATCTTCCTCTGGCACCTAGGGATGCCACCGGTAAAGGCCAGCCCTGGCTATTGTCTCTTTCCTTTCCACATCCCCAATCACACCCCTTCTCTGCCAGGCAAAATTAATTGTTCTTTCGTGTTTGCATAGCACGTTGCCCACGCCCCTAGCACAGTACTGTGCTTTACGACAGTTACAGGTATATGTGCCTTTCCCACCTGCTTGGCTGCAGCAGGAAGTTCTGCCGCAGCGCGTGGGCAGGCACCCCCTGGTGCAGCCCAGGGGACATACTTAAATGCTTAGGGCATCTGCAGTGAGGGAGACACCGTGAACAGACGAGTCCTGGGCAGTTCCTGTAATGTAGGGACTGGGCGGTGAAATGAACCGGACACAGTCACTGCTCTCAGGCAGCTCCAGTGCCTAGAGAGTAGAGATTGTGGCCTTGCAGGGTGATGGCCGCTGTGGCAGGCTCATCCAGCACCCGCTTGCACCCAACAGAGGGGCCCTGGCTCTGCCACGAGGCAGGGCAGGGTTCGCTGGTGGGCAAGGAGACTTAGGCTGGAGTGTGCAATTCAAATTGGAAGAAGGAAGAGAAAACACACAAGCAGGTGTGAGCAAAGCAACTCGTGGGAACCAAGGGGTCCTGTCGAGGAGAAAGAGAAATGAATTTGGGGGACAAGGTGGGGCCCTCAGTGCTATTCAGAGATGCTACAGTGCTGAAGTTCAGCGTCCCGTTTTTTTCATTGTACTAATAAAATATACAGAATTTAAAATTCAGCTAATATGCATTGAGTGCCTACAGACTGCCAGGCACTATTCTAGGCTCTGGGGTCACCGAAGGGAACAAAACAAAAACTCCTGTCCTCAGGGAGCTTGTGTTGTAGAAAGGTCAGCTAGACAATAAATGGAAATTAAATAAAACTCATCGTACTGTCAAACATTTCAAAAAATGAGATGTAATTCACATAACGAACAGTTCACAATTTTTTAAGTGTACATTTTAGTGGATTTTAGTATATTCACTGTTGTGTACAACCATAGCCACTATCTGATTTCAGAACATTTCCATCCCAGAAGGAAACCCTATATCTGTTAGGGGTCAGTTGCAATTGCCCTTCCCCTCACCCCTGGCAACCACTTAATCTACTTGCTGTATCTATGGATTTGCCTATTTTGAACATGTCCTATCAATGGAATCATACCCTCTGTGGTCTTTTGTGTCTGGGTTCTTTGACTTAGCCTGATGTTTTCATGGGTCACCCATATTACAGCATGGAAGAGTATTTTATCCCTTTTTGTCCCTCAGTAATACTCTGTTATATGGATAGACCACGTTTTGTTTATCTGTTCACCAGAAGATGGACATTTGACGTGTTTCCACTTTGTGGCTATTGTATATAAGGCTGCTATGGACATGTGTGTATAAGTTTCTATGTGAACATACGTTTTCATTTCTCTTAGGTATCTGCCTAAGCATGGAATTGCTGGACCAATATGCTAACTCCATGTTTAACTTTAAAGGAACTGCTAAAGTGTTTTCCACATTGGTTATGTCCTTTTGCATTCCTACCAGCAGTGTATGAAGGTTCTAATTTCTCCACATCCTGTCAACCCATATTTTATTCATTCATTCATTTATGATTGATTTTTTGGGAGTACTAAATAAAACTTTTTGATTGTAGATATTAACTTGAAAGCTTGCAGCCTGAAAAGTGGGCAGGCTTACCTCTTAGAATACACATGTATAAATGTCTTTTTGCCTTGACAGATAAAGTAAATAGCCCCCATACTTCCACCATAAAAGCAAGCCACAAGCCAACATCCATATTTCCCAAGCATTAGTGATGTAGGGGCCCACTTCATTTATTTTTAAATGGTTTTTTAAGGTATGATTGATGTACAATAGAATATCAGCTTCAGGTGTACAACGTAATGATTCAATATTTGTATATATTGCAAAATGATCATGGTAAGCCCATTACCATACAGAGCTATAGACCTTTTTCTTATGATGAGAACTTTTAAGATTTACCCTCTTAGCGACTAGCAAATATGTGATTTGTTTTTATTCTTGTGGTATCTTATCACGACTTTGCTTTTGATTTCCCTGATGACCAATGATGCTGAACATCATGTGCTTTTCATGTGCTTGTTGGGCATTTGTAGCTCTTCTTTGGACAACTGTCTATTCAAATCCTTCGCCTACTTTTCACTTGGACTGTTGGTCTTTTTATTGCTGTGTTAAGAGTTCGTGACATACGAACATAATTGGAACAGATTGCCCCCCCACCCTGTAGCTCTTCATTTTCACTTTCTTGATAGCGTCCTTGAATGCACAGAAGGTTTTGATTTTGATGGAGTTCAACATGTCTATTTTTTTTTCCGTGGGCGACTTGTGCTTTCAGATGTCATTTTCTGGTGGTTTAATCCAAGGTCATGTAGATTGACCCCTGTGTTTCCTTCTAAGAGTTTTATAGTTTTCATTCTTACATTTGGGTATTTGATCCATTTTGAGCTTATGTATATGGTGTGACAAAGGAGTCCACCTTCCTTCTTCTGCATGTGGATATCCAGTTTCACCAGTATTACTTGTTGAAGAATATTCTTTCCCTCATTGGATACTTTTGTAACTCATGTCAAAAATCACCTGACCATCTGTGAGGGTTTATTATTGGCTCTCTATTCTCCCTTGATCCCTGTATCTTTTTATGCGAGACCACACTGTCTTCATTACTGTAACTTTGTAGTAAGTTTTGAAATTGGGAAGCATGGGTCCTCCAACTTTGTCTTTTTTTTTTCAAGATTGTGTTTGGATATTTGTGATCCCTTGCATTGCCATGTGAATTCTATGATCAGCTTGTCAACTTCTGCAAAAAAAGAAGTTGAATTTTTGGTGGGGGGACTGCACTGAATCTAGAGATCAGTTTGAGTGTTACTATCATAACAGAATTAAGTCCTCAGTTCCCTGAACATGGGATGTCTCTCCATTTATTCAGATATTTAATTTCTCTCAAAAATGTTTTATAGTTTTTGGTGACAAGTCTTGTACTTCTTTAGTTGAGTTCATTCCTAAATTTTTTTTGTTCCTTTTGATGCTATGGTAACTGTATTTGTGTTCTTAATTTAATTTTCAAATTGTTTGCTGCTAGTATAATACATAGTATCTTAGGGAAAATGGATTGGGAGTAAACAAATTATAGCAGCTATTAGACTTTAGTATATGGAAATAAATCTGAAGAAGGCAGTGGAATGGTATAGGCTGTGTCCTTGAGAAAGTTACTAATCTTGTAGACCTTTATTTCTACTGTAAAACAGTAATAACTCTCCTGTTCTAATGGCTTCCTGGGGCTAGTATGAAGTGTAAATGAAATCATAAAAAAAAAAAACAAAAAAAAAAACAAAGGGTTTGGCACATGGTAGATGATTAACTAGTCTTAGTCCTCTTTCCCACCCCCTTCCCCTTTTTCTCTGTGCCTGAAAACTGTAACTGCAGGCTCAGCCCTGAACCAGAACCTGCCAGGAACCAAGTCCCTACATCGAGCACCCATTTCTGCTGAAAATCCTACCTAATGTCCAGGGAAGCCCCAGTGCCTCTTCTCAAGTCCCAGCCATCTATTGTCAGATGCCAGATCTCCTGGTGCCAGGTGTCCAGTGATGGTGACATGTGTTGGAGGTTACTTCTCAGTCTCCTATGCCACTGGAGCCTGATACCCATCACTCTTTTTATTAAGATTTAAGAAGGGTCCCACTCCTTTTAAAGGTGGTGACCCACATCTTAGGAAACCCATGTCTTTTTTTCCATGTTTGCTAACAAGAAGGCTCAGACTGTGTATGCTTATGTCAGATTGGCAGACATCAGAAGCTCTTGCTCAGATCTGTTGGCTAATATGCAGAAGGAAAGCAGGTGCCGAATAGTTATAAAAGCAGTGGTGATCCAAGCAGAAAATAAAGACCTGGGAATCAAGAAGGAATGCTTTCCCTAGACAGCA
The DNA here is from genome assembly GCF_003009895.1 of Hyaena hyaena. Lineage (NCBI taxonomy): Eukaryota > Metazoa > Chordata > Mammalia > Carnivora > Hyaenidae > Hyaena > Hyaena hyaena. The sequence continues at coordinate 896,799 of NW_024080776.1, forward strand.
GTAGAAGTATAGGTCATTCCTTTTAGAACTGAACAGGTAGAGCCAAATAAGAAGCTTCCTGTGTTTAAAGGGAGGAAGGAGTCTGTCAGTGACTCCTTCTTTGAACTCCCACAGCACTTTGCGTAGACCTCTATTAATGCTGTGTCATGCTGTGTTGTAGTTTCCTTTGGCGGGTCTCTCTCCACCGAGACTTGGAATTCCTCTGAAGTGTGTTCAGTTAATTACATTCCATAAGCAGTGATCGGCACCTGCTTTGTGCCTCAAGCCCAGTGTGAGGTTTGGGAAGATTAAATAAATGGGGTTGGAGATGGACTCTGCCTAATCAGCATCCTGGGGTGCTAGGAGATGCAAACTGCTTTTGGAACTGAATTGACTAGATCCTTAGGATTGGGTTTGGGCCCCTTCTCTGTGTCTCTGGAATACATTATTATTTCATCTTGAAAAAAAAAGTGGTCAAGGGAGAGGGACTTGAGTAAAACCAAAAGAAAATAAGATTCGGCCGCCATTTGATAACAAATGAGAGTCTGGTCAGAGAAATAGAAGGCAAGTTCAGGGAGAACTGACAGCTGTTCAGGGGAGGGAGATGAGAGGGCAAGGACGGGACTCAGAGGCTTCTGTAACTACCCCTGCTCTGTGTCTTTCTTCTTAAAGGAAAAGCTGTTTTTCTTGCAAGAGATAAACATCACCTCTCAGACATCTGCCATCTGATCCGCCATGATGTGCCCTACCTGTTCCAGAAGTATGTGAAGGAGTCACATGGCAAAGACATCCGTGTGGTGGTGGTCGGGGGCCGAGTGATAGGCTCTATGCTCCGCTGCTCCACAGACGGACGGATGCAAAGCAACTGCTCTCTTGGTAAGGTATAAAAGCTCACAGCCAGGGTGTGGGTTGCGGGAGGCCCCAGGATTTTTATTAGGATGTTTGCACCCATTCAGTAAATGTGGATGGATGGATCCCTCCTATCTTGTCAGATGCTCTACTAGGCACCAGGATCACAGAGAAGAATTAGAAACAAGCCCTTTCCTGCCACAGTGAGCAGTCCAAAAGAGGGACGGACAGGTATTAGTGCTATAATAGAGGTCAGGCCAGGGGACACCGAGGTTGAACCCTGTCCGGGGTGTGGGGACTCGGGTTTAGTGTGGGGGGTGACAGGAGGGTCCGTGTCTACACGTGGGTAGAGGAGGGATCGAAGGCATAAGACAGGAGGCAGGAAGATGAGTTCAGAAGATTATACTGTAGCTCAGGCAAGAAATAATGAAGGTTACACTGATGCATGGCAGGAGGAGAGTATAATCTGCTTTTACATTGTAAGTGAAAGTTGTGTTTTTCTTATACACACGACATTATTAGAAAGCTGCTGTTTATGTCTGGGTCAAATGCATAACCCCATCCTATGAACCTGTTGTTTTTTGTGGGGTTTTTTCCTTAATGTTTTTATTTATTTTTGAGAGAGAGAGAAGGAGAGAGAGAGAGAAGGAAAGAGAGAAGAAGAGAGAGAGAGAAGGAAAGAGAGAGTGAGAGAGAGAGAGAAGCACAAGCAGGCTCTGTGCTGTGAACACGGAGCCCGACACAGGGCTCCATCTTACAACCAACCATGACGTCACGACCTGAACTGAAACCAAGAGTCAGACCCTTAACTGACTGAGCCACCCAGGCAGCCCCAACCACAGTATCGTTTTGCATAGTCGTGGTCATACTGCATAGTCTTTCATGCTTCCAAGTGTTTTTCCAAAGGATCACAAGCTCTCTACAAGCATTATTATTAATGATGATTGTAAAATACGCTGCTTGCCTCTATTATGAGATATTTGCAGCTTTTCATTTATTTATCAACAAATATTTACTGAGTGCCTGCTCTATACAAGTATTTTGATTTTCCAGTATTTTAAATAACTCTACCATCAATTTGGTGCATAAAGCTTTTTTCCATTATGTAAGATTATTTCCTTAGTGGTACGATGAGTGGGTCCAAGGAAATACACATTTTAAAAACTCTTAGATAAGACATCATCCTATTGTTTTCCCAAAGGATGTTCTGATTTCAGACAGCCCTTCTGTGAGTAGTGGAAATGCCCGTCTCACAGCCCCTCCTCAGCATTCCCCTATCTCCTTTGAAGGGTCATGGTGTCCCTAGTGTCTGATGTCACCATTATGTCACCGTGCTTTCCCCACAGGCGGTGTGGGCGTCATGTGCCCGCTGACAGAACAAGGCAAGCAGCTGGCTATTCAGGTGTCCAACATCCTGGGCATGGACTTCTGTGGCATCGATCTCCTCATCATGGACGATGGCTCCTTTGTGGTGTGTGAGGCAAACGCCAACGTCGGCTTCCTAGCCTTCGACCAGGCATGCAATTTAGATGTGGGTGGCATCATCGCAGACTACACCATGTCCTTGCTGCCCAATAGGCAGACTGGCAAGATGGCTGTCCTCCCGGGACTGTCCAGTCCCAGGGAGAAGAAAGAGCCAGAGGGCTGAGCTTCAGCTCAGGGAGTTGCAGAGAGCGTCTACGCCATCAACAATGGGTCTACCTCCAGTGAGAGTGAGCCTGAACTGGGAGAGGTCCGGGATTCCTCAATGAGCACAACGGGGGCCCCGCCCCCCGTGCTGCCTGAACCCGGCTACAACATTAACACCAGGATTGCTTCCGAATTAAAACTTAAGTGAATTTCTGCTTTTTGGCAGCATTTAAACCAAATCCTACCGCTTCCCTATAGTTTTGAGTGAATAAAATCCGGACTAATGTGATTTCATTTGCACAGAACCTAGAAATCCCATCTGGGCACTCAGCATTCTTTCTAACGATGACTTAAGCAAACGGCTTAGCTTTTTGGTTTTTACGAAGACTAATCTAAAAACCCTCACCACGAGCAACATCCCGACTGATCAACTTGAGACAGACGTCTGCTGCGAGCACTTGGATATACGGCTGGCCTTTAAGGCACTGACTTCTGTGCTGCTGCTTCTGGCTGTGATCAGCAGAGCCCGTTAAGTCAGAACGGCTCCTGGAAATACTGTACTCAGAAGCCCCCACCGGACGGAGGCGGGTGCAGAAGAGACCGAATGTGACTGCGGTTATGTGTCCTCCATTAAGTGTGTGTGCGTGATGTGTGGAGAATACACAGTGAGAGGAAACACTATGAGAGGATCAGTCTCTGCTCCCCGTCAATCACCATCTTGGCCATATTTCTCTGACACTCAGGATATGGTGTTTTAGGGAGCTTCCTCTTGAGCAGTGAAGCACTTTGTAGAAAGCTCGAGATCGAACGTTCTTTGACTTCACTGGTCGGCAGATACCCTGCTGCATAACTGGGGCTTTCTACAAATTGCTTTGCCGCTCCAAATTTATAGACCCTGCTTCAACTAATGCCAGCCCCAGCAGCCTCTTGCGCCTTTGCTGCCTTTGGCCTCAGCTGGAAATGCACTTCAATGAGCTAGTGGCCACACACTTTATTTCTTAAGCGTGCACTAGATTCGAACACCATGAACTTTCTTGTCAATGGACTCTGTTCGTTTGTCATCCAGAATCCGGTGGGTTTTTGTCATAGAAGCTATTGGAAGATCATCATTCTTCCTCTTCTCTCCTGAAACTGTGTACTGCTTAGCTGTAGGAGGTTTTCTTGTATGCATTGGTGTTGTGAGACTGTTGGGTAGATAGAGCCATTGGAAACACACTCTCGTCCCCTTGACCTGCTAGTCCTTACCCATTTTTCCACACTGAGGAGACTCAGGTATTAGGAATTACCCATTGCACATTTAGGGGAGGTCGGTGTTGGGTATTGTAGACATGACACCAAGTGCTTTTCATTTTAACACTTTAAGCAGTAGATGATGATCCTTCCCTTGGGAGAAATTATGGCATGAGATAGAGTTTTCTATTTCTGCTTATATGAGAATGAGCAAGGCTCCCTTTTCAACCAAACACACTAAAGGATAAGCCCTCAAGAGTTACCATAACCTCCTATTTCCTTGAGAGATCATACTCTTGAGCTGTGGTGTTGCCTGTGCCAAGAACACATAGAATTCCTCTTTGGAATAATCTCTGAAGCCGTGCAAGGTAAGAGATTGCACGGTGAGACCTCATTTTTCACAACACTCCTCCCGAGAGGTAGTCCCAAGCTCTGTCACCCATTTTATTTGTCCGACATATCTTCTAATGCTCTTTGGCTCTCAAAAAAAAAAAAAAAAAAAAGCTCTGTCACCCATTTTATTTGTCCGACATATCTTCTAATGCTCTTTGGCTCTCAAAAAAAAAAAAAAAATCATTCCTCAAAGCATAAATCTGCCCGTAAAGGACAAAGACCTACCAATATTGAGGAAGCTCACAAGTGGACAGTTTCCAAGGAAGACTCTAGAAATAGTCTGACTTACAGTCAGCTTCACTTGGACTAAACCTCCCTCTTCCCAAGGTGACTAGTTTGAAGGCAGCGACACCCATCTGGGTGTAAAAAATTCCTGTACTTACTCTGCTATAAATGTAAAAATGTGTATAAAGTCAACACTATTACATTTTTTCACAACACATCTAAATAGAAATTGGCTTTTAAAATATTGTAGCTAAAAGCACATCTCACCAAGTAATACTTAGACAATTGAAAAACGTTTGGCTCCGTGTGTTGGAGATGATGCACTGCACCACCGTAGTCTAAATGCAGTTTAACATAGGGTGCATGCCACTCAGTTGTAACTCTAGTAAACTGTACAGTTGACGAATGATAACGCTTCACCTTTATACAGGTTACGACACTTACCTTATCTCTACCACTCAGGGTGGGTTTGGGAGGACAGTTTTAGGTCTGTTCTTGTTGAATTGTCCAGATGCTTTCTACATAAACATCTGAACTGGGTGATGACCTTCTGGAAGCTGCATTCGCTCATTCCCACTGTTCAGTGTAAGCCCAATCTCCCCACTTTATCTAAAAGGATGCTAGCGGGCCCTGTCCTAGGCAGAGCAGCTAGAGGGTGCTTCCGGATCTGTCACAGGGGGCTCCTCTCCCAGCTGCTAGTGACATCTAGAGTCATTGGCACCATTGCTTGAAATTTGGCCTGGCCTAGAAGCAGAGAAAGCTGGTCATGCACCTGGCTTGTAGCTCCCCTCAAGGATTTCCCCTACTGGCCATGGGCCCTGTGAGCCTCAGTCACGTGTCTGGGCCACACTTGGTACAGCTGCCTACAAGACCTGCTGGAAGGAACATGAGGCTCAGAGCAAAATCTCGGTTCTGGCTCTCCCCTTAAGCAGCTGACTGACCTTGTGCAGTCAGGTGGATTCTGCCTCCATTTTTCCATTCTGCTGATCGGGGAGATGCCGACTCTATTTACCTCTTGGGGGTGCTTTGAGGTTGACATGAGTTAATTAATGAGACGTATGTCATGTGGGAGGTGGCAAAAGAATACCTCCCACATCTGGTTTTATAAGTTTATCCTCACCCCTCCCCGGAGGGAGTTAAGAAAGAAAGAGGCCATGAATTCTTGGCAGCAGCACACACTGAACAGTGTCAGGGGGCCTACAAAAAAATGCAGCTTCTCAGAGTCCTCACCACCCGAAAGGAGGAAGGCTCTCAGTGTACTCCAACAGCCTTCTGGGTGTATCGTATATAACCTGAAACTCCTGACTCTCATGTCAACTAATGGTCTTCCTTGTATAACATAAATTGCAGTGTTTGTACACGGTCTTCCCATTATCTTGAAACTGGTCAAAACTTGAATGCCAATAGCTCAGTCACTCAGAATATATATGATCCTGCACTTGGGAAAAATATCTTCATGCTATCTGTCTGATTGCTGAGGGCATGGGGTTGCCAGAATGTGGGATTGGGGCTTTAGGTGTTTAAAATCCGATAAAACAGTGTATGTGGATCCTAAGCTCTTACTGTCACCATTGCAGACTCCCTGACTCCAGCTAAGAGAGGATTCCTTAACATTTGGGGGTGGAACGAGGAGGAAAGCGAAGGAGAAAGGTCTTGAATACTTCTGTGGCATTTCATAGGAAGGAATAAGAAATTGAGATCATGTGGAATTCCAGGGGGAAGGAAGAAGAAATGGCTCTTCTGTGGATTGTTTAAGGAAAGAATCATGCACATGTATTCATTAGAAGTAGGGATCTTTGCAACTCTTCTGTAGAAGGAAAATGAGATGCACGGATTCTTATCAACCCTGAGGAAGTGGGAGAGACATCCTCTAGCACTTTACGTCCTGATGAATGCCAGTCTTGACGCAAATCCAGTGGGGACTGAAGCAACTCACTGGGGACTCCAGGATCTCCTAAGCAACAGCTGGCCCTTCTGGAAGTTAATGACCAGAATACCATGTGAAGGCAAGCCCAGAGCCGCAGCTCTCTGAGGTGGGTCCAAGGAGCCATGTCAGTGAACCCAAAGCCAGTATAACAGGGCACTTCAGCTTCATACTTTCCTTTGCACCTGGAGGTGAGGCTTCTATTTGCTCTAAGTCTATGCAGATGTTTGGGGAAGAGCTCTGACAACAGCCGTCTTTGTCACTGTCCCTGAAGTTAGTGTTCTTCGATCTGCTGTTGCAGCTTTGCAGCAAACCTGGTCCTGTTTTTGCCTCTGAGATTCCAGATCAGATCACGACTTTAAAGTGTTTTTACCCAGAGAACCCCCATCTCAGGAACACACTGTTTGAATACTTCCTTAAAACTATATTATTCTTCCTTTCCAAGTCTACAGTCGGACCCTGCAGCCCTCCCTTCCAAAACTCACACAGCTGAGTACGAAAACGTTCCTTCAAGCTTTCCCGTTTCCCTCTCCTAGCGTGGTTCCTGTGCCCACATGTGGCACTCTCCGGGGCCCGTGTGCCAGCATCCCAGCCCCGGCTGGTGGTCTCACTGTGCCATTTCACGTTCACTGTGCTTCGAGGCAACACTGGGGAAGTCACCCATCAAGCCAGATCTGAGGACACAGGAACAACAGCACCTTGGACACCAGTTCAGTTACCCATGTGATAGATGGAGGATCTGAATCCCAGAGGCCAAGACCACTTAGCGAGTCAGCCACAGGGCTGGGGCCCGGGCCGTCCGGTTCCCCATTGTGGTTGAGCCTACTGCCTGAGGTGCCTCTGTTCTTCCCTGACACCCAGCACTTGCTCCCATCCTGGACTTGCCCTCTGACCTTTCTCCCGCTGAGCCTCTGCTCTGGATCAACACAGTGTAGATGTGCCAGCTCTGAAGGGTTCGGCTCTTGGATGGCTTGTAAATGAGAGCCCCGCAGGTGTGTATGAGATTCCCCATGGTGCAAGCTGGCATATGGCCTGGGCCTTCAGACTGGCTAACACCATTTAGCCCCGCCTCACACCATCAGTGAGAGATGAGAGGGGAAGGTTCCCGCTGAGCTGGCTGAAGGCTCCCTCAGCCCCCGTTTGGCTTCTGTTTCCTCTCTGTGGAATTTCCTGGATTTATAGAGGCTTTTATGGGCCTCCGTGGAAGCCAAGGGCTTGAAAGTCCCGCATTTCTCCCGTCAGGCACCCCTGACGATTGGCACACATGCTCCCGCTGTAGTCAGCCACAAAGTCAAAAGTGCGCTCCCACTTCGTACTTCAGCCCCACGGTGCAGCCACCTGCAGCCAACCACCGGGCCAGGTCCCTACCTCTTGTAGCCCTCCTGTCAGCTGAGGACCGTCTACCCCTGGAGATCCAGACAAGTCTGATAACCAGGCCTTGGGATGTCTGCGATTTCTAAGGCGCTTACATTGTGGCAGCCACAAATGGCCCCAGACGTCTGCTACCTCATTTTAAGCAACGATGGAGTCTCATCCCTGCAGTGCATCGGCTGATGCGAAGCTCCGTTCTGTTCCCTGTTTTCACATACAAAAAATTCAAATGAGCCAGTGTGATGTGTATGTGTGTGTGTGTTGTATGCACACACACGCGCATGCGTGCCCATGAGTGTGGTTATGTGTCTTTCAAGGATGTGAGAGGAAACTGCATTGCAGACGTGGCACTCCCATTCATTAAATGCTCTTTTGAAACGCTACAGAGGAACCCATCACCTTCCACGCCACAAGTACCTGTCTCCCTTCTTGGGAGAGACCCCATTCATTTATGTTCTCTGTACGACAGCATCGCCAGTCCTTTCCTTAATTTGATTTTGGCCAATGCCCTTACCTTTAAGATTTTCCCTTCTCCAACAAGGGACTTATTTAAAAAATTCTTTTTAATGTTTATTCATTTATTTTAAGAGAGAAAGAGCTTGAGCAGGGGAGAGACAGAGAGAGGAGAGAAAGTATCCCAAACAGGCTCCATGCTGTTAGCACAGAGCCCGATGCAGCGCTCGAACTCATGAACCGTGAGATCATGACCTGAGCTGAAACCAGGAGTCAGACACTTAACTGAGCCACCCAGGCGCGCCACCACTGGCTAATTAAAGGTATTTCCCTGAACAAGGATAGCTCCCTCCTCAAGACAAACTCGAGTGTCATCTCTCAAGGTGATATTTCATTCCCATTCTGCTAGCCGGGCATCACCACAACTAGCTGTCAGGATCGTCACACTTTAAGGAAGGCAACGAGGACTAACGTCAATGGTGTCAGTTGGGATGGACATCCCCAGTTCACACCCCGACTTCTAGCTTGTGAGACCTCAGGAAAGTCACTTAAATCTTGCCAAACCTTTGTTTCTCTCCTCTACATGTGATAAATAAACACAATCTTGAATGTGAAGCACTTAGCCACATGCCTAGCCTTCAGCAGCTTCCTTTCCTCTTGATTTCTTCCCCGTCAGCAATCACACAAACAGCTCCTGCCCGTGACCATGGCTCTGTGCCAGGAGATAAAAGCTGGCAGACAGCAGCTTTACAGCTGGGAGGGCGAGGAGGGCTGGCAGCTGCTCAAGTTGCCATGGCTTAGGCTTAATAATTGGAAGGTCCCATCCGTACTTGAGATTTGGTGATGCTAGAGTGTAAGATGTAGGTGGTGTATTTGGCTTAGTCTTGTATTTGGGGAAGACTGCCTCAGACAACTGAGAGGCTGGGAAGCTGGTGAGCAGACTGACCTTGGATGATTTAGCACCTGTTTCTTTGGCTTTTCCTGTATCAGGTTTGCTGCCCTTGCATCAGATGGAAGGAGGAGGTGCAAGGGACTTGAATTAAATCTGTCAAACAGAGGGTGAGGGGAGTGCAGAAGTCCAGGGTGGTGCAGGGAACTCCGATGGCCCAATGGCACCATCTGGACTTGGCAGGGATGACAGCCCTGAGATCAATTGGAAGTAGCCTGTACAGTGGCTAAAATCCTGCTGTCCTGGGTCTGTCCTGAATGAGACTCCCAGAATCTCCTGTCTACAAGGAACGCTTGTCTCCTGTAAGGGGAGCTGGGGCTCTCGAGCCTTCTGCAGAACTAACAAAGGTCTCTGTGAAGGCAGGATTGGGCAGGTGGCTGGTTCGTTTTAGTCCCCCCCAGAAGTCCCCAGAGTGTTGGAGGTGTGCTGGAGCCAGCCCACACTGGCCCGTGAGAGTGGACTGTTACCTTTTCAGGAATTCGGGGAGCTGGTTTTTAAACACGACCATCATTGAACATTAAATTCTATAAACCTACAATTAAAGCATATTAAAAGCATAGGTAATAAATACTCAAAACTCATCACTTCCTAATTAGTTTACTACATTTTGCTGTTCTCAATGCTCGTGAAGTTACGCTGTCTGTTGTAGCCGTGCAGTGGAAACGCCATGCGCGTCTCTTCAAACGCCCCTATTCAGGGACAGCATGTTGGCAACTTGAAATCAGCCATAATGGGATATGTACCCCACAGAGATGCATCTCCAGTTTTTACCCCCGGAGGGCTGGTTGGTCAACATTCGTCAGCACACCACCGCCATTGGGTGACCAAGAAAGAAACAGCCACGTAAGCACTGGCACGCCTAAGTCCAAAGAGGTGGCCTGAGTGATGTATTTCTCAGACGTGAACGTACTGGTCTACCGTGCAGAGCTGGCAAAGAAAAGCACTCGAAAACGCTGCTTCTCTGCGTATTTTGTCTTGCCTCTATTTCTCACGCGTGAACAATGTGTTTAGTTTGCTCCTAAACCTAACAGAGTCATGTGTGAAGTTCCGTCTCACCGCGGGCTGGGCTTCAGCTCAGTTCCCTCCAGGAAAGTGAGTTTAGTTCCTCCATAATTGGCAAACTGGAAAATGTGCTCAAAGGGATATATCTTAACTAGGCACCAAAGGAGCTTATTTCCAAGTGGTTTCTACAGCAATAACAATGTTAACTTCTCCGACAGGGAAGAAATCATTTCTAAATGATTGTTTTGCTGTCTTTGCTTTTTATTAAAATTAGTACCATGGGACAAAATGCTTTGTTTTCCTTTGTTCTCCAAACTCTGTGCCTTTTTCAGTGAGAACCACATGCTGAATCTACATTTTGTTGTTTTCATATCATAAAAGGAGGGGGAAAGCTTCACAAAAACTTCATCCCATTCACTGGCACACCAGCTGCATTCTGAAAAACCATAATTTTCCTTTCAAGTGCCGAGTGTCATCTGAATTGTAATATTGCCAGCTCTCAACTGTCAAAATGATGGAGGAAAATACTAATGCAGATGGTGGGCGCTTGTCATGGGGCCTGCCTCTCGCACTCTCCTGGGCTGACATTTGAATTAAGATTCAAACAGCAAGAGAGGGCTGAAAGCCATTAACAATGGCCATGAGGTGCAGTCGGGGTCGCAGGAGAACTGAAAGGATCTGCGTACCCATCTGAAGAATGCTCCCAGGTCAGGCGGAGCCAGAGGCACCTATGTCTGCATCACACTTCACAGGGCTTCCTGGCAGAAACTGTGTTCGGACCTTTAGGAACTCCCTGTGGTCAGCACGAGGCCTGAGACCCTTGAACCTGGGCTGTTCTCCTCAATTTGTGAGGGGGAGGGAGCCCAGGTTGGGGCAAGAGAATGGCAGGGGTGATGCTCCATTGTTGGAGCCAGTGATGATTTGGGGATCACTACTGTCATACCATACCTGTGCTTCGACCCACACGCTGGGGAACGTGACCTGTGTTTCCTTTTATATGAACATCTTCAGAGGTCACAAAAGTAGAGAAAATAGTAAACCACCCAGATTTCAAATTATCACAATTTTCTATTTTTACTGCATCTACTCATTTCTTTTCCTTAAGCACTTAAAATAAATCCCACGCACTACATCTTTTCTCCTCTGCGTTCTTCAGCATGTATCTCTTCTGTGAAAGAAGGCATTTCCTTACACCTTTACCACATCTAAAAAAAATTAACAATTCCTTGATACCACCCACTTTCATTCTTTTTTTTTAATGTTTATTTATTTGGGGGGGGGGAGGAGCAGAGAAGGGGACAGAGGATCCGAGGTGGGCTCTGCGCTGACAGCACCAAGCCTGATGCAGGGCTCGAATTTATGAACCTGAGATCATGACCTGAGCCAAAGTCAGACAGACGCTCAACTAACTGAGCCACCCAGGTGCCCCACCCATTTCCCATTCTATCTCAAACTCCCCAAGTTGTCTCAGAAAGAATTACCTTTAGCTGAGCTGCAGACCAGGGTGTCTGATGGGGCAGGAGGTACACTGGCCCGATTATGGCCCTGGCAGAAACCATGGCACCAGTGGAGACACTCCTGGAGGGACACCAGCTGGCTATAGACACCCTCCCCATTTGTTGGATCTTGGGATTTCCTCTCCTCAAGGAATAAACCTATGAAGCTCCCCTTCTCTTTTCCAGGGTCCTGTGGTCTTCCTCTGAGACTTCCCCAGCCTCCATGCGCCCACCTGGCTGTCACTCTGGTACCCACCCCCTGCTTCTGCGGCTGTGTCTTTCATTGCAGGGATTTCCTAAATCAGGGAAGAGGCTTCTCGCAAGGATAACCTCTTTCCCCAACCTCAGATCTATTGTACCCTCAGGGAATCACAACCTTTCAGATCTCCCAAAGATCTTTGGCTTCTTCATTTGTTAGAACTTTTTGGCTGAGGGTCACCTGGGTGGCTCAGTCAGTTAAGCAACCAACTCAGCTCCGGTCAGGATCTCACAATTCACGGGTTCGAGGCTTGTGTCGGGCTCTGCGCTGACAGTGTGGAAACCTGCTTGGGATTATCTCTTTCCCTCTCTCTCTGCCCCTCTGCCACTCATGCTTTCTCTCTCTCTCAAAAATAAATAAACTTTAAAAGAAAAGAAAATTTTGGCTGGATTTCTCATGAGACACTGAGAGGACATCTGAGAAGCAGCTCACTGTGTCACACCCGAAGGCACACCTCTGATCAAAGACACAGGGTAACCGGGGCGCCTGGGTGGTTCAGTTGGTTAAGAGTCCGACTTTGGCTCAGGTCATGATCTCACGGTTCGTGGGTTCGAGTCCCACATCGGGCTCTGTGCTAACAGCTCAAAGCCTGGAGCCTGTTTAATATTCTGTGTCTCCTTCTCTCTCTGCCCCTCCCCTGCTCGTGCTCTGTCTCTCTCTCAGAAATAAACAAACATTAAAAAAAATTAAAAAAAAAAAAAAAGACACAAGGCAACCAATGCACTACCTGCTCTGGGATTTTTTTTTTGCTACTAAGAACATTAAGACAATTGGTGAAATCTGAATAAGGGCTGGATCTTATTGTCTGATAGTATCAGATCAGTATTAATTTCCTGATTGTTATGATTGCGCTGATGAATGTATGCAAGAGCGTGTCCCTGTTTTTAGAAAATAACACATTAAATGTTGGGGAGGTAAAGGGGCATCATGTCTGCAACTTACTTCCCAATGGTTCGGAAAACAGTGAATATCTAGAGAGAAAAAAAATAATAAAGTAAATGCAGTATGAAGCGTTTGGGGAATCTGGATGAAAGCTACACAGGAATTCTCTGTATAAACAGTCTGAAGAAATCTGAAATTACATCTGCCTCCTCTGCTGGGTTCACTCCATTAATCCTTCAGTTTGGGGGCATTTCCTTTTCTCTCTTCTCTCTCTTTTCCACAGGAAATCTCCTTCTTTTCCGTGGTATTAATTACCATCTACATGATACTCTCAAATTTATCTAGGGCTCAAATTCATGAGATCAAGACCTGAACCAAAGTCGGACGCTTAACCAACTGAACACCCAGGTGCCCGTAGGCTGCTTTTCTTAATGTCAGAACGCATGCCCAGCTGCCTACCTTTCTATCCTCAAATGTCTCACCTGTTTCTTGGTCTTGCCCTGCCCCAGTCTGAGTGCCTGTTCTTCTCTCTTCACTAACTCCTCTTCCAGGGCCTCCCCACCTGAGTGCATGATGCCAACTGCTTGCTCAAACCAGAATAAAGTAAGGATGCCTGGGTGACTCACTCAGTGAAGTATCCAACACTTGGTTTCAGCTCAGGTCATGATCTCACAGTTTCATGAGTCTGAGCCCCACTTCAGGCTTTGTGCTGACAGCACAGAGCCTGCTTAGGATTCCCTCTCTCCCTCTCTCTCTGCCCCTCCCCTGCTCACACTGTCCTTGTCTCCCTCAAAATAAATAAATAAACTTTAAAAAAGAAAAAAAAAGAAACAGAAGAAAGTGAACCACAACTCCAGTACTTACTTTTGGCTACTATCTTCCCATCCCCCATGTACACTTTTATTTCTTGCGGTGAAACTTGACTTTCAAATTATGAATGGTTTTTTTGTCACTGAAACCTTTTTTTGCCTTGTTGATTAAGATGTTCTGGGGGATCTATGATCCTTACAAAGGTTTGCAACACAAACCTTTTATATTATATTATATTTATTATATTATATTATATTATATTATATTATTTTATATTGTAAAAGACAACAATTTTATAATATATAATCCTAGGCTTATAATCTGGTCCCAATAGTAAGCTTGTTCATATGCTTTTAAAGCCTGCTGATGCTTTCTGAAGACTTTGCAATGTTTGTAGACATCAAAAAGATTTATCTCCATCACATTGCCATCAATACTGATGAATATCAGGAATGACATACTTTTTCTATCAAACAAAATGATGACATGGTCTGTCATTCAAGTAATGGCTCGTTATCTTTTTTTGAAGTATTTACTTTGTCAAACAATTGTTTCTCGTGACCTGTTATTCTTGAGAGATGTCACACTTCATTGGGCCATTGTGAATACAGAGACCCCTCACTTGCCTGTACATGTACCTCTGCAGGGGGATCCACTGGTGCTAAAGCAGTTTGTTACTAAGCTTGGTCATCTGAGGACCTATGACACAGCCCCGCTCCACAGCTGTCAGTGATTAAAGGTCACATAGGAGGAAGGCAGAGCAACTGCTCAAAGTGAATTTCTGTTAAGGTTCATAGACAACATGATCAGATTTGTAACAGTGAACATGTACTTGCTGGTAGAAAAAATTTCACTAGACCTTTCAAGGGGGATTCCTCAGCTCCATGGCTGCAAATTCTGCTGAAGATGCATGGGGAAGATACGGTAACCTGGCGGGAAAGACCAGAGACACTCTGTGGAGGACACAGAGCATCACCAAAACTCCTGGTTCTCTTTGACCTGATTGTAGTAAGCCACACTTCGCAGAGATCTCTGGAATTGAGATTATGTCCTGCATCACTGTATCGCATATGAAGATGAAATACATTTTCATTGAAGAGTCAAAAGAAATGAGGGCAAAATAAAACATTTTCAGATTAATGAAAGAAGGAAAATCTGAGAGTTTGCCATTAGCACACCCTCACTACCGGAAATACTGAAGGATGTATCAATAATGTGAGCCCAGATCAAAGTAGGAAAAGCAAGAAGGATTATGATGACTTTATAGAATAATAATAATTGTGACTTGTGGGCTTTTTAAAAGGTGTATTTATTTTGAGAGAGCGGGAGAGGGCGTGTGAGTGCTTGAGATGGGGGAAGGGCAGAGATGGAGAATCCCAAGCAGGATCCGTGCTGTCAGTGCAGAGCCCATCAAGGGGCTCGATCCCACGAACTGTTGAGATCATGACCTGAGCGGAAATCAAGAGTCGGATGCTTAACCGACTGAGCCACCCAGGTGGCCCATAAAATATATTTAAAATAAATAACAGTAATAATGTATAAGATAGGGGGCAGTAAATGGAATTAAAAGGTTTTAGAGATCCTGTATTATTCAGGATGAGAGTAAACATCCTGAAGAATTTGAGACTTTGTTAAGTTAGGGATGACTATCTGAATTTCTGGGGTAACCACTGAAAGAATGGAAACACGGTACATACCCTACAATCGAGTAGAGAGGAGGAGAAAATAGAATGAAAAAAATGTAGTCAATCCAAAAGAAAGAAGAAAATAGAACATGCAGAACAAATAGAAGACACAAAATAAGATCGTAGCTTTAAACTCAAATAATTCAGTGTGTAAATAAAATGTAAGTGGCCAAATGCTTCTTTAACAGTTGCCAATATAAAAATATCTAATTATAGTTTTACAAGAGATATATCTAAAAAGTAAGGATACAGACTGTTTGAAAGTAAAAGATTGCAAGAAGAAATATCAAGCGTTTCAGTCAGGATTTAGTTGGGAAAACAGAAGCCTCTAGGCGTTCAGAGTAAAGGGCTTTATTTAATACAGGGAATCAGAGGCTTCAATGATCTTTGTTTGAAACAGCTGGGTGATAAAGATCAGGGACCAAAGGTCAGCAAGCTGCTTTCACAGAAAATCTGCTTTCAGGAAAGCAACTGGGTGATTTTCAGGAGGATTAATAGCTGCTCCTTCTCATCCAGCTTCCAAATCCTGTGCAGTTGTCTCTCATTGGCTAAGTTCAATACAGAATCATAAAGAAAAGAGATATGGGGAACTGTACAGTTCCAAGCTTCCCTTTGGAAGCAGAGGTAAATGCTGAAGGAAATAATGAGGATGCCTACTTGAGATTAAGCACTCCAACCCAAAAGGAAATATGTGAATATCAGATCAAAGTAGACTCTAAGGTCAAAAGTATTACTAAAGACAAAGAGAATTGCTTCATGATACAAAATAATAATAAAGATTCAATTCACTGGGAAGATCTAATATTTGAATTTGCACTTATCTAATAACAAAGTGTCAAAATATATAAAGCAAAAATTGACAGAACCACAAAGAGAAATAGATACACCCACAATGATATTGGATGGGTTTGATATACTTCTCCCAGAAATAAACAAATAATTCAACAAGGATATGCAAGATTTTAAAGTATGAACGAGGTCAACTTAATGGACATACATAGGGCGATGTGCTCAATAATCCTTTTCTAGCACACAAAGAATGTTCCCAAATATTGAGCATGTCCTGGGAGATAAGGTAAATCTCAACAAAGTTCTAAAAGTCAGAGTTGTACGCAACTGACCTCAATAAAAGTAAGCTAAGGGGGCGCCTGGGTGGCTTAGTCGGTTAAGCGTCCGACTTTCGCTTTGGTCATGGTCTCGCGGTTCGTGGGTTCGAGCCCCGCGTCGGGCTCTGTGCTGACTGCCAGCTCAGAGCCTGGAGCTTGTTTCAGTCTGTGACTCCCTCTCTCTCTGACCCTCCCCTGCTCACGCTGTCTCTCTCTCTCTCTCTCTCTCCTAGAAATAAATAAAACATTAAAAAAATTTAAAAAAAATAAATAAATAAAAGTAAGCTAGGAATCAACAACAAGGAGGCAATTAAGGTCGTCTTGTTTCAAAAATTAAGAGTCATAGAACATAAAAAATTAAGAAGTATTTAGAACAAAAACAGGGGTGCCTGGGTGGCTTAGTCGGTTGAGTGTCCACCTCTTAATTTTGGCTCAGGTCATTATCTCAGGGTCATGAGACTGAGCCCCACATTGGGCTCCATGCTGAGCATGGAGCCTGCTTGAGATTCCCTCTGTCCCTCTCCCTCTGCCCCTACCCAGCTTGCGCTTATGTGCTACCTCTCTAAAAGAAAAAAAGGGAAATATTTAGAACAAAATGACAATTAAAATACTGTAACTCATACTATGTAGGATAAACTAAGGCAGTATTTAGAGGGAAATGTATAGCCTTAAAGGCAAGTGTTTGAAAAACAGAAAGACTGGCAATTAAATTACTAAACATGTGAAAAAGGAGATTATAGCCCACGATCAAGAGGAACATCTGTCAAAAAGAACAATAAACTAAAACACTCTTTAATTTAAACAATTTTATAAATAGATTCGGGGGGGGGGCACCTGGGTGGCTTAGTCGGTTAAGCATCCGACTTCGGCTCAGGTCATGATCTCACGGTTCGTGGGTTTGAGCCCCACATGGGGCTCTGTGCTAACAGCCAGCTCAGAGCCTGGAGCCTGTTTAGGATTCTTTGTCTCCCTCTCTCTCTGACCCTTCCCTGCTCATGCTGTTTCTCTCTCTCAGAAATAAATAAAAAACATTAAAAAAATAAACAGATTCAGTGGGGAAGGACTCATGAACAAGAACTCCAGGGTGGAGAAGAAAGAGAACAGATATCAGAGGGGAGACAAAAGACAAAGGGGCCTTTGAGTATGGCTGAGGAGAGAGCTAGGTTCAATGAAATGGATTTGGCAGACTTCTTCTGAATAGGGAAGTTCCAATATTTTCTTTTCAATTATCTGCTGAAGAGTTGTTGACCCCCCTCCGCACCCCTCCAACTCTTCAGCAGACATCTGCTTGAAAGAGTGGACTCGTATCTGGGGTCAGGGGCTGAGAGTCAAGCAGCAGGAGTGCGTTCTGGGAGAGAGGAACCAACAGTTGTGAGATGAACTGCGCAGAGGACGATGCATCCGGAGTGCCAGGCGTGTGGCAGGAAGTAAGGCCCTGCGACCTTAGCCATGGTGGAGAAGCAGAAGAAACCCACAGGTATGGAATGGGGGTTCCAGCAGATTTTCCCTAGGCCTGAAGGGGCAGCATGGCACACCAGACATATGTTTATTGTATGTACCGGGGTGACTTAATTTACAGGGAGGGGCATAAAGCTGTCCCACAGCAGGGCACCTGGGTGGCTCAGTCGGTTACGCAGCCAACTTCAGCTCAGGTCATGATCTCGCAGTCAATGGGTTCAAGCCCCGTGTCGGGCTCTGTGCTGACAGCTCAGAGCCTAGAGCCTGTTTCAGATTCTGTGTCTCCCTCTCTCTCCGGCCCTCCCCCACTCATACTCTGTCTCTCTCTGTCTCAAAAATAAAATAAACATTACAAAATTTTTTAAAAATTAAAAAAAAACGCTGTCCCACAGGTCCCCGACATCTTCTCTCTTGGATGTAGATCAACCCAAGATGCAAAGTGCTAATGGGTAGGCTGCTTGGCAGATCTGGAGGGGGAAAAAGGATGTGATAAGTGACCAGGGTCATCAGTGGGAGGAGCCAGTACAGCCATGGTCACACCAGGACCATTTTACAACAATAATGGATGAGGTTATGGGGGGGATCAAAGTGACAAAGCTACTAAAGTGAGAGAACAGGGCTTTGAACCCAGGTATGTCTGCCACGGAGGCCTGCACTCTATCCTTTGCATCAGTATAGATGGCTCACGTCTGCTTCAGTCATTGTTGAAGAAAAGAAAGGCCCCAGCCTGGAATGGTATCTCAGCTAATCCAGGCTGGGTGCCCTGCAAACACCTCGGATGGGTGTCACATTTTGCTACTTGTATTTGATACGTTTCGTATCTTGTTCTTCTGCTATTCCTCCTTTTCTGCCTTCTTTTCACTAAGTGGATATTTTCTAGTGTACTGTTTTAATTTCTTTGTTGATTTGTAGCTACCCTTCAGAGTAATTTTCTCAGTGATTGTTCTAAGACCTATAATGGACATTTAAGTCACAATCTACCTCAGAATAACACTACCTTAATGCCAGGAGGACAGGAAAAGTTTGCCTCAGTATAACTCTATCCCCTACATGCTTCCTTGGCAAAGATCTATGAAACATGTGTCCCTGGGAGACTTCTGGTAAATGATAAACTCTTTGTGCTTCAATTAAAAGTACCATATTAATAAGCTGACAGTGCATAACTCAGTCATACAAAGTCACCAGAGGCCAAGGGCAAAGGTCATAATGAAGATCGGTTTTACTGATTTTTATGTCTAAAGCTCTATAGTCCCTCACACGTGCTATGTTAAAAATAAAAACACGGCTGTGTGTGCAGTCCCGGGGGAAAGGGGAGCCTTCGGCGAGTCACAGTACCTCAAAGCACTTGTGTAAGCTGGAACGCATTACAAAGTCAACAGCCCCTTGAGTAGCGGCTGACACAGCATTCATGGGTCACTAAGTAACAGGATGAGCTCCTTCAGCTGAGATAAGACTTAGTAACTCTTGAATGGTACTTTGTTCATGGACACTGAGATGGTGTTCTTCAGCTAGACTGGAGGCCCTCTTGGCATATTCTTGTGCCTGGGACAGAATTACAGTTACAAAAGGGAGTCATTGTGGGAAAGCTTTACACTGGGAAGCCCCATCTGTGCTCAACCCAGAAACATGGGAAAGGACCCCTCAGCTCTCACACCAGCCACTGGTGTGAAAAGTTTCCACTTTCGGAGTTTCCACTTGTTGGAAACTCGTGAATACCCACCGGTCCTTACAGCTAGCCACACATGTGGGCATGGGGGACCAGAGAAACCTGCCTGCCTTGACACACTAAGTACAAAGTACACCTTCTTAATGAAGCGAGATCTCCACAGGATCTGAATCAGGACCCTCTGAACCAACAACACCGGGAGGCACAGGGGTGATGGGGGCCACAAGCAACTTGCCATCCAGGGGCCTTGTGGTCCAGAGTTTTACTTGGACAGAGGCCTCACAGGACATCCTGGGACAGATTCGGTTGGTTCTTCTCCCCTCCCTCCTTCCACCACTTTCTCCTTCCCTTCCAGTATTTATTGGATGGCTACTATGTTCCGGGTACTATGGTCGCAGGTGGAAATTCCTGCCCTCGGGAAACTTACAACACAGTGGGGGAAGAGAGGCCACAAACACCACAAACAAGTAAAACACCATCGTATCTTCAACGTGAGATGTGTTAAGGAAAAGGATAAAGTGGCAAACGGGGCTTGGAAGCACCAGCCGCGTAGCAGGCTTTTGCAGCTTTAAGTAGGCGGGGCAGGGAAAGCTTCGTTGAAGACAATGAGGAAAGACCTAAAGGAAGTGAGGTGGCACTCTGGAGTAGACGTATGTGTCCCTATTCTCTAAGGCCCTCTCGCAGATCTAACACCCTTCACATGCCTTGGGGTAAGGACTCCCTTGCGTACACAGGAGAAAACTGGACCCGGGACTGTAGAAAAGAGGTGTTTGTAGTGTAAGCTTGGAAATTCAATGGAAATGCTTCCCTGTTCCCTAAGCACTCTTACTCCATCCCAGGTAGGGTTAGTGTCCCTCCCTTGTGTTCCCACAGTGCCCTGGTCTTCACCATCACACTGGAGTAGAACCCACTACTCTAGCTCCTGGTGTGCAGAAGGTGCTTAGTAAAGTTTGCTGAAGAAAGGTCGGGAGGAAGGGAGAGCGGGGGAAGGGAATCCTAAATTTTCCGTGACACCCACACAGAAAGGCGTCCTCCAGCCAGCCCTCCCTGTCTCCTTGCCTGCTTTCTTTTCCTTGGCAGCGCTATTCACGATCTGAATTTTATTCCACATTAAGTGTTGCCTTGTGTATCGTGACTTCCCCTCCCCCCAAAGAAGTTGGACAAATAATGGACCCTCTCAGTGCTTCAGTTTCCTTATCTGTAAAGTGGGAATAATAAAATACCTACTTCATAAAGTCGGCCTGACAATTCACTGTGTTAGTTCGTGAGAAGTACTTAGGCTAGTGACAGGCATGTCCCTAGGGAAGAAGACAGCGCAGTTTCCATTATGCAGGTTGGACTCAACAAATGAGAAACGCCACGAGCATTTGAACTGTTCCAAAGTGAGGCCTTACTCAGAGGACAGAAGGCCGTGCAGCTGCGCAAAACACAGCTGAATTCAACCAGAGGGACTTTGACCTCCGTTTTAGACATGGCGCTTTTCTGGAGACACTTGCCTTTGCAGAGTTCATCATTAGGTAGTAAAGCATGACGAGGGTATTTAGAATGAAGATAGCTTTTTCGGGGGCTTTGTTGGATGTAGATTCTCGAATGTTCCAGATTGAAGTCAGGATCTGAATGGCTTCTGCTTCTTGCGCTTCATCTGCAACAGAAAGGGAGGAGGCTGGAAAGAAGAAACAGGCTGTGGGGAGCTGCTGAGTCTCCCCTCACGGGTGAGCACAGGGCTGACAGGGCGCTGGCCTTGGGCACAAGGCACAGCGGGGTCTTCCCCTGGAGGTCTGTGGCCGCGTGCCAGCAAGAAGCCAGGCAGTTTCAGGCAGCTCCATAAAGCCTGCTCACCCCAAGCAGCTCCCGGTCTCGAGGGAACTGTGGTTTCTCTCTTTCAGGGTCCTAAACTCTTGATTTCTTAGGCTCCAAATGCAGAGGCTGTCCCAGTGGGATTCCTTGGGTCCCCCTTAGCTCCCGCCTGAGAGCAAGAGGAGGGAGCTGGGACTTCCAGCAGCCAGCAGCTTAATCCTCTCCCAAACCCAAGGGTGCTTCAGCCACAGCCTTTCTGCTTCCCCATGTAAGTTGGTTTACTCTTCCTCCTAGTGGCGTTAGTCCTACTTTAGCGACCATTTATTGACTTATTATGAGTCATCTGGGGCCACGTACTCCTCAACACTTTTTACATACTAAGCTTAGAGAGGAAGACAGAAAGGGCAAAAACCATAACCCTGCGGTTGCCTGGATTTCTATGATTCCCAAGTTTTCTGTTTTCACATACACCACTTTTATAATGAGAGAAAACTGAATAAAGTTATTGATTTTTAAAAATCTTAGTTCAAAACCATTCCTCCAAGAAGTCTTTCCTATTCAACACCATCCAACTGTCCTCACCTCTTCATTCTAGAACTCATCTTGTAATAAAATTTGTACTTGTAGAAATTTCCTTTTATTTCCCGTAGGTTCTGTCTCATCAACTACGCTGTCTCTTTTGAGCAGAAACTAGATCCTCTGTCCCTTTTTATTACCTCAGAGGGAACGATGTCATACAGTGCCACTCAGCACTCACTCATTGTAGAGCCTGGGGACGGAGAAATAATGAGACCCAGCCCTGCCGCTGAGGAGCTCACTGCCCAGTAAAGGAAGAGGTGAAGTCCCCAGAACAAATGAGCAGCATGAGAGAGTTTACCTTGCCTTATGTGCCCTGAGGGATAACATGTAAGAAAGGGAGGTTCTGCAGAAATCACAGGGAGCTCTGGTAGGTCTTTTTCTCTCCACATCTGTCCCTTATGAACCCCCAGAAAGGCTTGTGTGTGGTACCAGGGCTCTGAGTTCTTCCCAACACTGGTGAAATCTCTTTGATTCCCCTATCTCAGTGTCCGCATCAGCAAAATACAGAAGAAGGCACTGGTGTGCTAGTGACAGGGACAGTGGCGCTCCCTCTTGGGGACAAGGCCTGTGGATTAGGTGGGGTGAAGTCACTGCTCTGTTTCCCAGGGAGAGCTGCCACTTACCCAAGCCAGTATCGGTCTCAAATCGTTTGCCCAGTAAGTCTATCTGTTTGTTGCGAGCCTCTGAGAGCACCTGGTAGCGAGTGTTCAAGTATTTACTCCAGATCTCAGAGATCTGTTGGGAAAACAGACATAATCAGAGCATCAGGCCAGACCTGAGCCTCGCCTAGTTTGCCAGTGGAGAAACAGAAAGAAAGAAAAGTGGGAATATATCATGGATCAGACCATGTGATCTTGGGCAAATCACTTCATCTCTCTCTGCCTCAAATTTCTCATGAATGGTCTGACACAGTTGTAACTTAGAAGGCCACAGTATCAAGGCTCCACTCCCATATTCCCCAGCTCACCTTGGTGTACAACGTGTCTGCCACGTTCAACTGTTTAAGGGCATAGAAGATATTAGCCAAGTGGAAGTAGCCTCCTGAGGTCCTGATATCCTCTGTTCCAAATGCACAACTGGCAAAATAAATCTATAGCAGGAGGAAGAAGGGGTGCTTCAGTTCTCTTTGTAAACCATGTATCTGATTTAAAGAACTTATACACCTAGAATTTGTAATGAACTTTTACAACAGTCCAAATAAAATTAAAAAGTGGGCAAAGGATCTGAATAAACATGTCTCCAAGAAGATATGCCAAAGACTAATAACACACGAAGTGATACTCAACATTATCAGTCATTACAGAAACGCAAAAACTGCAGTGAGATACCACTTCACACACACTAGAATGGCTCTCATCGAAAGGGCAGAAAATCAGCGTTGGCAAGGACATGGAGAAAATGGAACCCTCATCCACTGCTGGTGGGAATAGAAAACAACGCAGCCTCTGTGAAAAATGGTTTGCAAGCTCTCAAAACGTTCAACAGTGAAGTTATTATATGACCCAGCGATTTCATTCTTAGACGCGCACCCAAGAGAAATGAAAACTTGTGTCCACACGAAGACTTGTACACAAACATTCACAGCAACGTTACTCATAACAGCGGAGACAACCCCAATGTTCATCAAGTGATAAGTGGCTGGACAAAAATTGTATATCCAGAAGATGAACACTACTCAGCAGTAAAAGGAATGAGGTATCGACACAACAACATGGATGGACCTCAACATAATTCCGCTAAGTGACAGAAGTCAGATGGAAAAACCACATAGCATTCTGCTTATAGTAAATGTCCAGAAAAAGGCAAATCTAGGGAGACAAAGTGGTTGTCTGGGGCTGGGGGTCAGAATGAGAAATAAACTGTAAATGGATATGCGGGATCTCAGGGGTGATGGGAATGTGGACTGGACTGTGCTGATGGCTGCACAACTCTGTGAGTTTACTAAAAATCACTGAGTTGTATACTTAAAGTGGGTCAAGTCTATGATACGTATCAACAAAGCTCTGGTTATTGTTGTTGTTGTTGTTGTTTTGAAAGGTAGGCAGATGAATCTGAGTTTGATCTACTTCTTAACTGTGTGGCCCAGCTCAAGACAGAATCTGTGGGTCTGTTTAATTTGTGGTAGAGTGAGAGTATAGAGAGAAAAGGCAGAGGAAGAAGTCTCCTAGTTAGTCTCCTAGGTGGAAATAGATGGCACCCTCAAAGCATTTCCTGAAGACAATTTAATGAAAGGATTCTTTAAAGAGACATATAGAGATCAAAGAACTAACAAGAGCTAGTAAAGCCCTAGGGACTCTCAGCAGCAAGAAACTATTACTGTCCAGACTCCTGGCAAAGCGAGGGAGAAAGCAGGGTCACCAGGGCCCCACAAGAGCTAGACCTATGGGAGAAGGCCCCCTGCTGGAACTGTGGCCATGGAGGAGCCCTGCCCGTGCCAACTGGGGTGCAGCAGGAAGGCAACAGAGAGAGTAGAAACCCAATCTCTATCTCCTCCCAACATCCACTCCCCTGTCATGCCTCTCACTCTCTAAATCCAACAGAAGCAGGAAAGCAATAGAGTCCGGCCATGCAGTCCACAGAGGTCAGCCTCCCAGGGCACAGTAGAGCAGAGAATGGATTTGGAATGAGGGGGTATGGAGACAAACCAGCACAAGAATGTTTCCGGTGGATTTAGCGACACTGTGCAGTGGCAGGCAGTCAGAGGAAGGGCTGCCCAATGGAGAGGCTGAAGAGAGAACCAGCGTGCATGGAGACTGCATCCTGACCCTAACCTCGTCCAGATTTCAGGCTCAGGAACTTTTCTGTCTGGTAATATTGTCCACTACTGAAATCCTAATAGAAACATCATGAATTTTGGAAGAATAGCTCAGTCATTGCCCTCATCACCATCTTATCTAACATTTGTACCTAGTTTTATAGTTTAAAGTATAGTTTATAAGGAACTTTCATATGCCAACAGCTCTGAAGTAGAAACATTGATGTTACATGTAAAAATAACAGCCAAAATGCTGCATAGATATTGTCTTGTTATTAATCTTTTCAATGACCCAATGAGGCATAGGCTACTTGATGATTTCTGTCTTATAGCTGATGAAAGAGTTTAAATAATTGGTCCAAGACCATGACCAGGAGTAGAAGTAAAGCCCTTCTCTTAACCAGTGTGCTGTTCTACCTCCCTTTATTATCCTCAGAGCATTCAGGCTTGCAGAAGTGATGTGATTTGGCCCAACGTTGCACAGCCAGGAGGTGGAAAGGCTTGACTCAGTTTGTTACAACCGCATTCTCGCTAATACCTCGCCAGTCAGTTGTAAACAGAACACTTTAGAGACGTGCTCAGTTTGAAAAAGAACAAACAAAATGCAGCATAGCTGTTCTCAGAAACATTCAGGTGTCGTAATTTAGCTTGTTTACATCATTGGCCAGATGGTAACGGGCTTCCTCATAGTTTTCCTTAGCTATGTAGAGAAGTCCGAGGTTCCGATGCAGCAAAGACTGGATGGAATGACAGCATTCCGTTGATTTGAGGACTGTCCACTGGGCTTGGGATAGGTATTCCTCAGCTTGGACAATCTGGCCCAGACCTGCCCAAACGAAGTAGAGAAAGTTAGAATTCATACCCTGGCCAGAGAACATATGATGAAATATGAGTCAGCACCCATTCACTCATTTATTCATTGACTCAAACATTTATTCACACACAAAACTTGTATATGAACGTTCATGGCAGCCTAGCCATAACAGCCAAAAACTAGAAACAACTTAAATGCTCATCAACTGATGAGTAGATATACAAAATGTGGGCTATCCATATCCATGGGTAGAAGATTATTCAGCCACAGAAAGGAATGAAGTGTTGATCCAGGCTATAACATGGATAAACCTTGAAAACATTGCATTAAGTCAAGGAAGCCAGATATAAAAGGCCACATATTGCAGGATTCCATTGATATGAAATGCCCAGAACAGGCAAATCCATAGAGTCAGAAAGTGATGGCCAAGGACTATGGGGATGGAGAACGGAGTGTGACTACCACTATGGAGGAAGATTCTGCAAGGCTTGGTGACAAAAGTAAAGGAACAGGAAAATCCTAGATTAGAAGCAAGAGGCCAATGCCCATGATCCTGGCTCGTGCAGACGTGCGTGGCAAGTCACATCTTCCACCTGGATTTGCTCTGTGAAATAAGAGCTGGAGACCACGGTCCTCTCAAATTTGAAGAGGCAAATGGTTCTTAGCAAAGATTATTTAGATTGGGGAGAATTGGTAGAAGGCACTGACATATATTGGACATTTCATTTTCACTGTCCAGTTTTCATTCAAGAAGGCCATGCTGAAGGAAGGCCCTGCAGTTAAGCTGCACCAGCAAATAACAAGCATCTCAAAGGAAAAGGCATCCTGGGAGAAAAATATTTGAGGCCCCAAATCCAGAGAGCAGGGATAGTGGGGTAGGAGGAATGCACCGCTCTAAGCAGGTCAGAAGGGAGACTGTGGCTGCTGAATGGGTAAGTTCAGGCATGTTCTCTTTGACACAGTGTTTGCCTGGACAGGCGTAGGGATGGAGTGGAGGTACCAGATACACAAAGTTGCTAAAGGAAGGGAGACTATCCTAAAGGGTCATGTCAGTAGCATATGGAATAGAAAGAGAAGGAATAGCCACTTAAGGAGTAGTGACACTCATGTGCAGGGTGAGAAGATAGGCTTAGGCTGGGCTGACAGCTGCCCCTCCCCTGTTATTAAAAAAAAAAAAAAAAAGAATGTGATTTATTTAGACTGACAAAAAGGCTGGCATAGTTTTCAGTCAATGACTGGGGGAGGTATTAATGAGAGCTTCCATTTAGACAGAACATTCCAGCTTGCAAAGCACTCTCACGTCCATTACACACAAACTCATTTATTCCTCAAAACAATTCTGTGAAGGGCACAGATGCTTTCACAGGGCCCACTCGATGCCAGGTTCTGCGGGAGGGGGCGAGTTTCAGCACCTCCTCTGTGCTAAGTGCTGCTCTGGGTGTGAAGACACTCTGATGAGTGAGAATAGGGACAGTTCTGGTTCTCCCTCAGTTTATAGTCTAGAGGGAAAGAGAACTGTAATTAAATAATCTCATCAACAGATATGTACACCCAGAAGAGGAAGAGGTTTTTAAGGGGACATATAAAAAGAAACCTGGTCCAGTCTGGGGGCTTGGGTGAGGCTTCCAGACAAGGGGGCGGTAATTCCTCAAAGTAGTTTTCTAATTCTTTTGTTTTGAGACAGAGAAAGAGAGGCCAAGCAGGGGAGAGAGGCAGAGGGAGAGAGAGAGAGAATCCCAAGCAGGTTGCATGTTCAGCGTAGAACCCAATGCGGGACTCAATCCGATTACACTGGGATCGTGACCTGAGCTGAAATCAAGAGTTGGATGATTAACCCCATGAGCCACCCAGGTGCCCCAAGGGGATAGTAACTCAAGCCTAGACCTGAAGGATGAATAGGAATTAGGTGGAGGGGACAGTGGCTACAGAAGAGCCTTCCCGAACAAGAAGAGAGGACAGCATAACTAAAAGGGAGGGAGAAGATGCGAGATGAGGTGACAGAATTCATAAAGGTGACAGCATATTAGAACAAAGCAGCTCATAGGGCTGCTTGGAGAATCTGGTCTTTATCTAGTGGAGTGGTCTGATCATATTTTGTGTGGAGGCCAAACTGGAGGGAGGTCAGATGCCAGCTAGTCAGCAATAGTCCAGATGAGAAATAATGAGACTTAGGCTAGGGAGACTTTCCCAAAATCCTGCAGCTAGTCAGTGTCAGAAATACACAGAACCTGGGCTGTATTTCCTTGTCCAGTGCTCTTCCCAGTAGTTTAGGTGGAGGGGCAGTATGGAATGGGGAGCCAGACCCAAGCAGAGTAAGGAGGGGCATTCTTGCAGTTATGTGGCCTGGTTTTGGGGAATAAGAGCCCAAACTGGTGAGGAGGGGATCAATGCAGAAGTAGCAGCCCTGAATGAGGAGTCAAGAGCCCATGGAAGGAGAGAAGGACATCTGCAAGGGGAAAGAGTAGGGCTGGAGATGGGAGGTTGGTTCATTCAGGGGAACTGATGAAATATATAAATATGTTAATGAAAAAGGAAGCCAGCATTCTCATTGTCAGAGAACTACAGATATGGAATGGGAGGAAATTAGATTGAACCCTGTGGTGGTGCTGGACTTAACTTAGAAGTACTGGCATGGACTCATACTCATCTATCTATCTATCTATCTATCTATCTATCTATCTATCAAGAGATGATGAATTTAGATGTAAAATGTGTAGGCATTATTATATTCATACATATTCCCTAATTCTATCCACTGAGAAGGCCTAGGAACAACCCTACCCCGACAGCAATGCAAATATCTGCTATACAACGCTTGGCTTCTGAATTCCATTTTCATTAAAAAAAACAAAAACAAACAAACAAACCAAACAACAACCAAAAAAATCCACAAGGCTCCTTGGAGGTATGTTCCAAAAAGCAGGAAAGTGATAAAGAACAATGGGGTTGTGTCAAGGAGACATAGAAGCCAGTTTGAATGGGCCACCACTTAGAATAATCTAAGCACCAAATTAATGATAGTAATAGAATATTAATCCATTGAATAGACTAGAGAACGAAGAGTCCATACTAATATAAATAAATAAATGAATATAGAGAAAGTTTGATGGAACAGGACATTTATATAGTTTCAGAATACCTCCCCATAAGATACTTACTAATTGCAAAAGAGGGAAGAGTATACAAAGAATAAGCCTGTCAAACACCACCTTAGTAAAGTAACTTAAATGGGTATCATCAGTAATGGAGCAATTGAAAACATGTGCCAACTTGCAGGATGAGGTGAGAAGAACACAGCACCACCTCTGTGATATTCCTGCCAAAGATACATCACCTGAGTCCAGTCGTGAGGAAACATCAGAAAGACCCAAATTGAGTGACATTTTATAGAATACTTGGCCTTTACTCTTAAAAGTGTCAGAGCCATAAAAGTCAAAGAAAGACTGACGAAGCTATTCCAGAATGAGGGAGACTAAAAACACATGGCAACAAAATGAAAAGGATGATTTTGAACTGTATCCTTCTGCTATAAAGACGTTATTGGGACAGTTGGAGACACTTGGATGGGATCTGCTTAGAAGATGACAGTAGATGATGGTGACACTATGTTATGAAGGAGGACATCTTTGCAGGAAATGGACCCAGCCAGCAACTAACCCTCACGCAGCTCAGGGGAAAAAGTTCATCGTACTGTATTTCCAACAGCCTTTCATTTTAAAAGTTTGTTTTAATGTTTATTTTTGAGAGAGACAGACAGACAGAGAGAGAGAGGGAGGGGCAGAGAGAGAGATGGAGACACAGAATCTGAAGCAGGCTCCAGGCTCTGATCTGTCAGCACACAGCCCGACGGTGGCGCTTGAACTCACAAGCTGTGAGATCATGACCTGAGCCAAAGTTGGACGCTTAACCGACTGAGTCACCCAGGTGCCCCTAAAAGTTTGTTTGTTTGTTTTTTTAAATAGTGGCTATTAAGATGTATAAAGTGGTGGACAGTCCCTAAAACGCTGCAGATGCTCATAAAGGTTAATTCCCCTCCAAGATGCTAATTCTCTTCTTGTAGCAACCACCGCGTGGGACGGAGATCTTCCAAGTCTGTGCTTCCCGCTCTCAGAACCACCTCTCCATCCACGGGAGCAGGTTCCTATACTCCTGTCACCATGTGACCTTGACACAAAGGCAGATAAAGGTAAATACCACATTCAAGCTGAGTCAACACAACCCTCTCTTCTAGGAATTGAACAATGGAAATCAGATGCTAATTAGTTTCGATGACCCTCCTTGAACCTGCAGGACACGTGGATTCCATGTAAATTCAGCTACATCTGCTATTCTGGGGTAGCTGTCTTCTGTGGTAGGCACGGGGCAGAAAAGTTTGCAGAGATGGAAAATAAAGCGGACGCAAAGAGAGAAGCAGAGACAAGAGACATGGCCCAAGAAAGAAGCAGAGCACCAGCCTTAGTTGGTTACAGTATTCTGATTCTAGTGCCTCACGAAGCCTCAATCCCCCTGGGACACTCCAGAGTCCTCATAAATGTCCTTCTTCTGTGTAGGCCAGCTTGATCGTGGGCTTCCATCAGTAGTAGCCCAAAGTTGATGACATCTGCTTCCCCACCTAACTTGTAGCAAACTTGACAGCAACACTGCTCTTGTACAACACTGCTCTTGTACCACTTCCAAGGCTGCACTCTTTGGCCACTGATGTGACCCAGTGTAGTGCTCCTTCAGGGGCCCGGGGGATCTCAGGTCATTTCCCTTACCCAGGCTCGCCTCGGCCAGCAGCAGGTAAGCAGGCACAAGCTCTACGGAGCTCAGGCCGTACACGTTCATGCGGAAGCGAAGTGAATGCAAAGCTGCTGGAACAGCGGCTTCGTGTCTTCCTTCAAAGAGGTATTTCTGGGCTACGGTGTAGCAAAATTCAATCAAGTGTTTCTGTGGAAGAAAAAACTAGACCATCAAGGGTGGGCATAGGTACACCCGGAGCAAGGCCAACACCCAATGAACTGGTCCAGGGCTCCTAGCTAACCTGCTTGTATTAAGGTGGCCATGAGACCCAAATTAAGTGATAGAAAAAAGGTAAACCCAGATTGTAAGTTCTTCAAGGGCCATGAACAAGTGTCTTCTCACCGTAGCTCACTGATCGGCATAAATGAGGGTTTAATATAAAACTATTCAATAATTATTATTCTTATATTCATCATAAGATTGTGGTTTAGCAAAACTGTCATGTCTTCAGACATTCTAAAACTTTGACTCCCTGTTCCAGTTAATTTTGACAGAAACAGTTCCTCTTTCCTTCTGGAGTTATCCTGCTTAGCAAATATCAGAAATAACTTAAACTCTGCATTGTCCCAAGGCCATTCTCAAAGTGCCACAATACTAAAATTGATGAATCTGGAGTTTTGAGATTTACGGGTTATAAAACACTATTTTTTTTAGAGTAAGTGAGATGCTATCAATGCCATAATAAAAGTTTTTAAATCTCCTTTACGTATTCCCTACTGTATTCATACATCATTTTTACCTCCTCCTCTATACCTGCACTCTTGTCAACATACTTGGCATATATGGGTGTTAAGGGTGAATTTTGTTCCCCTCTCCACCCAAACTCAAGCTCTAACCCCTAGAACCCAAGAATGTCACTCCATTTGGAGACGGAGTGTTTGAGAGGTCATTAGGATGGCCACTAATCCAATTTGACTGGTGTCCTTTAAAGAAGACGTTTTGAGGAGCGCCTGGATGGCTCAGTCGGTTGGGCGGCCGACTTCGGCTCAGGTCATGAACTCACGGTTTGTGGGTTCAAGCCCCGCGTCCAGCTCTGTGCTGACAGCCAGCTCAGAGCCTGGAGCCTGTTTCAGATTCTGTGTCTCCCTCTCTCTCTGACCCTCCCCTGCTCACGCTGTCTCTCTCTCTCTCTCAGAAATAAAAAAAATTTAAAAAAAATTTTAAGACATTTGGAAACACCAGGGATGCATGTACACAGAAGAAATTAAGCCTGCTGATACCTATCCTTGATCTTGGACTTCTGAGATTCAGTAAATACCCGGGGGACAACTGTACTGAGGGCACAGAGAAACAAAACAAAGTCTCCGTCCTCAAAGAGGGTCACTCTTTCTCCTAGGGTAGCACCCATGAGCTACCCCCGCAGCAGCCCCGTGGGACTCACCTGCCGCTGGCGAAGCTGCTGCAGGCCGTGCTGCCGCTCTTCCTCGGAATTGTAGAAGGGCATGGTAGTACGCAGCGGGATCAGGAGCTGACAGATCTTCTCGTGGATGCTGTCCCAGTCAGCTCTTTGATGAACCACACTACTGCCAATGAAAGCATGGACTTCATTACCTCGGGCCTGACCTAAGGACTCTCCTGGCCCCGCTACTGGCCCAGCCCTAAACACCAGAAAAGTAAGCCCAACACATACCACCAGGCAGGAAACCCAACGCCATTTCTGACACAAATCCCTTTTCTGTCACGTGGTTATTTGATGGGGTAAAAACCAGTTGGGGAGGGAGGCTGCTGTTTCTTCGGGCACAGGGTCACATTCCGAAGTCACATGGTGACGCTGTGGCTGTTCAGCTTTTCTGCTTGGTTAGTAACAACAAAGACGACTTTGCCTCTGCATTGTTCTGAGGCCATTTTCAGAAGATCTGCACACCAAAGCTGACAGATGAGAGGGTCTTTTTCTCGGGAAAGAGAAAGGAATTTCCATCTGTTGAGGCTCTAGAAGACACTTTCCAACCATGGGTGCCTCTGTGCCACTTGGCTCTGGAGAGCTCTCCTTGCCGTGTTTTCTGTTCCGGGGCGGGGGGGGGGGGGGGGGGGGGGGGGGGGGGGAGCGCGGGGTGTGCACATTGACTCAAACACACTGGGAATGGCCCTGAGTCCCAGTGGACTCAGGTGCAGCAAATGTTTTTTCTAGTAACTATTTAACTTTTTGAGGACAAAACCAAAGCTGTTATTTCAAAGTAAGGAAGCATAGGTGTGGAGAGCTTGAGTAGTTACTCTGAGCCTCTACTCCAGAGCCAGGTGTTTCTTAGCTCTCCAGAGGGAAGCACTGTGACAGGCTGGTATAAAGCTTTTCTGAGTTTTACATACAGATTTGGTATTTTCAAACACTTAACTGGACAGGACAGCAGCCCTACAGAGAATCCATTCCCATTCCTTAGTTCTATGAATGATTCCCAAACCTATTACCTGATTCTGACCCTTCCTCCAATTATTTTTTTTTTTTACATTTCTTTTCCATTTTTAAATGTTTATTTTTTTGAGGGAGACAGAGACAGAGTGTGAGCAGGGGTGGGACAGAGAGTGAGGGAGACACAGAATCCAAAGCAGGCTCCAGGTTCTGAGCTGTCAGCACGGAGCCCAACACAGGGCTTGAACTCATGAACAGTGAGATCATGACCTGAGCTGAAGCTTAACCAACTGAGCCATCCAGGAGCTCCTTGTTTTTCCATTTTTAAGTACACTTTAAATTCAGTGGTTTTTAGTTAAGGACACAAGGGTGTAAAACCATCACCCTATCTAATGCCAGGACAATTCCATCTCTCAAAAACAAAAATTCCATTTGCTCTATAGCTGGTCCCCTCATTTTTCTCTCCACTCGCTGATGCCCAGAAACCACTAATCTACCTTCTCTATGTATTTGCCTCTTCGGGACATTACACATAAAGGAAACAGATAATATGTGACCTTTCGGGTGTGGTTTCTTACACTTAGCATGATGTTTGCAGAGTTCATCCATTCATAGCATTGCTCAATATTTTATTCCTTTGTACGACTGCATGATATTCCGCTGCACGGCTGTATCACTTTTAATGGTGATCCATTCATCAGTTGGTGGACATTTGAGTGGTTTCTACTTTTTGGCTATTATGAATAATGCTTCTATGACTACTTGTGTACAAGTTTCTGTGTGAACATATGTTTTCAGTTCTCTTGATCACATACCTAAGAATGGAATGTGCTGGGTCATATAGTACTCTATCTTTAACTTTTTGAGGACTGCCAAACCATTTTCCACAGAGGCTGTACCCTTTTATAGCCCACCAGCAGTATATGAGGAGCTCACTTTTTCTGTATCTTTGACAACACTTGTTATTCTTTTTTTATTCTTTTTTTTATTAAAGCTATTTTAGGGGCGCCTGGGTGGCTTAGTCGGTTGAGCGTCCGACTTTCGCTTAGGTCATGATCTCGTGGTTCATGGGTTCGAGCCCCGCGTCGGGCTCTGTGCTGACTGCCAGCTCGGAGCCTGGAGCCTGTTTCAGTCTGTGACTCCCTCTCTCTCTGACCCTCCCCTGCTCACGCTGTCTCTCTCTCTCCTGGAAATAAATAAAACATTAAAAAAATTTAAAAAAAAAAAAAAAAGCTATTTTAGTGTGTGTGAAGTAATATCTCATTGTCATTTTATTTTGCATTTCCTTACCAACTAATGATGTTCAGCATCATTTCATGTGCTTATTGGCCATTTGTGTATCTTCTTTGGAGAATTGTGTATTCAAATCTTCTCATTTTTTAACTGGGTCTTTTATCTTTTTATTCTTGAGTTTTAAGAGTCCTTTACATATTCTAGACAGAAGATCCTTATTAGATATAGGATTTGTAAATATTTTCTCCCATTTGTGGGTTGTCTTTTCACTTTCTTGATAATGTTCTCTGACACAGTTTGTCTTGGGGGTACTTACTTTATTTGTAAAAAATCTGCCTTTTCTTTATAACAAACCTCTAATTCTTTTTTTCCTCTTTCAAGACTTTATTTAAATTCAAGTTAGTTAAGATATAGGGTAAAGTTGGTTTCAGAAGTAGAATTCAGTGACTGATTACTTACATACAACACCCAGTGCTGATCACAAGTGCCCTCTTTAATATCCGTCACCCATTTAACTCATCCCCCATCCCCCTCCCCTCCAGCAACCCTGAATTTGTTCTCTATCGTTTAGAGTCTCTTATGGTTTGTATCCCTCTCTGTTTTCATCTTATTTTATTTTTCCTTCCCTTCCTCTATGTTCATTTGCTTGTTTCTTAAATTCCACATATCAGTTAAATAGTATTATCTTTCTCTGACTTATTTTGCTTATCTGATGCACAGAAGTTTCAAAATTTTATTCTTAAATTTATTTTGAGAGAGAGAGAGAGCAAGGGAGGAACAGACAGGGAGAGGGGGGGAGAGAGAGAGAGACAGACAGACAGACAGACAGACTCCCAAGTAGCTCCACACTGCCAGTGCAGGGCCCCACGTGGGACTTGAACTCACGAACCATGAGATGATGACCTAAGCCGAAATCAAGAGTCAGGCACTTAACTGACTGAGCCACCCAGGTACCCCTGATGCACAGAAGTTTTAAATTGTGATGAAGTCTTAAATCTATTTTTTCTTTGGATCTTTGTGGTTTTTGGTGTCCTATCTAAATGGTTGCCTAATCCCGAATCACAGATTTACAACCATGCTTTCTTCTGAGAGTTTTGTTTTTGGCTCTTGCATTTAGCTCTTTTCATGTATAGTGTAAGGTAGGAGTCCAAATTCATTCTTGCATGTGGCTATGCAGCTATCCCAGCACCATCTGGAAGGGACTATTCTTTCCCCAGCTGAATGGTCTTGGCACCTGTGTTGAAAATCAATTGCCCATAAATGTATGTGTTTATTTCAGAACTCTCAATTCTAGTCCATTGATCTGTATGTCTGTCCTTATGTCAGTACCACACGGTCAGTACCATTACTGTAGCTTTTCAGGAAATTCTGAAATGGAAAAGTATGAGTCCTCTCCCTTTGTTCTTTTTTAAAGACTTTTTAGCTATTCTGGGTACTTTACATTTTCATATAAATTTTAGGATCAATGTGTCCATTTATGCAAAAATGACAGTTGGAATTTTGACAGGGATTGCACTAAATCTGTAGATCAGTTTGAAGTGTTACCATTTAATAATATTAAGTCTTCTAAACTATGAATATGGATTGTCTCTCCATTTATGTAGGCCTTTCGTTTCTTTCAAAAATGTTATTTAGTTCTCAG
Organism: Hyaena hyaena; assembly: GCF_003009895.1. NCBI lineage: Eukaryota > Metazoa > Chordata > Mammalia > Carnivora > Hyaenidae > Hyaena > Hyaena hyaena. Next base: position 932,111 of record NW_024080776.1, read on the forward strand.
TGTAATACAGTCTTGTCATTGTTGGGTTAAATTTTTCTTTCTTTCTTTCTTTCTTTCTTTTTTTTTTTTTGATGCTATTGCAAATAGAATGGCTTTCTTAATTTTCAGATTGTTCATTGCTAGCATACAGAAATACAACTGATTTTTGCACATTGATCTTGTATCCTGTAACCTCGCTGAATTCATGTATTAGTTCTAATAAGCCTTTTTTCTTTTAGATTCTTTAGGGATTTCTCTATATAAGACCATGTCATAACCAAAAAGAAGTATTTTTACTCCTTCTTTTCCAAGTTGGATGCCTCTTATTTCATTGTCTTGCCTAACTGCCCCAACTAGAACTTCTAGAACAATGTTGCATAGAAATTATAAAGCTAACATTCTTGACTCATTCCTGATTTTAGGGGGGAAAGTTTTCAGTCTTTGATCAATAAATATGATGTTAGCTTTGTGTTTCTAAGTTTATTCACAGATACCCTTTGCCAAGTTATGAAAGTTTCTTTCTATTCCTAATTTGTTGTGTTTTTATTACAAAGGGTGTTGGATTTTATCAAATGCTTTTTCTGTATCTATTCAGATTATCATGTGGTTTTTGTCTTCTAATCTGTTAAAATGGTGTCTTAAATGGATTGATATTAGTATGTTGAGCCAACCTTGAATTCCTGGAAGTAATGCCACCTGCTCATGATGTATAATCCTTTTTACATGCTGCTGGATTTGGTTTGCTAGTATTCTGTTGAGGATTTTTTGCACCCATGTTTATGAGGGATGTTGATCTGTTGTTTTATTTTCCTGTGATGTTTTTGTCTGGTTTTTGGTATTAGGGTAATATGGTCCTCATAAAAAGAAGTGGGGACTTTTTCTTCCTCATCTATTTTTTTGGAAGAGTTTTTGAAGAATTTGAAGGTTTTGAAGAATCTTGAAGAACTAATTGGTGTTAATTTTTCTTTAAGTATTTGATAGAATTCACTAGTGAAGTCATCTGGCTTTTCTTTGCAGGAAGTTTTTGATGGCTAGCTAAATCTTTTTAGTTAATAGATCTACTCAGATATTCTTTTTCTCTTGAATCAGTTTGCTAGTTTGTGTCTTATTAGGAATATATTTCATCTAGGTTTTCTGATTTGTTGGCATACATTTGTACATCGTATTCTCTTATAATCTCTTTGATTTCTGCAAAGATGCTAGCAATGTCCCCACTTTCATTTCTGACTTTAGTAATTTGGGTGTTCTCTTCTTGGTCACTCTAAATAAAGGTCTGTCAATTTTGTTAATCTTTTTAAAAAACCAATATTTCGTTTTGTGGATTCTCTCTATTGCTTTTCTATTCTCTATTTCACTTATCTCTGCTCTAATCTTTAATATTTTCCTCCTGCTAGCTTTGGGTTGAGTTTCCTTTTCTTTCTATAGTTTCTTAACGTGGAAGGGTAGGTTATTGATTTGAGATATTACTTCTTTTATAATGTATGTGTTTATGGCTAGAAATTTCCCTCTGAGTACTGCTTTCACTGCATCCCATAAATTTTAGTATTTGTATTTCTGTTCTCATTTCATCTCAAAGCATTTCCTAATTTCCCTTGTGATTTCTTCTTTGACTCACAGGTTAAGACTGTGTTATTTCCCTATATTCATAAATTCCCAATTTCCTTCTGTTATTGATTACTGATGTTATTCCACTGTGATTACAGAACATACCTTCTATAATTTCAACACTTATAAATTTATTAAGACTTGCTTTATGGTCTAGTACATGGTCTATCCTGGAGAATATTCCATAAGCATTCCATATGTATACAGATGTCTGTTAGGTCTAGTTGGCTTATAGTGTTGTTCAAGCCTTGTACATCCTTGCTTATCTCCCATTCATTATTGACAGTGGAATACTGAAGTGTCCAACTATTATTTCTTTGTCCCTTCTCTACTTTATGCATTTTGAGACTCCATTGTTAGATACATAAATCATGAATTTTTGCATTTCTATTGCCTATTAAATATTTTTACTCAGTAACTAAGTTAACTGATTCCACTTATACATATTCCAAAACTGGTAACAATAACCTAGCACAGGGTCAGCAAAGTTTTTCTGTAAAGGGCCATATAGTAAATATTTTGGGCTTTTGAGAGCTGTATGGTCTCTGTTGTAAAAATTCAACTCTTGTTGTAGCACAAAAGCAGTCACAGACAACATATAGCCTTGTTGAAGCTCTCCCTCTTTCCTTCTGGGACGAAAGAAATGCAATAAAGTATTTTCTCTTTAAACTATAACTGCTATCAAAGAAATTATATAAAGCATTTAAAATTTTTTTATAAAGAATTATTGTAAATAAATCAATTAAAGCACTTAACAGCCAGGATATAGAAAAAGTTGAGTTCCATAAGGTATTTATTAAATAGGGTTTTTTTAAATAATTGTGTGAATAATGGCAATATTTACTTAACTGCCTGAATTTTTGTTCCACTGAGAGCATTTGACATATCTATGCTCAATATTTCCAAATAAATGAGCATTATTTATATATTCATGAGCTCTTTTTCTTATTCATCTGTCTGACCCCTAAAACCCAGCACAGAGTCATGCATAAAGAAAGAGGAGAAAAATATGTTTTCAATCAAGTAGTCTGTGAGCCAGACATTTTTTGTTTGGCACTATCATGTTTTGATTTGTTTGTTTTTTAGTAAGTTTGTTTAATTTTTTTTAAGTTTATTTATTTATTTTAAGAGAGACAGAGACAGTATGAGTGGGGAGGGGCAGCAAGCGAGGGAGAGGGAGAATCCCAAGCAGGCTCTGTGCTGTCAGTGCAGAGCCCAATGTGGGGCTAGAACTCACCAAACCATGAGATCATGACCTGAGCCAAAACTAAGAGTTGAACGCTTAACCAACAAAGCCACGCAGGCACCCCGACCATTATCATGTTTTTTAAAATATCATGTTTAAATTTGGATGACATTAGGCAGGACACTCATTCTGCAGTTTACAACAGATCCTACTGTCTCCTACTATTGAATACCAAACACTTCACTGTTTTCTTTTCCTGACCAGTGAAACATTTTCATTTGTGCCCCACATGTTAAATAAAACTTACTGCAAATCACTCTTATCTATGTGCTACGATTTGCTAACCTACAATACTAAAGCCTCTTAACTTTCTGTAATGTTTCAGTGTATATTTTAATAAAATTGCCTTTTCTTACAAAGGTTCTGTTCCCTGGCTACATTCTAATAATCCAATATAGAACAATATATGCAAGATTACACAAAGTGTATAAAACAGCTGTATTTATGGGAAACTAATATAAAGAAATTGACCAAAATATCAGATTATTAATCTCTACATTGTGAGATTACGGATTATTTTTCTTCTTTATTTTTTATATTTTCAAATTCTCTATAGTGACATGAGTTACATTTATAATTAGAAAAAAACTCTTTTGGGGCACCTGGGTGGCTCAGTCAGTTGAGCATCTGACCGGCTCAGATCATGATCTTACGGTTCATTAGTTCAAACCCTGCAATCGGACTCTGTGCTGACAGCTCAGAGCCTGGAGCCCGCTTCCAATTCTGTGCCTTAAATTTGGAATGAAGAAAAAGAATACTTACTGAGTGCCAGTTTGGTTTCAGGCATGATGCTACATGCTTTATACTCAACCACAAAACCCTGTGAGGAAGGAGTAATAAAGACTCCATTTCTGAGATGCAGAACAATGACCTCAGTTTTATTTTATAAAAATATCTTAAAATCCCCAGGACACAAGCATAGAGAAATCTGAAGAAAAGAGGTGGAGGGGAGAGAAGACCTTAAAGAGAACTAAAGGCAGTGAAAGAGGAGAAAGGAACTAATGGTGGACAGGGCATAGGAGATAATAATTTATTCATGCATTCATCACATTTTTAGTTTCGACTGTTTCACAACACTGTGCAAGAGACTGTAAGGTATACACAGATGGGTCTCACACAGATCAAAAGATAGCATATGAATGACAGTCCTTCTACACATATTCAACATAATATCCTGCATTAATATAACATAATAAAATTGAGACAGCACATTTGCTAACAACTAAAATGAAGAAGGGAGGGCGCCTGGGTGGCTCAGTCAGTTAAGCATCTGACTTTGGCTCACGTCATGATCTCACAGTTTGTGAGTTCGAGTCCCGTGTCAAGCCCTGTGCTGACAGCTCAGAGCCTGCTTGCTTTAGATCCTGTGTCTCCCTCTCTCTCTGCGCCTCCCCCACTCACACTGTCTCTCTCAAAAATAAATCAACATTAAAAAAATAAAAAATAAAACGAAGAAGGGAAGTAAGAGTCATCTGAGAGTAGAAAGTGACTACAAAGTGAGAATTACAGAATTACAGAATTACTTCTGGCAGTAGGGATGAAGGCAAGAGGGAGAGAGGTAGATGCTCATATCAGGCAAAGGGCTCTCCTCTCTCCCCTGAGCGCCAGACCTGTACTTGAAGTTGTTTACTAGCCATCTCTCCCAAGGGACCTGAAAGCCCTCAAACTGTGGGGCCCCTACCCAATCTGTCACCCACCGCCACCTCCTTCTGTGTTAATAGGTTTACTATCCATTGAGAAGCTCACTTATTCAACAAATGATCACTGAATGTGTGGTATGTGCGGCCAGTAGGATTAGTAAAAGACACAGATACTAAACAAGTAAACACAAAATGTCAAAGTAAAGGAAAAATGAAGAAAAAGGTGAGAGAGAAAACTAAGAGAGGAGTACTTCCAGAAAGACCTCTTTGAGGAAAATAACATTCCTGAGAACTGAAGGCTGAAACGGAGCTGGGAAGACTTGTGGTTGAAGAGGAAGTTCCTAGTAGAGAGAACAGCCCAGGCAAAGACACTGACGCAGGAAAGGGCTCGGCAAATTAGATCTGAAAGAAAACCTTGGTAACTACATCAAGAAGAAGAGAGGGTGAGTGTAGTGGGAAATTAAGGTAGAGAAGTGACCAGGGTGCTGCAAATCCTGAATTGTGTTCTAAAGGCAATGAAGACACTCCAAGAAAAACACAGATGCTATTCCCTTTCCTCATGGGATATACAGACCTAGTGAGGAATATGGACTATTAAACAACTGATTTCAATCTGTGTCATAAGTTTTAGGACAGGGAACATATAGAGTGCTGTGAGACCACTGAGAAAGGACACCTAATTCAGTCTGAGAGAGGTATATTCACTCTCCACCACTACCACTGCAACAACTTTAAAAAAAATTTTTTTTTAAACATTTATTCATTTTTGAGAGACAGAGAGAGACAAAGCACAATCAAGGGAGGGGCAGAGAGAGGACGACACAGAATCCAAAGCAGGCTTCAGTCTCTGAGCTGTCAGCACAGAGACGGAGCGGGGCTCAAACTCCCGGACCACAAGATCCTTAACTGACTGAGCCACCCAGGCACCCTAACTGCAACAACTTCTTAATCAGTGATGGAGCCTCTAGGGCCTACCTTCCAATTTATCTTCCACACTGCTACCTGTCATCCTTCCTGAACACAAGGGAGAACCCGTCAAAACCAGCCATGACTTTCCAGAGGATAAATTCCAAACTTCCCAATTTCATGTCACCATGTGGTCGTAACCTGTGTCTTCTTGGCTTAAACTCCTACTCCTACCTATCACAGTAGTTTTTAAAAATTTTTAGTATGAAATACATTTTACCATTACAAACACATGTATCCACATAAAATGCTAAAAAGTTTCAGGAAACAATTCAAGTAGGATTGCTCTGATACTTCCTTTGTTATTCTACTCTTTTCCTTAAAAAAGTACATTTTCCTTAAAATGCTGGTTTTGATATATCCATGACCTGCTAATGGGTCCAGTCTGCAGTCTGAAAATCAGCGACTGCTTCCTCCACTACTATCTTCTGTCCCCGGCTCTGAACAAACTCTTCCTTTGGCCTTTCCCCAAAGAGACCCAAATGCCAGGAGTACCCTGTCCTCTGTCTTCACTGTCCACTCACCTAGCAATTTCCTACTGACCTTTCAAGAATCATCTCAAACATTATTTATTCAGATACTGCCCTGGCCACCATGCATCTTTAGAGGTCCCAGGAAAACAGCACACCTTGGTGACAGTACTTGTCATGCAGGGACTATTATAATGACTTTTTAAACCAACTTAGTCTGCTCTGGACTACGTTTATGGCCATCAGCAGCCTAGCAGTTTTATCTCAGGTCCAAAACAGGTCTAATTGGAAGCAAAGATCTGGGGAAGTTATACTGAATGAATGAAATCTCATCGCATTTTCTATTACCCTCCCCACCCTCTCTCACCGTCTTAGCTGTGCACCAGACAAACTGGCCTTCTTTCTGTTCCTCAGGCACCCCAGTCTTTACGCCCTCAGGGCCTTACTCTTCCCCCAGCATCTCCTCGGGAGGCTGTCTGCCCAACCTCCCATAACATTTCCTTTGTTTTTATGGCATTTATGACTCTCTGAAAATAATCTTGTTTTCTTTTTGTTAGTTTATCTATTTTCCGCTTTGGTATGTTAGATCTTTGAGGGACACACAGTCCACCAAGTTTCCCCTAGTAACTCCCGCTCCTAGAACAGTGCATAGTGCACAGTAGGCAGTCAACAAAACATCTGGTGACGAATGAGCGGGAGAAGGGGCACACACAGAAGTTTAAGGGACCTGTTTTGAAGCTGCCTTGAGTTCTCCCTGGCAGAGCTGGTGCTACGGCTTACGCAGGGCACCCAGACCTGTGATGGGGAGAGAGGGAGGGAATTGAGGGGCCCAGGTGACACATTTCAGGGCCTACCAGTAATACGTGACCGTGCAGGCCGTGCACACGCGCTCGGCCGGAGCTTCGCACACCTCGCAGCACAGCCGGCGCCCCTTGGGCACCGCCAGCGGGTAGATGATGTTCATGTTGCAGCCAGCAGCGTCGTCGGTCCCCAGGACGGTTGCCTGGAGAGGACGCGCAGGATGCCGACGTCACGTGACCACCACCGGGCAGCCTCGTTCCCAGGAATTCAAGCGCCGGGGGGAGAGGCGCAGCTCCACGGACATCTAGAGTGTCTCCGTGAGGTTATTACTATTTAAAAAATTAAAAATTCCCCTCCATAAGTCCCGAAGGTTAAATGGCCGGGCAGTCTGACTCCAGTGGAATCAAAGTCCAGAAGGGCCTATACGGTGGCCGGTTAGAGGCAAAAACGGCCAGCTCTCTACCGGAGGAGGAAATCAACATGAAGGGATGTGGCCCTTCCAGACGCCTGCCCGGCCCACAAGTCCCGCCAGCTCAGGGTCACCTATGCCGCCTGTGGGTCAAAACGGGCACGCCTCCCCGGACGTGGAGAAGTCTGGCGCCGGCGTGCGGCGTAAGGTAAAGGTCCGCCCCCTCGCTATTGCGGCTGCGCGGGGACCTGGAGCCGGGCTAGGGCGCGGCGCCGGCGGCCGTGGAGCGTGAGCCAGTGCGCAGCGCGCCCAGGGACTGATGGCGGAAATGGACCTAGTCGCCGAGTTCCCCAAGCCTGCGGGAACTGCGCGCTACGCCGAGGTTATGGCTCGTTTCGCCGCCAGCCTGGGCGCGCAGGGCCGGCGGGTGGTGTTGATCACGTCCGGCGGCACCAAGGTCCCCCTGGAAGCCCGGCCGGTGCGCTTCCTGGACAACTTCAGCAGCGGGCGGCGCGGTGCCACCTCGGCCGAGGCCTTCCTGGCCGCGGGCTACGGGGTCCTGTTCCTCTACCGCGCTCGCTCCGCCTTCCCTTTTGCCCACCGCTTCCCGCCCCAGACCTGGCTGTCGGCGTTGCGGCCCAGCGGCTCAACCCCTTCGGGCTTGCTGAGCCTGGAGGCCGAGGAGAATGCACTTCCGGGCTTCGCCGCCGCTCTGCGGAGCTACCAGGAGGCTGCGGCTGGCGGCACCTTCCTGGCCGTGGAGTTCTCCACTTTGGCGGACTATTTGCATCTGCTGCAGGCTGCGGCCCAGGCGCTCAATCCGCTGGGTGCGTGCTCTAGGAGTCCAAGGTTCCCTGCAGGCAGAGCCTTTCTCCCCAGACACTTTCCCCCTCACCTTTTCATTATCCGCGGTCTCACAGCCAGGGAGCCTGAGTTGAAAAGGACCTGATCCCATATCCCACTCCGATTTATTACACCCTGTGCTTCTCTCTGCAGGCTCTTCTGCGATGTTTTACCTGGCTGCGGCCGTGTCAGATTTCTATGTTCCTGTCTCAGAAATGCCTGAACACAAGATCCAGTCATCTGGGGGCCCACTGCAGGTGACAGGCGCTTCTCTTCCAGAGATCTGATCCCCCTATAATCAATCTTGGGTTAATTCCCTCTTGATCTGGAGATGGCCTTTCTGCATTCCGTATGTGCTAGGCACTAGGGATACAGAGATGAATAAGACACCGCCCTCCCTCAAGAACCTCACAATCTAGTGAGGGAGCTGGACACAGACATAATTACAGTACAGAGTGATAAATGCTCTAGTAGAGGTACGTACAAAGTGAAGTCAGAGCATGGGGTGAGTGAATCTTGGGGAAGTCAAGGAAGGCTTCCAGGAGGAGATGACATAAACTGGGTTTTAAAGATGAGTAAACCGTATACCAAAGTAGGGAAGGTCATTACAGATTGAGTAGAAATTGAAGTTTGGAAATGAGCAGTGTGCTGTGACCTGAAATTCTTTGGTAAGGCTGGAGAGCAGGGAACTGGGCAGGCGGGCAGACTGAAGACCGCTTACTTCGCAGAAGATTTTGTATTCCCTCTTAAAGAACTTGGACTTTATCCTGTAGAAAGCTAAGGAAAACAAGTAGGAGAATGAGATAAAAAAATTTTTGTTTGAAACAGACATTCTGGCATCAGTAGGAAAGGTGAATTAGAGAGAGTGGTGGGTGTAGGTTAGATAACCATGATTGCTGTAGTTTGAGGAGGGGGTATGGGGGGGTTTAGTGCTATAGTTCAGATGTGGATATGATCAGACTTCTTGGAACCTGAGAGAATTCTTAATCATTTAGGATAGGAGCAGAATTTAAATAGGAAAACTCTACCTGTGGGGCACTTGCTGACTGTGCAGTTGTTCATTTCTTCGACAAATAATTTATTGAGTACCCTCCATATGCCAAGTACTCTAGTAGGACATGGAGATAAAAAAGTGTGAAGAAATAACACAATGCCCCTGCTGTTGCTTCTCCTTTGCAGAGGAGATGGTAAATAAGCCAAATGCATACTCTGTTAGGAGAATGTGCTAAGGAGAAAATTTAAGTGGGGAATGGGTGTGTAATCCCTATGCTAACGTTCTGAGGGGGAAATCCTGATAATTATCCTGGTAACTTCACACTTTTAAAATTCTGGGAACTTTGGTTTATCCTGTATTTTTTAGTTCTCTCTTGAAAGTACACAAACCAGTGCAACATTCTTAGAAGGGATCGAGAATGGCATAGTAGCAGTTTTGATCAAGCGAAAATAAAGAAAATCAGTTTCTTCAGCGCTAAGGTGTATTATGAATGACAGTGTTTAAATGGAATCAAATAGCCATTCTACCAGTGCAAGAAATATTTTAGGCAGAGGTTTAAAAACCAAACATTAATTAAATTTCTGCCAAAGTTACGTTTGTGGTATAGATTTGCATGAACAGATTATTTGCATTTGTTTGTTTGAGTGTTTGGTTTAAGAGAAGGGGAATGTTGAAGAAAATATAATGCTGTTAATGATGATGCGGGTGGTAGGGCAAGGTTAATTCACGGCTTTTCCCAAAATTTGTATGAAGCCTTGGAATTAGGTATCTTTATGAACCCTCTAGAGCCAAGGCTTTAAGCTAAGCATGTATAATGCTTTGAAAAGTTTGACAATGAGAAATACCACTTAAACTGACTTAGCCAAAAATCTGAGTCCTTGCTTCTTTAGTTTCCCATGAGATTGACTTGGTAGATAGTGACCATTGTTTGCTTATGAAGCTTTTCTTTTTTCCAATACAGATAACAATGAAGATGGTGCCAAAAATGCTTTCTCCTTTGGTTAAAGACTGGGCTCCCAGAGCATTTATAATTTCCTTTAAGTTGGAGACTGACCCTTCCATCATACTTGATCGTGCACGGAATGCTTTGGAGGTTTATCGACATCAAGTGGTGATAGCTAATAGCATTGAGTCACGAAGGTCCTTTGTGATTATTTTAACCAAAGACTCAGAAACCAAGATACTGCTATCAGAGGAAGAAGTAGAAAAAGGTGTAGATATAGAAGAGAAGATAGTGGATGATCTTCAATCTCGACACACGGCTTTTATACATGACAGAAACTGAAGTGAAACGCCTGTGTAGGATCAAAACTTGTTCAGTGGATCAGGGCTCTTCCAAGTGGTGAAAATAAACCCTTTGCTTTCATAAAGACAGAGAAGATGAAGGGAGAAAGAAGTGAGTGGCATGCAGGTGAATATAGTTTGGTATTTGTCTTTTAAAGGTCATTTCATACTCCGTAAAAATGAAAACAAGAGCAAAGTAGTTATGACCAAGCCACCTGATACACTCACTTGATTATCGTCTGGATTTTGGAAATGAACACGAGCTGTTGCTCACCTTTAAAAAAAGAGCTTATTGGGAATTATGCCTCAGAATATACATGTGAGGCCTGAATATCAGCCTTCATAGTATAAGAAGGATTAGGGATGCATGAACGGCCATGCCTTGAAGATCAAGTATTTCTTGATGCCTACTGTGTGGTAGGTCCTGAGGATTATGAAGATTAAAAAGATGAATAAATATGTCTCTGGGAAATGGATGTATGAATAATAAAGTGCAATAAAGTATGTACCCAAAAGCCCACACAATGGAAATGGTGTTGTTTTTTGGGAAATTTATCAAAGATGGGAGTAGGAGAGAAGGACACTTCCCTTAAGATTGATTGCCAATAGAATGATGCGCTTCCCACTACATTTACTTTTTGCTCCTTTTCCTAGATTGACTCTCTATCTGAGCTAACAGTTTACCTTTCAAATATTTTAGAACTGCTCTTGGGGGAAATTTACTTTGGCTTCTACTCAGGGCCAGGCAGGGGCTTCTTAGTGATTTCTGCCTTGAGGGAAGCTTTACAATGTGGTAAGGAGTAAGGGCTTTGGAATCAACTTCACCTAAAGATGGCTCCCGCTGTGTCACCTGTGACCTTTGTAAATGTTGACCCTTAACTCACTCTCAGGCTCCTCATAAAATAGAGATAATAAATCTCTCTGGTAAAAAATGCCTTTTGTGGTGAGGATTAAATAGAACTGTGAAGAGAAAGCATTAGTCTGGTGCTTGGCATGTAGATTTTTTGCCCAGCCTTAAATTTTCTAGTGTGTTTTCTGGTGGTGGCAGTGGTATTGTGGTGGCCTTGCTTGATCCGTGAATTCTTAAATTTTCAAAGCCCCTCTCAACTGTCCTGAGTTTTGTGTTGGGAGTGTACGAGAAATGTGGTTCTGGAAAATCCCCTAAATGATCTGTAGGATGGTCCAGAGTACATATGGAAAAACTGCCGTTAGTAACTAGGTGGAAATAGGAACTATACATATTTGACTTAAAATGCTATTAGTGGGGCTTCTGGGTGGCTCAGTCGGTTAAGCATCTACCTCTTGGTTTCGGCTCAGGTCACGATCTCGTAGTTTTGTGAGTTCAAGCCCAGAATCGGGCTCTGCACTGGCAGCACAGAGCCTGCTTGGGATTCTCTGTCTCTCTCTCCCCATCCGCCACTCGCGTTGACTCTGTCTCTCTCAAAATAAACTTTTAACAATATATGTAATTAGTGGTATTTCATAGAGTTGTGTCAAATGATAGGGGTACAATAAGTTTTAGTAGAAAAGATTTGAGTAGAGGTGCCAAAATGCATTGAAATAAATCATTAAGTCAGGAAATGTGACTTTTTGAGCAGAGGAAAAAGAACTGCAGCAATCAAGACTATTCTGTAAGCAGCGGCCCCTTTGAACAAAAATTTTAAATTAACTTAAGCTCCAATTAGCAAAACCTCAAAGACAACATTGTCAGCAGTGGCTGCAGTGCTGAAGGGATAGGAAGCAAAAGATTGACTTTCTTCCCTGCATCTATAGCTTTATGCGGACGATGACTGTCATTATGATGTTGGAGTGTCCAATAAGGGCAAATGCAGTGAAAACTAGAAGTGATTGTAACGTTTGTTTCTACCATAATTATTGCTTCCCTTGAGAACCATTTCCTGTCTTGTTTTGTTATGCTTAAATAAACACCACTTCCCTACATGGAATTATTTAAAGTGTTTTCCAATTCAGCTTAATTTTCATTTAGAGCACTTAAACGGTATTCACACATGTTAAAATTCCAAGAGGTTTTTTGTTTGTTTCTTTAACAGCAAACAGGAGTGTGCAAGGAAAGAAATAATGAAAAGGAACACGAGTCAATGAGAGTGAATGAGAAGGCACTTGATCTAGATTGGAGAACCAAGGATTGTTTGAAGGAAGTGACACTTGAACTGATAAGTAGGAGTTAAGTGGGCCGGAAGTGATGGTGAGCATTTTAGATCAGAGTAAAAACACTTGCAGGGCTCTTCCACGAGGAAATGGTTGAATCACAGAAAATAAGGGATAAGATCTGTCCAGACAACTGGCCAAGCTTTGGAAAGGATTCTATATGGAACTACAGTAAGACTGAAATGTAAGTACCTGTTGAGGATATCAGCAAAGCAAGGGCTCCTAAAACATGAGACAAATCAAGCTTTGATGAGCTAGAATCTTGCAATAAGAGCATTTACATGAAGATGATATAAACCAAGCCTCTGTCAAATTGTCATTTAGAAATTTTTATTTTGCATGACTTGGATTCACCCAAACTGAATTTTCAGTGCTTAGGCCTTCTTCCTCCTCCTTTTTTTAATGCTTAGAACTTCTAAAGGGCTCTGTCTCAGGGACAATTCTAGTCAAGTCCTGTTTATTCATTTTTACAATAATAAAGACGGGTCCAAAAATGTGATTTGTCTTAGGCGCCCCCAGGTAGTGACAGATCTAAGCTTAAAACTCAGAACTCCTGACCCTCTCCACTTTAAGAATGAAGTTACTTCTAGAAAAATAAAACCGTATTTTATTTCCTAGTTATAAACGCCAGCTAACAAAATGTATCACCAAAGTAGCAAGTGTGCGCAAGTTGTTACCATGGTTACTGCAAAGCCAATGACATGAGCCGTACCTTCATTCCTCCCGTAAAACCCCGCCCCGCGACCCAAAATCCAATGGTGTGCACTATCTCCACAGGAAGAGCGGCCCCCGAGCCAATGGTGCGCGTCGTTTCTATGGTTCCGGCCGGAAGGATGCCTTGGCGTCTCTGCGGCCAGTGCGGTTGCTAGGACGCTCGGGCCTGAGAAGGCACCTGCAGCTGGCGGCGGCGCCGCGGCGGCGCGGGTGGAGCCGTGTGACCCGGGACCCTCGCGGCACTCTCCAAAAGACAGTTTCCGACCTAGTTCCTGAGGTTCCCCCGGTTCCCATCTCAGCCCCGAGGAGGAAAGCGCCCATCCTGCGTCCCTTTTCAGCATTCCGCGTCTTTCCCGCTCGTCTCCCCAGTATGGCCCGAAACAGGAGGAGAGACTGTGTCCGGGCTCTGCCTCTGTAGTCGCGGGCTGGAGTGACTCCGCCTGAAGGCCTGGCCCGGACGAAGTCCTCGGAGCCACCGCTTGCCTTGTTCGTAGGTTCGTGAACAAAGAACTGCCGTTTTCTGCCTTTCCGCCTTATGTTCATCATGCAGAACCTTAATTCCCGATGAAGCTCTGGAGGCCTTTTGTATCTTCAGCATCAGATGTCATCAAGTCAGTTCCCTTCTGCCTTTCCAGCTACAACCTCATCCATTTCTCTCATCACCTTGAGTGCCAGTTTTCTGCTCCTGCTCATTCCACGCCATTTCCACCCTTTCTTGTCCACGCTGCACGTCACCGAATGTCCGTTCATCTCCACCTCTGCCATCTACAGACCACCTCCCTCTGTTTTCCTACTACAGTGCTTTGGGTAGCTAACTATTCCGCATTCTCCAGCTCTGGGATCATCTGGAAGATTTTCTCTGTTTCTCTGCACTCTGGCAAGCTTCCTGTCTTGGGTAAACTAGAGACTAGCATGGAGAAGTGCACATTGGTAAATACAAACAGTAAATTTCTACAAGCCTAGTGTGTTTTGAAAATGGAGGGGGAAAAATCAAAATGCATTTTTAGGCCGGTCTCAGACTTACTTAAAGAAAGAAGAGTGTTCCTGGCTCAAATGAATACTATGTTAGGTGTACATGATGCACTCGTGCATGTGAAAAGATTATTTAGAATGATCATGTAACAGGATTTCAACTTTCATAAGCATGTATGAACTCAATGCCCTGATACGATAGAATTTTCTGGAGAGGAGTGCTTGAAACAGTTCTTGTGCCTTCTCTTCATGTCAGTTTCTTAATCAGAAAATGTTCTTTGCTATGTGAGCCAAGAAACAGAAACCATGAGGAGTGATTGAAAATAAATATTTTTGGCAAAGGAGCACTCTTAATGGTCCTAAAAAGCCTGGAACATAGCACCTTAAAAATAGAGCAAGTTTCATTTAGAGCCAGTGCAATGTCCTTTAGTTGGAAACCTTTATTTAAATTGTCTTAAAGTATGTGTTTCTTGTTGAGCCTTAATATTTCTTTTACAGTATTCGGATTTAAATGTAAACCATTTTGCATATATGCAAAGTATACACTTTTAGAGGGTATGTTGGGAGCTACAATGATTTTGATATTTTTATTTCTCAGGTCAGTTACAGCTCTTACTTATGATATCTCATACTTACAGCCAAGTCAAGTCTCCAAACACTGAGAAATTCAGTTTTCTCTTCTATAATAGATTGGGAGTGGAGGGGTGGTGAGAAGAAGAAGTTCTGAAACTTTTTCAATTTTTCAAATTTAATGGATAAATTCTAATTTTGGGGGGGGAAGGGTATTAGATGCTATATCATAAGGGGCTTACCTTTCCCCTCCAATAGGTATTTACTGCCCAAACATCATTATGGCAACATTTTAAGATTTTATTTTTAAGCAATCTATACCCAAAGAACGGGGCTCGAAACTCACAACCCCACAACCCCAAGACCCAGAGTCCCATGTTCTACTGACTGAGCCAGCCAGGCATCCAAATAGTAACTTGTTAAAAACGTTCCTTTCACCCTAGCACAGTAGTTCTAAGCCCAGGGGGGTGATTTTGCTCCCCAAGGGACATGTGACAATGGATGGAGACATATTTAGTTGTCACAGCTGGGGACATGTTACTGGCATCCAGTTAGCAGAGCCCAGGAATGCTACTTTATATCCCTCTATGCACAGAACATCCTCCCACAACAAAGAATTATCCAGCTCAAATGTCAATAATGCTGAGGCTGAGAAACCCTATCCTAACGTATGGAGTTCATTTTTCTGTTCTGGGTCAATCCTTGCTTGTGTGTGTGTGTGTGTGAGTGCATTTTTACATAGCTGTAATGATAGTGTGCATTTTGCCTTCCTTTTTCTCTTAATTTTATATTTTAAGCATTTAAAGATTGCTACATTGTTTTCAGTTTGAGAGAATGGAGAGGGGGCATGCACGTGCCAGCACAAGCAGGGGAGGGGCAGAGGGAGAGAGAGAGAGATTGAGAGAGAGAGAGAGAGAGAGAGAGAGAGAGGGAGAGAGAGAGAGAGAGAGAGAGAGAGAGAGAGAGAGAGAGAATCCCAAGCAGGCTGCATGCCCAGCATGGAGCCCAGTGTGGGGCTTGATGCCACAAACCATGAGATCCTGACCTGAGCTGAAATCAAGAATTGGACACTCAACTGACTGAGCCACCCAGGCATCCCAAGATGTCTATAATTTTTAAATTGTATTTGTGTAGAAGGAAGAAAGAAGGGTTAGGGCAAATAGCCTATCTGATATTCCCATTTTTGTGGCCATGCTACTTATGTTTGTTTCCTAATGTCACTCTAAGACCATGAGATCCCAAACTCATCCTTCACTCAGAGCCAAAAGATGTGCTCTAGCACAAGCTATGGTCCTGGCCCCTTCACTGTAGTTTGAGGGCACCGGTAGGGGAAATAAGAACAAGAAGCACTGACTCTACACCCATTCTCCCTGCCCTTTTTCCATCGAAAAATCCTTTTTCTCTGTCTCAGTTTGCTTTGACAGCTTTACCAACTCATTGTTTACATCTGGATGTTTTTTGGGGGCCCCCAAAACTTTTTAAGATACTCAGTGAGCATTTATTCAGTATCTACTATGTTGAGAATAGTTGTGTGTGCTTTGATATGTGGGTAATTTTAGACACAGTTTAGATGTCAGAGCATTTATAATTCAAATAATGGATTTCTATTACTTTAAGGTCTGCTTTTTTAGATTTTTAAAGTTACTGATTCATTGAGTCCCAGCAAATCCCCTGGAAAAATGTGCATTCTGGGATGACATAGCAGAACAGGCAGAGGGACCCAAGTGTTCAAAGTCATGGAAATATAAGCAGCATGATGGGGATCAGTGAGTATACTGCATGGAAGGCTAATGTCAAGGTGTGGCTGAAGACAAGGCTATAGTATAGAGACAGGCAGGAACCAGGTTGTGAAGAATCTCTGGTGCCAAGCTAAGGAGTTGAACTCTTCCCGAGAGAGCAATGGGAATGATAAGCAGCAAGTGATTTGTATTCAGAACGGTTAGTCTGAGGGCTTTGGATGGGGGCAGCCTGGCAGCAGGGACATCAGCTAAGGATGCAATTATACTAAACTGGACAATAATTGAGGAGAGCCTAAACTAAGGTGGGGGACCCTTAGATAAGAAAGAGAATCTACACATTCAGGGACTGGTTGTTAATGACAGTGGGACAAATAAGAAGGTAGGGCCACAGATGACTCCCAGGTTGCTGGCTTAGGAAACTGTATCGATGGTGATTTTATTAGCCATAGAACACAGAAGGAGGAGCAGGTGGAAAGGAAAGATGAGTGGATTGTTCAAACTGGGTTGTTCATCAGACAATTGGATATGTGTTGGTCTTAAATACTAGACTCATTTTAGATTGCCTTCCTAGCCTACACCCTCTTCTTTGGAGTTTGCACTTCTCCCTCAAACCTTGCTTAAAGAGTAGACTTTGGTTGGGGGCACCTGGATGGCTGAGTTGGTTAAGCGTCCAACTTCAGCTCAGGTCGTACACTGAGTGGTCCGTGAGTTCAAGTCCTGTGTCAGCCCTGTGCTGACAGCTCAGAGCTTAGAGCCTGCTTCAGATTCTGTGTCTCCCTCTCTGCCCCTCCCCTGCTCTCTCTCTCTCTCGCTCGCTCTCTCTCTCTCTCAGAAAAAAACGAATATTTTAAAAATTTTTTTAAAGAGTAGACCTTGGTGGCCATATTTATACCCCCCTACTTCCAACCCATTCCAGTCACAATGGACTGAATGAGGAGTATACAACTAACTTTGGAGAGGGGGGGCACAGCTCATTGGGTGAGCAGATAATAATCATCCCTCTTTCATGAATTTGAACTAAAAGATAAAGAACAGAAATTACTTAATCTGAAAAGTTAGAAAGGCTTCACGTGTGAATGGCTGTTGCTAGCCTAGCTGATGCACAGACAGCAAAAGTCCATCCACATAGAAAAGCTGGCAAATGGGGGCAGATTCAGCTGAAAGACCTCATGGGTCAGGCTAGACTAGCTCTCGTCTAGTTCCGGATGGGGTGCACAGTTCCATATCCAGCTCCTACCTAGTTATATTTATTTTCCAGCATCTGCCCTTGTATCTTATTCTTCATGTAACCTTCCTGTAGGAATTGGGATTGGCTGGCCGTGAGGGTCAGAAAGCTCAAAGTATAAATGGCTTGAGAAAGATAGAAATTTATTTCTGCCAAATAAGAGTCAGGAAGAAAGGAGTCCAGACATCTTGAAATTGTCAGAGATTCACAGATATCTCTTCTCATGATAGTGTATTATCTGTGGCACGTGGCTTCTACCCCCTGGTGTCCAGGATGGCTGCTCAGGCTTCAGCTATCTCTTGTGCATTCCAGCCAGTGGGATGGAGGAGGGAGTGAGGAAGGGGGCACTTTCAGGGCACTTCTTAGAGATGGCACACAAACCCACTTTGCTGTAGGGAAAGAAGCTGACAAAGTTATATGATGACCTTAGTTTTTGCTAGTGCTGTGGGAGACAAGGTCATAAGAGAGGAGAGGTAAGACTTGGAGTTTGATGGGAGAGATGAAAGTTCTGAATAACTGCTGGGTGAAATGGCAGCAGAATCTGGTAAAGAATGCATTGAATGATCTCACAGTAGAGAAGCTTGTCTCAGGCTGCAGACCGTGAATTTGTAGTGGCTCTAGCCAGGTTGCTCATTTTATTTTTCTCTACCAGCTCTCAGCAAACTAAAATAGATGTAGAAAAGGCAAATGGTCGAACTTTTCCAGGGCTAGGATTTTCAGGGAAGGTGGGACAAGGAGCAAGAGAAGTGGGGACATTGATGAGAGATTGAAGATCAACTATTGGGTCCAGACTTGAGGGGGGAAATCAAAAGTATCTGGTAGTTTGAGAGATGTAATGGTCCAGGGACCAAAGTCTCACTGTCATTGTAGAATTAAGTATAGTTTAAGAGTGCAACCACCTCACACCCATTAGTATGGCTATGATATATAGCACTGTATATATAAAACAAATATAACAAATGTTGTCAAAGATGTGGGGAAATTGGAACCCTTCTGTGTTGTTTGGTGGGAACATAAAATGGTGCAGCTGCTTTGGAAAACAGTACAGGAGCTCCTCAAAAAGCTAAACAGAATTATGTGACAGCAATTCTACATCTAGGTGTATACCCAAAACAATTGAAAGCAGGGACTTAAACAGATATCTGTACACCCGTGTTCACAAAACTGTTACTTCATACCAGTTGAAAGGTGGAAATAGCCCAAATGTCCATTACAGATAAATGAATAAACAAAACATGATACACACACACACACACACGTGTGCATGCACATGCATGTACACATGCATCAGGATATTTAGCCTTAAAAAGGGAGGAGAATATGAGATGTGAGTGGGGACCAGACGATGAGAGTAGGATGGGGAAGAGCACAAGATCTTTAGCTGCCAGTCTGTGAGGAGGACACATGGGGTACAAACATTCAGACCTGGGTCCTTTTCTCTTCCTGTGTGAGATTCAGATGATAATTAGAATTCTATATATCGTCCACTAAAACTGTTGATGTGAAAATGATAGGACTCTGAAAAAATTAGCCAGAAAGGAGAAAAATAAAATATGATTTTGCTGTTATAAAAAGCACAACTGAGTATAATTTCTGTAGACAGCTATACAATAATAATAATGCATATCACTGCAATTTGGGTCAAATTAACTTGGTTAAAAGTTGTGCTTGATTATAACAGCTAGTCCTGTTCACAGCTAGAGGTTCTAGTAACACAAATACAAACAACTCCAGCAATCAGCAATCTATCTTTCACCCACCATTATAGGGTAAACTGTTTTGTAGCATGACTACTTTTAACTGAAAAAGCTAAAGATAATATGGATGGCAGGCTTATATGGAGAAGTTTTGGAAGAGAGCTGAATGATTTAGAAGTCACCAGAAATGATAAGCCATGTTCTGTGAGCACAGTCATTCCTTGATAGTACAGGATCAGTGTGCTGTCTAGCTTCCAGAGGAGTCCCTGTAGCTCTCAAATTCAACTGAAGGCGAAAAGGCTTCTTTGGGATTTATAACTTTGCAAGGGGCCTTTGGGCGATTTTCAGATTACTAAATTGTAAATTTCAGAACTGGGTGTACAGAAAAGCATGTATTTTTTAAAACACACATTTGCATTGTATGTATATATATATATGCATATATATATATATATATATATCATGTCATCATTTCTTATTTTAGAAGATACTCTAAAGCTGTTTGAAACTTTAATTTTCTATGTGTTGTTAGCTATTTCATGTAAGTGTTCATCATAACTGGGTAACATACCCATTAATTAACAGAGCTAAACTATACTTTGTACAGAGCCTAACTCTGGGTGTATGTACATATCATATTTATTGCATGCTCAGTTGCATGTTTGTGTGTGTTGTTTGTGTACATGCATACACATATGCTTATCTCTTCTATCAAGCTGCAAATTCAGTTAGAATAGGTACTTCACCATCTCGACAAAGAAGGGATTGGATCCCACGTTACTACAGAAGAACCACTCTATTTTGCTTCTTCCAGAATGAAGACAGGCTGAGCACTGATACCAGAAATTTAGAAGAGCTTACAGTGAAGCAACATGGAAGCAGTGAAAGAAGTAAGAGCCAATAACATAAAGTTTTAAGATACCTGTGGTTTTGTTCATTGTCCTTCATTAAACTGACACATTAAAAACCAACATTTGAATAGTACTGTGTAGTTTGCAAAGCACTCACAAGTGTATATTTTTTTCATGAACTATGCCAGCAGTCTGCATTGGTTTCCAGTAGAGTACCTGTACAGGATGTTACCCAGAGATGCATGGTTGAACATCTAGGTCACATTGAGTTCTGCTCAAGGTGGCTTTCATGATCTTTGTTTCAATAACCCACCCTCTAGCCCGATTTTCTTGCTTATAGGCTTAGAAACCAGATTCGTCCGTGCTCTGCGAGAGGATCTGTTTCTCAAAGGTGATCTTGAATTAACCACACTCACAAATAAGTTTATGGAAAAATAGATACCAGGTTACCGATAAAAATAGATACCAGGTTACCGATTGACAGTAAGAAATATAATCGCCGCAGGAACCAGACACACATGTCCTGGGGCTGATGAATTCTTTCGCTACAGGTACACTGCATGGGAAGCCAAACCACATATTTACTTGCTGAACAAATGATTCTAAATTTTTATAGCACTGGCTAACAGAGCCTGATTTCCACAAGAGGTCTATCTATACCTGCCCTTAATTCTGGACCTGTTATAGACTAGAACCAGGGTCCCCACCCTTAGATGTGTAGATAATGACATCTTTTGTCTTTCTTATCACTCTTTTTGATGTTTCCAATACTGATCAACCTACTTTCTGAAGTATTCTTTCTTTAAACAAGTTAAGAAATTCAGATTGTTTGGAAATCACTCTGCTGTGTTTCAACATCTGAGCTCAGGTATGCAGCTTACTGATTTTTAAATTTAACTCTTAGAGGACAATTTATTTCCAAACCCTTAAAGAAGAATGCAGCTCCTTTAGAACAAAAGCCGGACAGCATAATAGACCATGAACTCTAACATTAGGCACGTGGGGGTGAAACATTGCCAGTAGTACTGTCTTTCTGTGTAACCGTGTGTAACTTTACTTTCTGTGTAACTTCACTTCTTTGAACTTGAAATTCCTCATCTGTGAGATGGGGATGATAATAGCTTCTTCAAAGAGATTTGTGAGCTTTACACAGGTTAAGGCACATAAAACATTTCACACACATGCACATGACACCTAGCAAGTATTCAGTAAATTATAGGTGTTATTATTAGAAATAAGTATTATTGTTCCTGCCATTTTGAAGAGAAAGACATTGAAGATCCGCAAGAAGTTATAAAGTTGGGTAGCAGTGCTGTGTACCCCTAATATACCACTCAGCGTTTGTTTGTTTGTATTGTGAGGAGTTGGCCTTACAATTCAGTAAAATGAAATTCAGTTACTCTGATAGTCTATCTCTAAGCAATTTGGCACAGTAGGTAAGAGCTTCGTCTCTGGGTCTGGCCTGCTGAGTGTGAAGTCTATCTCCTCCCCTTATTCAGCCCTGCAGGACACAGCAAGCCCGTGGGCCTCCAGCCGCCTGCTTCGTCCCCTACGAAGGGGGACAGTAACAGTCTCCAACATTGTGGTGAAAAGTAAATATTTGATGTCCTTAACACAGTACCTGGAGCATCAAGTTAGCTTTTAATCTATTATTATGAGCCACATAAAAATACCTTTTGTGAAGCTGCCATATTAACCAGAGGCTACTTCTTTGGAATACTCAATAATTTATTTCAATACAATCTTCTGTTAACATTTCAGACTCCTTAATCATCATCATTAGCATAGGAGTATAAACAGTGATTGTGGAGACTTTTCTCTGTTTTTGGGCATCATGACTATATTTCCTAAACCATAGATAAGGACACTTGATTCAAAACCTGATATGTTAATGGAAAAAAATTTTGAGATTGTGACTGTTCCAGAAATTTGTGGTGATATGTCGTCATATCTATGGGAAACAGTGGCTGATAACATAAAACAGCTGGAAGGAAGTTTCGGGAAGGAGACCCACACTTAAGGAAAGCTGAGTTTTCAGCCTATTTCTTAGATTAGAGACATGATAGTATGGTGACCTCTTCATGACTCTTTCCCTCCATAGACCTGGAACGGGTTACTATATGATCCATGAACTAAGAGTAAGAAAATGTGTTATTTTCTTTTTAGATGGAAAAGTATGCCAACCATGTCGATAGCTTAACTGAGGAAAGAGAAGCATTTTCTCACGGTTGTGAAAAGGAAAACCAACAGCTTAGACATGAGGTCAAAGCGCTCCCACTGAAACAGGGTAATTTTTCCTTTTGTAAAAATGTAAAGTTAATTTTTTTTTCTAATTCTAAAAGTAATATGTGTCAATTATAGAAAATTAGAAAATGTATGAAAGGAGCAGGAAGGGGCAAAATTACTATATATCCTCTACTCCAAGAAGAGTACTTATAATGATCTGAGTGCATTTGCTGTCTGGTCTTTTTAAATTACCTGTTGTGAAACATCCTGATATGTGTGTGAGAGGGTACAGGACAGTCATTTCCTTCAGTGTCTATTAGAGCAGTTACTACACTGTGTCACAGTGACCCGGGTCAGTTCCTCTGGGGCAGAGATCATGCCCCGGTCTTGATGGTTTCTATTTCACCACAACACCGGCCTTGTAAAGCACCTAGCATATTATGGACTCAGGAAATATTTAAGTACTACAAAGCTTTAGGAGAGGATACAGATAGGAACCCTTTAGAATATTCTATTTTGTTTAGCCTCACAAATTAGATATTATTATTAGATGTGGTCAGTGATTATATTTACCACACATTTATTATTTTCTGTGCTCAGCATTTTTTCTTGCAGCTCAGATATTCCATTGGGTTTTTTTTTTTTTTTTCGTTCTAGAACTTCCTTTCATGAGGCCTGGCTGATGGAAGTTTTTTCTTTATTTTGAATCTCAGATGGAAAAGTTGAGTTAATCACAGGACATGTTTCATATGTACTACACTCTTGTTTCCTTTATTTTCCTTTCTTGTTTTCCATGGAATCTACTGAGTTTCCTTCTTCTGGCTGAATAGTTTGTGTTCTATTTTTGTTTGTAGGGTGGTTGCATTTTAAGAGTTTCAAGTTTTCTTCTGGCATTTTTAGTTATTCTCAGCAGGAGTCTTGTTCAGGGCTCTAATCTGCCATTCTGTGAGACATGGAAGATACTGTATGTCCTGCTGCCAACATAAATTGGCTTTTGAAGGATTGGTAAATAGTGGAATTATGTCATTTTAATACAGAAGTTCATATACAATCTTCCCCAGTGTGTTAATGATTTGGACTTACCAGCAAGCCTTGGAGTTTATACATGAAACTTATTTGTCCCACTTTCTTCTGGATTCAGTTTAGCCACATCTTTCTCCTTGAACGTACTTATTGTAAAAGATATCCCTAATCTTTGTGCATTTTGCCTTTTTTTCCATAACTCCACAGACTCAACTCTTTTATCTTGCCTTTACATACAGCAAGCTTGATTTTTTAAAAGAAAATGAAGTCCTATATTTACTATAGTATTTCTGTATTTCTTAGGAATTTGATGTAACTTTTAAAATGTACCAGTATAATTATAAGGATTGTTAGTGTTTTTTATAGCACTCCAGTTACACAATGACAAAGATTTGGAATGGTCTGTACCAATCTGGTTTCTTCAAGAAGCTCATTATTTTTAGCGAGCACTTTGCAAAATACAAGTTTGTTTTAGGAACATAAAACGTAATCACTCCAGAAAAGCTTATATAATTGAAGGTTATCTTTTGAAGGTAGAGCTAATATGACTTGATAATGACGTAATGGTGGGTGGGGAAAACAGGGGAGAAATGACTGGTGACCCAAAGCTTTCTGGCCTGGGCAGTTGGAATATTAGAGTTCCAACTACTCAGATGGGTTGCAGAAGACCGTAAAGAGCTTGCTTTTGGACATGTACATTTTGATGCATGTATTAGACATCCAAGTGGGAATGTCAAGTAGACAACTGTGTATGTTTGGGAGGCACTGCAAGCTGCAGCTATGAATATGGTGATTCATCAGTATATAGCCAACATCTAAAGCCTTGGGACTGTAGGGATTACCTGAGGAGTGAGTAAAAGAAAATTCAGGGCTGGGCCCTAGGGCATTCCTATTTTTAGAAACTAGAAAGGTGAGAAATTAGCCAAGGAGTCTGAGAAGGAGTGGCCTGCAAGGTGGGAGGAGAACCAGCAGAGTGTGGGGTCTCAGAGAGAAATAACGAAAGTGTTTTAAGAAAAAGATGTAAAGGGCACCTGGGTGGCTCAGTTGGTTGGGCGTCCGACTGCAGCTCAGGTCATGATCTCACGGTTCGTGGGTTCCAGCCCCATGTCGGGCTCTGTGCTGACAGCTAGCTCAGAGCCTGGAGACTGTTTGAGCTTCTGTACCTCCCTCTCTCTCTGGCCCTCCCCTGCTCACGCTGTCTCTCTCTCTCTTAGAAATAAATAAAACAAAAAAAAGAAAAAGATGTGAACAATGGGTCAGCTGTCACCGATAGGCTATGTGGAACGAAGACAGATCATTCACTCTTGGATTTGGTCACGTGGAGGTCATCAGGGACTCTGACGAGAGCTGCTTCTGTGAGTGGTGGATGTGAAAGCCTGCTTGGAGTGAACTCAGGAAAGAGTGGTAGGAGAGCAAGAGGGGACATGGCAATGTCTGACCCCTTCTTGAAGCTGTGCTGTACAGGAGAGTGAGGAAATGGTGTAGCAGCTGGAGGGGGATATGAGATGGATGGAAGATTTCTTGTTGTTTCCGTTGATGTTTTTAGTGGGAGATAGATAGCATGTCTTTAAGATAATTGCAATGCCAAGTTGGGAAAAAAGCATGATGGGACAAGAGAGGAGTCAACTGCAAGCTTGTTGTCTTTGAGGGAAGTGGAAATGGGATCCAGTGCACAAGGGGAGAGTCTGGCCTTAGGAGCAAGGATAGTTTGTTAAACTGCACAAGAGATTCATAAGATTTAGAAGATTTTGGAGTCTTTATAAGATTGTAAAAGCTGTCTTTGGAGTGTGCTTTTTTCTCAGTGAAATAAGAAGCAGGGTATTCAGCTGAGAGTGAGGGCAGGGAAGGAGCTGTTGGAGACTTGAGGAGAGAGAGGAATGAAATAATGGTCTAGAGCTCTAGAAAATATGAGAAAATGAGAGAGAATTCCAGGGAATTGTGGGAGGATTGCTGGACAGTAAGGACCTACTTCATGTGAGTAGATGTGAATTTAAAGTGAAACCAATCAGCACTGCCTGTGAAGTTTTCTCCAGCACATTCAGCTTCTGGAATGAGGTGCAGTAGAGCTGAGGGGTTGGACTTAAACAGGCTGGAGCTCTGTCACCCAAATATAATGGAAAGAAAGAGGGGCATAGGAGTTGTGAATGCTTCAAGGGGGAAGTTATAATGACGAATTGATTGGATGAATCTAAGCTAGGTAAGAAAGTAAGTGAGAACCAGGATGGGGTAAGGAACATTGAAAAGTGTTTCAAGTCAGTGGATTATAGTTGCCATATGGCCAAAAACTTGTTGACATCTAGCTACTAGAAGTACATAGGAAAGGGTGATTGGAGAATGGAATGCTTGAAATTGAGACTAGAGAGTTGCTGCTATTGACAAGGTCTAGAGAATTACTATGGGAGTAGAGAATGAGATGGGGGTAAAGGACTTTTTCTTTGGAAGTTAGTTGGTAAACAGACTGAGAAGCCAGGGCACTAGAATAATCTATCTAAATGTCGAAATCACCAAGAATTTTGGGAGGACTTGTTGAGTAATGTTATGCAAGTTAATTGGCTTGTCGGTGCCTGCATCCTTGTCTCATAAATGGGATATTCACGTTTCCTACCTCAGTGGGTTGTTGCCAGGATTAGATGAGATAAATTTATCTTAAATGTTTAGTACGATACCTGCCACATAGTAAGCACTCAATAAAACAACAGCGAATTTTAAAGTTATCCAATAGTAACAATATCTACCATTTTTGAGAACCTTTTCCCACTATTTTTTTAATTTAATTTTTATTTCTGAAAGTTTGCAAACACCCTAAACAGATAGGAAGAGAGTCGTAGTAACAGTATAGCTGATTTTTAAAATTAATTTGCTGTGTAATTAAGAACACATTTAATATCATAAAACAGCAATTATTTGCCTTCATTTCTTTTAACAGTTTTGTTTTTGTTATTTCTTCCTAACAGAAGTGCAAATAAAAGAGGCTGAAGAAATGTTGTATCAAGAGGGCTCATCTGAAATAGCTCTGAGCAGCCCCAGTGAACAGATTGCATACTTACTGGTAGAAAGAGGTACACTCTTGCGGAAACTGGAAGCCCGGGGCCCAAAGCCAGAGTCACAAAGGTGTATGACCAGTAACCTACTGAAAGAACTTCCCCAGGTATTCTGAAATTAACTAGGTAATTGAGTAAGAGGCAGGCCAGTCTTTTAGTATTTGGTTTTTTCGATCATTCATTCATTAAATTGTCAGGCAGCCAGTTTTAATAATGCTTAAGAATATATATTTTAGGGGTTCCTGGGTGGTTCAGTCAGTTAAGCGTCCAACTCTTGATTTTGGCACAGGTCATGGTCTCATGCCTCCCCCTGAGACTGAGCCCCACTTTGGGCTCAGAGATGGTATCGCAGAGCCTGCTTGGGATTCTTTCTCCTCTCCTCCCTGCCCCTCCCCTACTCACGTGCACTCTCTCTCAAAATAAATAAACTTTAAAACAAAAAAAGAATATAGGTTTTAGATTTGGATGGATTTCCCCTGCCACTTGTTTGCAGTAAGACCTTGCTAAGTGAGTTACCTTTTGTGAACCTTGATTTTCTCATCTATAAAATCTGAGATCAACTCAACTACTCCACAAGGTGATCATAAAAATGAAATAACATATATAAGGCTCTAGAATGGTATCTTAGACATTAGTTAGCATTATTGTAGGTTTTTTTTTTCTCCACAGAAATATATAGTAAAAAGTAAAAGATTTATGCCATCTGAAAAGAACCCAGAGGATTAATTAGCATTATCATTATTTACTGAGAGTGTTCCATATGCCAGGCTCTGTGCCAGTGGATGTAGAAACAAAGTCAAGTCAGACATGATTTGGACTTCCAAGGAACTTACGAGCTAATGGAGGAAAGAAAAAAAAAAAACACAGTGGTTATAGTTCAGTGTGGAAAGTCCCATGATAAAGGCACAAAAAGCTAGGGAACATCAGAGGAAGGGCTGAGTCAGATGTGTTGTGTCAGGGGACCAGAAAAGCCTTCCAGAGGAGATATTGAGTAGCACTTTGAAAGCTGAGTAGGTGTTAGCTAGATGAAGAAGCTGGGAAAGGCATTGTTGGCAGAGAAAACAGTACTGGTTCACGTGAGTGAATGCTGAGAGATGTGGCTGGATATATTTTAAGGAACCACATCATGGTGAGACTCATATGCTAAGCTAGAGTTTGGACGCAGCACCCAGCAATGTTCCTGGACTATACTACAGGCATAAAAACGTTTTTTAAAAGATTTTATTTTTACATGATCTCTACATCCAACGCAGGGCTCAAACTCACAACCCCAAGATGAAGAATCGCAAGCTACACCCACTGAGTCAGCCAGGCACCCCGAGGCATAAAAACATTTTGACTGCATAGATGATGCATTTTGTTATAGAAGGTCTGGAGAGTCACTAAATAGTTTTAAGAGGAAAGTAACAATCTGATTCATGTTATTACAAAATCTGGGATTTTGGTTTTTGGTTGTATTGAATCTATAAATCAGTTTAAGAAGAATTTACTATCTTAAAATATTAATGTGATCTGTGATCATGGAATATATCTCCATGTATCTTTAAAAGTATATCAGTGGGGATGAGCACTGAGTGTTATGTAGAAACTAATTTGAAAATAAACTATTTGTAAAAAAAAAAAATAAAAAATAAAAAAATAAAAATAAAATAAAATAAAATAAAAGTATATCAGTAAACCTTTATGATTTTCCCCACAAAGTCTTGTACTCTTTTTGTTACATTTATTCCTAGGTACTTCATATTTTTGGATACTATTAATAGTAAATGCTATCTTTTTAAAAAAGAATTTAATTTTCTAATTATCTATTGCTGGTACTTAGAAGTATAATTATTTTACATATTGACCTATACCTAGGATTGCTAAAATTTCTATTCATTTACTTATTTATTTATAAAATACTTTATCTCTTTATTTTTATTTATTTTTTAAAATGTTATTTATTTTGAGGGAGAAAGACAGAGAGACTGAGCAGGGGAGGGGCAGAGAGAGAGTGGGAAAGAGAGAATCCCAAGAAGGCTCTGTGCCACCAGCCCAGAGCCCAACATGGGGCTCGAACTCACGAACTGAGAGAAGATGACCTGAGCTGAAATCAAGAGTTGGACACTTAACTGACTGAGCCATCCAGGTGCCCCTTATTTATTTATTTTCTTACAAAGGCTCTACACCCAACGTGGGGCTTGAACTCACAACCCTGAGATCAAGAGTCACATGCTCCACCGACTGAGCCAGCCAGGCTCCCCTCTAGTTCATTTTAACAATTAAAGATTTAAAATATTTTCTACCTGTACAAGCATATTATCTAAGAATAATGATACTTCTGTTTCTTCTTTTTCAGTCCTTATTCCTTTTCTTTTTCTTGCCTTATACTGGCTAGATTCTTTAATATTTTCTTGAAATTCATATTATTACTAGTATTATCTAGTATTATTGTCTTGTTATTGATATCAGAGAAAGCATTCAGTGATTCACTATTAAGTATGATGTTTGCTAAAGATTTTGTTTCAAACGGTACTGTTTATTTATTATTTATACTCTTATTCCTAATTTGCAAAGGGTTTTTATTAGGAACCAGTGGTGAATATCTTAAATGATTTTTTATAGCCACTGAGGTGATGAATTAATTTAGAACTTTAATCTGTTAATGTGAGAATTTTGTTGATTTATGTTTCTAATGTTAAACCTATTTTACATTCCTGGAGAAAATCCAACTTGTTCATGATATGTTCTCCTTTCTAGATATTACTAGCTTAGACTTGATAAAATTTTGTTTAAGATTTCTATATCTATGTTTATGAGTAAGAAGATTATAAGGCACATCTCACTTTGTAATAAAAGGAGCAAGATATTTTTGGCCCCCTCAGGATCAATTTTCACTCCCTTGGGGACAGTATTGTCTCATGGAGAATGCATGGTCTAGCCTCATAAAGTGGATTGGACTCTGCTCCTATATTTTGCTTTTTAAAAAAAATTTAAATGAGATTTTTATTTATGAGACTGATTGATGTAAGTTTCATTTATCTCTTGTTATTTACGTAGGAGAAATTTGAACAAATCCACCAGCCTCTACAGAGAGAACAGGAGAAATATCAGGAACATGTGCAGCAATCTGAAAAAAATCTGAGAGAGGTAAAAAAAAGATAATTCTTTACTTAATAATAGTAGCTAATTATATATTAGCTTTTACTAGATATTTTGTTTGAATATATTAAAATGTATAGATTCATGCTGTGAGAATTATAAAATTTTGTATAAAGTTTTATAAACATATCACAAAAATTTGGGAAAAAAGACATTAATACTGATTTTTATTGAATGTATCAAAATTTAAACAACATGTGTTATATCATTTGAAAAATCACTTTGGGATAATACATACTTCTTCCCAAATATGTTTGGAGCCCTTTTTTGGGTAATTATAGCACATTATTTTAAGTAGAATCAATTCTATTCATGGAATTAAATATTTTGATCTGAGGAAATGTTATTAAGCACTAAATCCAGTGAAGAAAGTATTTGCTGGGAATTTAACTACAGGAAGTAACCCAAGATAAATATATATGGATGAACGTGTATGTTGTAGCAGGTTTTTTTTTCCTTTTTTGAGAGAGAGAGAGAGAAAGAGAGCATGCACAGGCACACACATGAGCAGGAGAGGGGCAGAGGGAAAGGGAGAGAAAGAATCTTAAGCAGACTCTACTCTCAGTGCTACCCTGAGATCATCACCCCAGCTGAAATCAAGAGTCCATTGCTCAACCAAATGAGCCATTCAGGCGTGCCTCGTAGTGTTGTTTTAGACAACCACATTCGAAGTAACCTCTTGAGCTAAAGCCAACCCTGTAGTGTTGTTTTAAAAAGCAAAAATTGGAAGCTCTCAGATGCTTAAATGATTATATAAATCATGTTGTACCCACTCTGGAATATTATATAGTCTTTAAAAAATATCATCACAAAATTGATGCAGTTATGTAGGATAATGTTTCTCATATAATGTTAAATGAAAAAGACAGACAGAAACATGTACATAGATTGGGATTATGACTATGTAAAAAATGTCTATAAATAAAAAGTATTGCAAGGATATATACCAATACACTAGAAGTGGTTTCGTTATGTAGATAGTATTTTGGTTGTCTTCTTATCTTTTAGAAAAATGTGTATAATGATTATATAAATTAATACATGTTTTGGGGATCAAAAGCAAGATATAATTGAGACTGAATTTCTTAGCTTTTAAAATGCTTTGAAAATAATTACAGGGTGCCTGGGTGCCTCAGTTGGTTAAGTGTCAAACTCTTGATTTTGGCTCAGGTCATGATCTCATGGTTTGTGAGTTCGAGCCCTGCATCGTGCTCTGTGCTGACAGCATGAAAACTACTTGAGACTCTGTCTCCCTCTCTCTCTGCTCTCCCCTGCTTGCTTTCTATTTCTCCCTTAAAATAAATAAAAATAAACTTAAAAATAAAATGCAAGATATAATTGAGACTGAAATTCTTAGTTTTTAAAATGTTTTGAAAATAATTCCAGAAAAGGAGCTGTAAACATGATTCGAGTGTGTGCTTATCTTGAAATGAAATGAAATACTTTACATGAAAGCTTTTTGTAAACTGTATGTAATGGACTATATACCTAAGGATGATTTTCTCTCTTTTTGCCAGATGATACTTTTATGATAAAATTTCTATTTTTTATAATTTAATCATTTGAATGATATATTTAAGTATATATAATTCTATATAGATTATATAATTTAAATGATAATCTCTTAGATTAGGTTGAACTATATGAAGTTGTACGTTTATGGGGAAAAGATCTAATATCACCAATTTTATATGGTTTAACTTAATGAAAGAAATACATATAAATGAAATACTGTTTGCTGCTTCTCTTTATTAGCTTTCAAGTGCTTGTAGTGATAGTGCAGTGTTATAAGAGTACATTTAATTTTTGTTTTATAACTAACAATAGTTTTATTTCAGTCCCATAATGAAGACCTGGAAAAAGATGAAACATCACAAAACTGCCTAGAGACAAATGCAGAGCCTGTAGCAGAGAGGTTAGGGATGGCCCAGGAAGAGATCCGAAGGCTCACTGATGAACTACTGGCAAAAGAGAAAGAACAGAGTAAATTAGGTAAGCTGTGGTTACAGAGGAACATTTCTGACTATGTTTTAATTATATATTATATATTATATATTATGTATTATAGATTATTATGTATTATATATTATGCTGTATATAGTATTACATATTATATGTATTATAATTGATGTTTTCTCAGGATAGAACTTGAGTACATTAAAGAAAAAAAATCTAAGTTTGATAAACAGCCTCTTTTTGTACAGTGTCCAGAAATTTTTACTGAAGCATTAAGTGCAACATACCTACCAAAACGCTTAAGTCCCAAGTTCACACCATACTGTGCTACAAATTCCCAAAGCCCCCTTTGTTTCTTCCCTCTAGGTCTACATCTTACCCAGAAGTAACTTTTAACATTATTTCTGAGTCTTGATTGCAGGCAGTATGCATTCTTAAACTGAGTTTGTTTTACTTGTTCAATCTTGTTTGTGAGATTCCGTCATATTGTTGCATGTAGCCATAGTTTGTTCACTTACGCTGGTCGTGTAATATTCCACTGAATAAACATACTACAGTTTACTTTATCCAGCCATTCTACTGTTGATGGATATTTGCATTGCTTCCAGTTGTGACCTATTACGAATAATGCTGCTATGAATATTCTTGGACTTACCAACACATTTCTGTTTGTGACATTCCTATTTATTGGATTAAAGGGTTATGTGTAAATTCTACTTTGGTAGATAACTGCCATACTGTCTTCCAAATAGTTGTATTAATTTAAGCTCTCCTCAGTTGTATATGAGACTGTGAGTACTTGATATTGTTAGTCTTACTAACTTTGCCTTTTCTGGTAAGTGTGTAGTGGTATTTAGTTATGGCTTTAATTTGCATTTCCCTAATTGCTAATGAAGTTGAAAACCTTCTCATAATTTGTTGTTATTGTTGTTGCTCATTTGAATATCCTATTTTGTGAAGTACCTGCTCAAGTCTCATGTGTATTTTTATATTGGGTGGTATCTTTTATTAATTTGTAAAATTTCATTTTTTTCTTTTTTTTTTAAGTTTACTTATATCTGAGAGAAAGAGAGTGCAAATGGGGGATGGCTAGAGAGGCGGGGGAGAGAGAGATCAAGATCAAGTGGAGGGGAGGGCAGAGAAAAAGAGAGCAAGATCCCAAGCAGGCTCTATCTCAGGAACCGTGAGATTGTGACCTGAGCCAAAATCAAGAGTTGGATGCTCCACTGACTGAGCCATGCAGACACCCCTAATTTGTAAAAATTCTTTATATATCCTTGGGATACCTGGTTGGGTCACTCAGTTGGTAGAGCATGCAACTCTTGATCTCGGTTCAAGCCCCACATTAGGCCTTGAGATTACTTAATAAAAAATTTGTTGGTTAATTATATATTCTGGATATGAGACTTGTATTGGTGATAAATGTTACATTGGAGTTTTTGCCATATAGAAATGCTAATATGTATCAAGTCAAGTTTAGCAGAGTTACTCTGTATGGCTTCTGGGTTTTCATGCATAAAGTCTTTTCTGTATCACTATAATAGTATTGAAACTGTTCATCTCTATGATGTTTTATTGTGCTTTTACAGTTTCACTTCTTATATTTTAATCTTTGCTTTATCAATAATTTATTTTAGTATAAAGTTTAAACTTTTAAAACTCTCCCCTTCCTACATTTATAATTTAATGGTTAAGGAATTAGGCTGATTTTCAAATGCAATATGTAGGTTTTGTTAGGATCATATCTTTAGAGGGTTAAATGTATAAAACAGTAATTATTCTGCCAAATTGATCATGGGTTTAAAAACAATATCAGGAGGGTTGAGATTTTGTTAAGAATGTGTTTTAAAGTATCTTTGGGAAAGTGATTGGGATTTCACTGAGTCAGTGGATTGCTTTGGGTAGTATGGACATTTTAACAATGTTAATTCGTCCAATCCATGAACACCAGTTATCTCTCTATTTGCTTGTGTCTTTTAAACATTTCCTTCCTCAGTGTTTTAAAGTTTGTGTTGTACAGGTCTTTTACCTCCTTTTTTAGGTTTACTCCTTAAGCAATTTATTCTTTTTGAAGCTATTGTAAATGAGATAATTTCTTGATACTCTTTTCAGATAATTTGGTGTTAGAGTATAAAAATTAAACTAATATTTGTATGTTGATTTAAAAAAAAAGAATGTGTTTTAAACAATGAACACAAAGAAAGTTTTGGAATATGGAATTTTTCTGTATCCTAATAGGGTATACACCATTATACGTATTTGTCAAAATTCACCGGCCATATACCTACAAGGGTGAGTTTTACTGTATGCAAGTTAGAACCTAATTTAAAAAAATTTTTTTTTTGAAAAGAAATCCAGCTATATGAGCATGATGAGAAGCAGTCTTTGCTGCTTGCAATACATAAGGAGAAAAGAAAAGCAGGACACTCATTCCTTTTAGTCACATTTGGACACAACAGAACTCAATCACAGGGCACCCTGTTCCATCAGCAGTTGGTTGGTCTGGTAGATCCTAAACTATTAACTGAAAGCTGTTGCCCCAGTAAATATACTGGGGGACCATTGGGAAGCTGAATTAGCAAGTCCTTTAAAAACATATGTAGTCTCAAATAAATTAAAATAAAATATATGCAGTGCCAATGTGTGCCCTAGGTATAACTTCTTGAGTCATCGGTTTAAAAGTCAGAATGTATTTATGGGGCGCCTGGGTGGCTTAGTTGGTTAAGCGTCCGACTTTCGCTTAGGTCATGATCTCGCGGTTCATGGGTTCGGGCCCTGCGTTGGGCTCTGTGCTGACTGCCAGCTCGGAGCCTGGAGCCTATTTCAGTCTGTGACTCCCTCTCTCTCTGACCCTCCCCTGCTCATGCTGTCTCCCTCTCTCTCTCCTAGAAATAAATAAAACATTAAAAAAAAAAAAA